>NC_087346.1:0-305416 GCF_030014295.1 Loxodonta africana
CCTGTGAGCTCCGTTGCTGGCAAAGAACTGAAACTGACATACATTCCTGTGGGGAAACACAGGGCTTTGCTAGGATTTCTCTAGGCAGTCTGTTTTCCCTGGGCCTCGCTGTAGCAACACTATCTCGCCAGGGCAACACTGCATGGGATTTCCTCTGCCAGGAGAGAGCTGCTGCTTTGTAGTTTGTGCTGGGAAACCTTGCTTTGGCAAGTGCCAATTGACCGCATTCAGGCAGAAAGAAAAGAGAATCGCAAGAGGCCTTTTCTCCCCGGCTGCTCTGCCAAGCCCTTCCAGCTAAAACTATGCCGTTGCTCCTCTGGAAGGATCCCTGCACCGCGACGTAGTTTTTCAGAAGAAGCCTTGCGTTTGCAAGAGCAAAGGAGGAATTCGTTGCAGGAAAGAGGAAGGAAAGAAAGTTTCTCTCCCTCTGCCTGCTTTGCTCAGAGGACTGGATGAAGTCAGGGAGTTCTCCCTTTCACTGAGAAACGTGCGGGCTGCTGTTGCCTGTGCGCTCTCTTCTTTGCAAAAGAGTCTGCTGTTCCACGCTTTGAACCGTGGAAAGGCGCCGGGCTCTGCTAAGATTTCCCCCGGCGCTTCGTTTGCCCTGGGCCAAAGCGAGCCTTCACAATAGCTGAACGCTAACACTGCATACTCGTTCCACTTCCAGAACAGGGCTACCGCGAGGCAGTTCTCCGGGGGAAAACGGCCCTTCGCGAAGGGCAGATCTGCCGAGCTCACTGCGGGAAAGCGAAAGCAAAGGACGCTTTTCTCCCTCTAACCGCTTTCGTCAGAGGAACGGGGGAAGTCACAGTGTTCTTTCTCTCACTGAGATACACACAATCTGACGTTGCCTCTGAGCTCCCTTGCTGGCAAAGAACTGAAACTGACATACATTCCTGTGGGGAAACACAGGGCTTTGCTAGGATTTCTCTCGGCAGTCTGTTTTCCCTGGGCCTCACTGTGGCAACACTATCTCGCCAGGGCAACACTGCATGGGATTTCCTCTGCCAGGAGAGAGCTGCTGCTTTGTAGTTTGTGCTGGGAAACCTTGCTTTGGCAAGTGCCAATTGACCGCATTCAGGCAGAAAGAAAAGAGAATCGCAAGAGGCCTTTTCTCGCCGGCTGCTCTGCCAAGCCCTTCCAGCTAAAACTATGCCGTTGCTCCTCTGGAAGGATCCCTGAACCGCGACGTAGTTTTTCAGAAGAAGCCTTGCGTTTGCAAGAGCAAAGGAGGAATTCGTTGCAGGAAAGAGGAAGGAAAGAAAGTTTCTCTCCCTCTGCCTGCTTTGCTCAGAGAACTGGATGAAGTCAGGGAGTTCTCCCTTTCACTGAGAAACGTGCGGGCTGCTGTTGCCTGTGCGCTCTCTTCTTTGCAAAAGAGTCTGCTGTTCCACGCTTTGAACCGTGGAAAGGCGCCGGGCTCTGCTAAGACTTCCCCCGGCGCTTCGTTTGCCCTGGGCCAAAGCGAGCCTTCACAATAGCTGAACGCTAACACTGCATACTCATTCCACTTCCAGAACAGGGCTACCGCGAGGCAGTTCTCCGGGGGAAAACGGCCCTTCGCGAAGGGCAGATCTGCCGAGCTCACTGCGGGAAAGCGAAAGCAAAGGACGCTTTTCTCCCTCTAACCGCTTTCGTCAGAGGAACGGGGGAAGTCACAGTGTTCTTTCTCTCACTGAGATACACACAATCTGATGTTGCCTGTGAGCTCCGTTGCTGGCAAAGAACTGAAACTGACATACATTCCTGTGGGGAAACACAGGGCTTTGCTAGGATTTCTCTAGGCAGTCTGTTTTCCCTGGGCCTCGCTGTAGCAACACTATCTCGCCAGGGCAACACTGCATGGGATTTCCTCTGCCAGGAGAGAGCTGCTGCTTTGTAGTTTGTGCTGGGAAACCTTGCTTTGGCAAGTGCCAATTGACCGCATTCAGGCAGAAAGAAAAGAGAATCGCAAGAGGCCTTTTCTCGCCGGCTGCTCTGCCAAGCCCTTCCAGCTAAAACTATGCCGTTGCTCCTCTGGAAGGATCCCTGAACCGCGACGTAGTTTTTCAGAAGAAGCCTTGCGTTTGCAAGAGCAAAGGAGGAATTCGTTGCAGGAAAGAGGAAGGAAAGAAAGTTTCTCTCCCTCTGCCTGCTTTGCTCAGAGGACTGGATGAAGTCAGGGAGTTCTCCCTTTCACTGAGAAACGTGCGGGCTGCTGTTGCCTGTGCGCTCTCTTCTTTGCAAAAGAGTCTGCTGTTCCACGCTTTGAACCGTGGAAAGGCGCCGGGCTCTGCTAAGATTCCCCCGGCGCTTCGTTTGCCCTGGGCCAAAGCGAGCCTTCACAATAGCTGAACGCTAACACTGCATACTCGTTCCACTTCCAGAACAGGGCTACCGCGAGGCAGTTCTCCGGGGGAAAACGGCCCTTCGCGAAGGGCAGATCTGCCGAGCTCACTGCGGGAAAGCGAAAGCAAAGGACGCTTTTCTCCCTCTAACCGCTTTCGTCAGAGGAACGGGGGAAGTCACAGTGTTCTTTCTCTCACTGAGATACACACAATCTGATGTTGCCTGTGAGCTCCGTTGCTGGCAAAGAACTGAAACTGACATACATTCCTGTGGGGAAACACAGGGCTTTGCTAGGATTTCTCTAGGCAGTCTGTTTTCCCTGGGCCTCGCTGTAGCAACACTATCTCGCCAGGGCAACACTGCATGGGATTTCCTCTGCCAGGAGAGAGCTGCTGCTTTGTAGTTTGTGCTGGGAAACCTTGCTTTGGCAAGTGCCAATTGACCGCATTCAGGCAGAAAGAAAAGAGAATCGCAGGAGGCCTTTTCTCCCCGGCTGCTCTGCCAAGCCCTTCCAGCTAAAACTATGCCGTTGCTCCTCTGGAAGGATCCCTGCACCGCGACGTAGTTTTTCAGAAGAAGCCTTGCGTTTGCAAGAGCAAAGGAGGAATTCGTTGCAGGAAAGAGGAAGGAAAGAAAGTTTCTCTCCCTCTGCCTGCTTTGCTCAGAGGACTGGATGAAGTCAGGGAGTTCTCCCTTTCACTGAGAAACGTGCGGGCTGCTGTTGCCTGTGCGCTCTCTTCTTTGCAAAAGAGTCTGCTGTTCCACGCTTTGAACCGTGGAAAGGCGCCGGGCTCTGCTAAGACTTCCCCCGGCGCTTCGTTTGCCCTGGGCCAAAGCGAGCCTTCACAATAGCTGAACGCTAACACTGCATACTCGTTCCACTTCCAGAACAGGGCTACCGCGAGGCAGTTCTCCGGGGGAAAACGGCCCTTCGCGAAGGGCAGATCTGCCGAGCTCACTGCGGGAAAGCGAAAGCAAAGGACGCTTTTCTCCCTCTAACCGCTTTCGTCAGAGGAACGGGGGAAGTCACAGTGTTCTTTCTCTCACTGAGATACACACAATCTGATGTTGCCTGTGAGCTCCGTTGCTGGCAAAGAACTGAAACTGACATACATTCCTGTGGGGAAACACAGGGCTTTGCTAGGATTTCTCTAGGCAGTCTGTTTTCCCTGGGCCTCGCTGTGGCAACACTATCTCGCCAGGGCAACACTGCATGGGATTTCCTCTGCCAGGAGAGAGCTGCTGCTTTGTAGTTTGTGCTGGGAAACCTTGCTTTGGCAAGTGCCAATTGACCGCATTCAGGCAGAAAGAAAAGAGAATCGCAAGAGGCCTTTTCTCGCCGGCTGCTCTGCCAAGCCCTTCCAGCTAAAACTATGCCGTTGCTCCTCTGGAAGGATCCCTGAACCGCGACGTAGTTTTTCAGAAGAAGCCTTGCGTTTGCAAGAGCAAAGGAGGAATTCGTTGCAGGAAAGAGGAAGGAAAGAAAGTTTCTCTCCCTCTGCCTGCTTTGCTCAGAGAACTGGATGAAGTCAGGGAGTTCTCCCTTTCACTGAGAAACGTGCGGGCTGCTGTTGCCTGTGCGCTCTCTTCTTTGCAAAAGAGTCTGCTGTTCCACGCTTTGAACCGTGGAAAGGCGCCGGGCTCTGCTAAGACTTCCCCCGGCGCTTCGTTTGCCCTGGGCCAAAGCGAGCCTTGACAATAGCTGAACGCTAACACTGCATACTCGTTCCACTTCCAGAACAGGGCTACCGCGAGGCAGTTCTCCGGGGGAAAACGGCCCTTCGCGAAGGGCAGATCTGCCGAGCTCACTGCGGGAAAGCGAAAGCAAAGGACGCTTTTCTCCCTCTAACCGCTTTCGTCAGGGGAACGGGGGAACTGACAGTGTTCTTTCTCTCACTGAGATACACACAATCTGATGTTGCCTCTGAGCTCCGTTGCTGGCAAAGAACTGAAACTGACATACATTCCTGTGGGGAAACACAGGGCTTTGCTAGGATTTCTCTAGGCAGTCTGTTTTCCCTGGGCCTCGCTGTAGCAACACTATCTCGCCAGGGCAACACTGCATGGGATTTCCTCTGCCAGGAGAGAGCTGCTGCTTTGTAGTTTGTGCTGGGAAACCTTGCTTTGGCAAGTGCCAATTGACCGCATTCAGGCAGAAAGAAAAGAGAATCGCAAGAGGCCTTTTCTCGCCGGCTGCTCTGCCAAGCCCTTCCAGCTAAAACTATGCCGTTGCTCCTCTGGAAGGATCCCTGAACCGCGACGTAGTTTTTCAGAAGAAGCCTTGCGTTTGCAAGAGCAAAGGAGGAATTCGTTGCAGGAAAGAGGAAGGAAAGAAAGTTTCTCTCCCTCTGCCTGCTTTGCTCAGAGGACTGGATGAAGTCAGGGAGTTCTCCCTTTCACTGAGAAACGTGCGGGCTGCTGTTGCCTGTGCGCTCTCTTCTTTGCAAAAGAGTCTGCTGTTCCACGCTTTGAACCGTGGAAAGGCGCCGGGCTCTGCTAAGATTCCCCCGGCGCTTCGTTTGCCCTGGGCCAAAGCGAGCCTTCACAATAGCTGAACGCTAACACTGCATACTCGTTCCACTTCCAGAACAGGGCTACCGCGAGGCAGTTCTCCGGGGGAAAACGGCCCTTCGCGAAGGGCAGATCTGCCGAGCTCACTGCGGGAAAGCGAAAGCAAAGGACGCTTTTCTCCCTCTAACCGCTTTCGTCAGAGGAACGGGGGAAGTCACAGTGTTCTTTCTCTCACTGAGATACACACAATCTGATGTTGCCTGTGAGCTCCGTTGCTGGCAAAGAACTGAAACTGACATACATTCCTGTGGGGAAACACAGGGCTTTGCTAGGATTTCTCTAGGCAGTCTGTTTTCCCTGGGCCTCGCTGTAGCAACACTATCTCGCCAGGGCAACACTGCATGGGATTTCCTCTGCCAGGAGAGAGCTGCTGCTTTGTAGTTTGTGCTGGGAAACCTTGCTTTGGCAAGTGCCAATTGACCGCATTCAGGCAGAAAGAAAAGAGAATCGCAGGAGGCCTTTTCTCCCCGGCTGCTCTGCCAAGCCCTTCCAGCTAAAACTATGCCGTTGCTCCTCTGGAAGGATCCCTGCACCGCGACGTAGTTTTTCAGAAGAAGCCTTGCGTTTGCAAGAGCAAAGGAGGAATTCGTTGCAGGAAAGAGGAAGGAAAGAAAGTTTCTCTCCCTCTGCCTGCTTTGCTCAGAGGACTGGATGAAGTCAGGGAGTTCTCCCTTTCACTGAGAAACGTGCGGGCTGCTGTTGCCTGTGCGCTCTCTTCTTTGCAAAAGAGTCTGCTGTTCCACGCTTTGAACCGTGGAAAGGCGCCGGGCTCTGCTAAGACTTCCCCCGGCGCTTCGTTTGCCCTGGGCCAAAGCGAGCCTTCACAATAGCTGAACGCTAACACTGCATACTCGTTCCACTTCCAGAACAGGGCTACCGCGAGGCAGTTCTCCGGGGGAAAACGGCCCTTCGCGAAGGGCAGATCTGCCGAGCTCACTGCGGGAAAGCGAAAGCAAAGGACGCTTTTCTCCCTCTAACCGCTTTCGTCAGAGGAACGGGGGAAGTCACAGTGTTCTTTCTCTCACTGAGATACACACAATCTGATGTTGCCTGTGAGCTCCGTTGCTGGCAAAGAACTGAAACTGACATACATTCCTGTGGGGAAACACAGGGCTTTGCTAGGATTTCTCTAGGCAGTCTGTTTTCCCTGGGCCTCGCTGTGGCAACACTATCTCGCCAGGGCAACACTGCATGGGATTTCCTCTGCCAGGAGAGAGCTGCTGCTTTGTAGTTTGTGCTGGGAAACCTTGCTTTGGCAAGTGCCAATTGACCGCATTCAGGCAGAAAGAAAAGAGAATCGCAAGAGGCCTTTTCTCGCCGGCTGCTCTGCCAAGCCCTTCCAGCTAAAACTATGCCGTTGCTCCTCTGGAAGGATCCCTGAACCGCGACGTAGTTTTTCAGAAGAAGCCTTGCGTTTGCAAGAGCAAAGGAGGAATTCGTTGCAGGAAAGAGGAAGGAAAGAAAGTTTCTCTCCCTCTGCCTGCTTTGCTCAGAGAACTGGATGAAGTCAGGGAGTTCTCCCTTTCACTGAGAAACGTGCGGGCTGCTGTTGCCTGTGCGCTCTCTTCTTTGCAAAAGAGTCTGCTGTTCCACGCTTTGAACCGTGGAAAGGCGCCGGGCTCTGCTAAGACTTCCCCCGGCGCTTCGTTTGCCCTGGGCCAAAGCGAGCCTTGACAATAGCTGAACGCTAACACTGCATACTCGTTCCACTTCCAGAACAGGGCTACCGCGAGGCAGTTCTCCGGGGGAAAACGGCCCTTCGCGAAGGGCAGATCTGCCGAGCTCACTGCGGGAAAGCGAAAGCAAAGGACGCTTTTCTCCCTCTAACCGCTTTCGTCAGGGGAACGGGGGAACTGACAGTGTTCTTTCTCTCACTGAGATACACACAATCTGACGTTGCCTCTGAGCTCCGTTGCTGGCAAAGAACTGAAACTGACATACATTCCTGTGGGGAAACACAGGGCTTTGCTAGGATTTCTCTAGGCAGTCTGTTTTCCCTGGGCCTCGCTGTAGCAACACTATCTCGCCAGGGCAACACTGCATGGGATTTCCTCTGCCAGGAGAGAGCTGCTGCTTTGTAGTTTGTGCTGGGAAACCTTGCTTTGGCAAGTGCCAATTGACCGCATTCAGGCGGAAAGAAAAGAGAATCGCAAGAGGCCTTTTCTCCCCGGCTGCTCTGCCAAGCCCTTCCAGCTAAAACTATGCCGTTGCTCCTCTGGAAGGATCCCTGCACCGCGACGTAGTTTTTCAGAAGAAGCCTTGCGTTTGCAAGAGCAAAGGAGGAATTCGTTGCAGGAAAGAGGAAGGAAAGAAAGTTTCTCTCCCTCTGCCTGCTTTGCTCAGAGGACTGGATGAAGTCAGGGAGTTCTCCCTTTCACTGAGAAACGTGCGGGCTGCTGTTGCCTGTGCGCTCTCTTCTTTGCAAAAGAGTCTGCTGTTCCACGCTTTGAACCGTGGAAAGGCGCCGGGCTCTGCTAAGACTTCCCCCGGCGCTTCGTTTGCCCTGGGCCAAAGCGAGCCTTCACAATAGCTGAACGCTAACACTGCATACTCGTTCCACTTCCAGAACAGGGCTACGGCGAGGCAGTTCTCCGGGGGAAAACGGCCCTTCGCGAAGGGCAGATCTGCCAAGCTCATTGCGGGAAAGCGAAAGCAAAGGACGCTTTTCTCCCTCTAACCGCTTTCGTCAGAGGAACGGGGGAAGTCACAGTGTTCTTTCTCTCACTGAGATACACACAATCTGATGTTGCCTGTGAGCTCCGTTGCTGGCAAAGAACTGAAACTGACATACATTCCTGTGGGGAAACACAGGGCTTTGCTAGGATTTCTCTAGGCAGTCTGTTTTCCCTGGGCCTCGCTGTAGCAACACTATCTCGCCAGGGCAACACTGCATGGGATTTCCTCTGCCAGGAGAGAGCTGCTGCTTTGTAGTTTGTGCTGGGAAACCTTGCTTTGGCAAGTGCCAATTGACCGCATTCAGGCAGAAAGAAAAGAGAATCGCAAGAGGCCTTTTCTCCCCGGCTGCTCTGCCAAGCCCTTCCAGCTAAAACTATGCCGTTGCTCCTCTGGAAGGATCCCTGCACCGCGACGTAGTTTTTCAGAAGAAGCCTTGCGTTTGCAAGAGCAAAGGAGGAATTCGTTGCAGGAAAGAGGAAGGAAAGAAAGTTTCTCTCCCTCTGCCTGCTTTGCTCAGAGGACTGGATGAAGTCAGGGAGTTCTCCCTTTCACTGAGAAACGTGCGGGCTGCTGTTGCCTGTGCGCTCTCTTCTTTGCAAAAGAGTCTGCTGTTCCACGCTTTGAACCGTGGAAAGGCGCCGGGCTCTGCTAAGATTTCCCCCGGCGCTTCGTTTGCCCTGGGCCAAAGCGAGCCTTCACAATAGCTGAACGCTAACACTGCATACTCGTTCCACTTCCAGAACAGGGCTACCGCGAGGCAGTTCTCCGGGGGAAAACGGCCCTTCGCGAAGGGCAGATCTGCCGAGCTCACTGCGGGAAAGCGAAAGCAAAGGACGCTTTTCTCCCTCTAACCGCTTTCGTCAGAGGAACGGGGGAAGTCACAGTGTTCTTTCTCTCACTGAGATACACACAATCTGACGTTGCCTCTGAGCTCCCTTGCTGGCAAAGAACTGAAACTGACATACATTCCTGTGGGGAAACACAGGGCTTTGCTAGGATTTCTCTCGGCAGTCTGTTTTCCCTGGGCCTCACTGTGGCAACACTATCTCGCCAGGGCAACACTGCATGGGATTTCCTCTGCCAGGAGAGAGCTGCTGCTTTGTAGTTTGTGCTGGGAAACCTTGCTTTGGCAAGTGCCAATTGACCGCATTCAGGCAGAAAGAAAAGAGAATCGCAAGAGGCCTTTTCTCCCCGGCTGCTCTGCCAAGCCCTTCCAGCTAAAACTATGCCGTTGCTCCTCTGGAAGGATCCCTGCACCGCGACGTAGTTTTTCAGAAGAAGCCTTGCGTTTGCAAGAGCAAAGGAGGAATTCGTTGCAGGAAAGAGGAAGGAAAGAAAGTTTCTCTCCCTCTGCCTGCTTTGCTCAGAGAACTGGATGAAGTCAGGGAGTTCTCCCTTTCACTGAGAAACGTGCGGGCTGCTGTTGCCTGTGCGCTCTCTTCTTTGCAAAAGAGTCTGCTGTTCCACGCTTTGAACCGTGGAAAGGCGCCGGGCTCTGCTAAGATTCCCCCGGCGCTTCGTTTGCCCTGGGCCAAAGCGAGCCTTCACAATAGCTGAACGCTAACACTGCATACTCGTTCCACTTCCAGAACAGGGCTACCGCGAGGCAGTTCTCCGGGGGAAAACGGCCCTTCGCGAAGGGCAGATCTGCCGAGCTCACTGCGGGAAAGCGAAAGCAAAGGACGCTTTTCTCCCTCTAACCGCTTTCGTCAGAGGAACGGGGGAAGTCACAGTGTTCTTTCTCTCACTGAGATACACACAATCTGATGTTGCCTGTGAGCTCCGTTGCTGGCAAAGAACTGAAACTGACATACATTCCTGTGGGGAAACACAGGGCTTTGCTAGGATTTCTCTAGGCAGTCTGTTTTCCCTGGGCCTCGCTGTAGCAACACTATCTCGCCAGGGCAACACTGCATGGGATTTCCTCTGCCAGGAGAGAGCTGCTGCTTTGTAGTTTGTGCTGGGAAACCTTGCTTTGGCAAGTGCCAATTGACCGCATTCAGGCAGAAAGAAAAGAGAATCGCAGGAGGCCTTTTCTCCCCGGCTGCTCTGCCAAGCCCTTCCAGCTAAAACTATGCCGTTGCTCCTCTGGAAGGATCCCTGCACCGCGACGTAGTTTTTCAGAAGAAGCCTTGCGTTTGCAAGAGCAAAGGAGGAATTCGTTGCAGGAAAGAGGAAGGAAAGAAAGTTTCTCTCCCTCTGCCTGCTTTGCTCAGAGGACTGGATGAAGTCAGGGAGTTCTCCCTTTCACTGAGAAACGTGCGGGCTGCTGTTGCCTGTGCGCTCTCTTCTTTGCAAAAGAGTCTGCTGTTCCACGCTTTGAACCGTGGAAAGGCGCCGGGCTCTGCTAAGACTTCCCCCGGCGCTTCGTTTGCCCTGGGCCAAAGCGAGCCTTCACAATAGCTGAACGCTAACACTGCATACTCGTTCCACTTCCAGAACAGGGCTACCGCGAGGCAGTTCTCCGGGGGAAAACGGCCCTTCGCGAAGGGCAGATCTGCCGAGCTCACTGCGGGAAAGCGAAAGCAAAGGACGCTTTTCTCCCTCTAACCGCTTTCGTCAGAGGAACGGGGGAAGTCACAGTGTTCTTTCTCTCACTGAGATACACACAATCTGATGTTGCCTGTGAGCTCCGTTGCTGGCAAAGAACTGAAACTGACATACATTCCTGTGGGGAAACACAGGGCTTTGCTAGGATTTCTCTAGGCAGTCTGTTTTCCCTGGGCCTCGCTGTGGCAACACTATCTCGCCAGGGCAACACTGCATGGGATTTCCTCTGCCAGGAGAGAGCTGCTGCTTTGTAGTTTGTGCTGGGAAACCTTGCTTTGGCAAGTGCCAATTGACCGCATTCAGGCAGAAAGAAAAGAGAATCGCAAGAGGCCTTTTCTCGCCGGCTGCTCTGCCAAGCCCTTCCAGCTAAAACTATGCCGTTGCTCCTCTGGAAGGATCCCTGAACCGCGACGTAGTTTTTCAGAAGAAGCCTTGCGTTTGCAAGAGCAAAGGAGGAATTCGTTGCAGGAAAGAGGAAGGAAAGAAAGTTTCTCTCCCTCTGCCTGCTTTGCTCAGAGAACTGGATGAAGTCAGGGAGTTCTCCCTTTCACTGAGAAACGTGCGGGCTGCTGTTGCCTGTGCGCTCTCTTCTTTGCAAAAGAGTCTGCTGTTCCACGCTTTGAACCGTGGAAAGGCGCCGGGCTCTGCTAAGACTTCCCCCGGCGCTTCGTTTGCCCTGGGCCAAAGCGAGCCTTGACAATAGCTGAACGCTAACACTGCATACTCGTTCCACTTCCAGAACAGGGCTACCGCGAGGCAGTTCTCCGGGGGAAAACGGCCCTTCGCGAAGGGCAGATCTGCCGAGCTCACTGCGGGAAAGCGAAAGCAAAGGACGCTTTTCTCCCTCTAACCGCTTTCGTCAGAGGAACGGGGGAACTGACAGTGTTCTTTCTCTCACTGAGATACACACAATCTGACGTTGCCTCTGAGCTCCGTTGCTGGCAAAGAACTGAAACTGACATACATTCCTGTGGGGAAACACAGGGCTTTGCTAGGATTTCTCTAGGCAGTCTGTTTTCCCTGGGCCTCGCTGTAGCAACACTATCTCGCCAGGGCAACACTGCATGGGATTTCCTCTGCCAGGAGAGAGCTGCTGCTTTGTAGTTTGTGCTGGGAAACCTTGCTTTGGCAAGTGCCAATTGACCGCATTCAGGCGGAAAGAAAAGAGAATCGCAAGAGGCCTTTTCTCCCCGGCTGCTCTGCCAAGCCCTTCCAGCTAAAACTATGCCGTTGCTCCTCTGGAAGGATCCCTGCACCGCGACGTAGTTTTTCAGAAGAAGCCTTGCGTTTGCAAGAGCAAAGGAGGAATTCGTTGCAGGAAAGAGGAAGGAAAGAAAGTTTCTCTCCCTCTGCCTGCTTTGCTCAGAGGACTGGATGAAGTCAGGGAGTTCTCCCTTTCACTGAGAAACGTGCGGGCTGCTGTTGCCTGTGCGCTCTCTTCTTTGCAAAAGAGTCTGCTGTTCCACGCTTTGAACCGTGGAAAGGCGCCGGGCTCTGCTAAGACTTCCCCCGGCGCTTCGTTTGCCCTGGGCCAAAGCGAGCCTTCACAATAGCTGAACGCTAACACTGCATACTCGTTCCACTTCCAGAACAGGGCTACGGCGAGGCAGTTCTCCGGGGGAAAACGGCCCTTCGCGAAGGGCAGATCTGCCAAGCTCATTGCGGGAAAGCGAAAGCAAAGGACGCTTTTCTCCCTCTAACCGCTTTCGTCAGAGGAACGGGGGAAGTCACAGTGTTCTTTCTCTCACTGAGATACACACAATCTGATGTTGCCTGTGAGCTCCGTTGCTGGCAAAGAACTGAAACTGACATACATTCCTGTGGGGAAACACAGGGCTTTGCTAGGATTTCTCTAGGCAGTCTGTTTTCCCTGGGCCTCGCTGTAGCAACACTATCTCGCCAGGGCAACACTGCATGGGATTTCCTCTGCCAGGAGAGAGCTGCTGCTTTGTAGTTTGTGCTGGGAAACCTTGCTTTGGCAAGTGCCAATTGACCGCATTCAGGCAGAAAGAAAAGAGAATCGCAAGAGGCCTTTTCTCCCCGGCTGCTCTGCCAAGCCCTTCCAGCTAAAACTATGCCGTTGCTCCTCTGGAAGGATCCCTGCACCGCGACGTAGTTTTTCAGAAGAAGCCTTGCGTTTGCAAGAGCAAAGGAGGAATTCGTTGCAGGAAAGAGGAAGGAAAGAAAGTTTCTCTCCCTCTGCCTGCTTTGCTCAGAGGACTGGATGAAGTCAGGGAGTTCTCCCTTTCACTGAGAAACGTGCGGGCTGCTGTTGCCTGTGCGCTCTCTTCTTTGCAAAAGAGTCTGCTGTTCCACGCTTTGAACCGTGGAAAGGCGCCGGGCTCTGCTAAGATTTCCCCCGGCGCTTCGTTTGCCCTGGGCCAAAGCGAGCCTTCACAATAGCTGAACGCTAACACTGCATACTCGTTCCACTTCCAGAACAGGGCTACCGCGAGGCAGTTCTCCGGGGGAAAACGGCCCTTCGCGAAGGGCAGATCTGCCGAGCTCACTGCGGGAAAGCGAAAGCAAAGGACGCTTTTCTCCCTCTAACCGCTTTCGTCAGAGGAACGGGGGAAGTCACAGTGTTCTTTCTCTCACTGAGATACACACAATCTGACGTTGCCTCTGAGCTCCCTTGCTGGCAAAGAACTGAAACTGACATACATTCCTGTGGGGAAACACAGGGCTTTGCTAGGATTTCTCTCGGCAGTCTGTTTTCCCTGGGCCTCACTGTGGCAACACTATCTCGCCAGGGCAACACTGCATGGGATTTCCTCTGCCAGGAGAGAGCTGCTGCTTTGTAGTTTGTGCTGGGAAACCTTGCTTTGGCAAGTGCCAATTGACCGCATTCAGGCAGAAAGAAAAGAGAATCGCAAGAGGCCTTTTCTCCCCGGCTGCTCTGCCAAGCCCTTCCAGCTAAAACTATGCCGTTGCTCCTCTGGAAGGATCCCTGCACCGCGACGTAGTTTTTCAGAAGAAGCCTTGCGTTTGCAAGAGCAAAGGAGGAATTCGTTGCAGGAAAGAGGAAGGAAAGAAAGTTTCTCTCCCTCTGCCTGCTTTGCTCAGAGAACTGGATGAAGTCAGGGAGTTCTCCCTTTCACTGAGAAACGTGCGGGCTGCTGTTGCCTGTGCGCTCTCTTCTTTGCAAAAGAGTCTGCTGTTCCACGCTTTGAACCGTGGAAAGGCGCCGGGCTCTGCTAAGATTTCCCCCGGCGCTTCGTTTGCCCTGGGCCAAAGCGAGCCTTGACAATAGCTGAACGCTAACACTGCATACTCGTTCCACTTCCAGAACAGGGCTACCGCGAGGCAGTTCTCCGGGGGAAAACGGCCCTTCGCGAAGGGCAGATCTGCCGAGCTCACTGCGGGAAAGCGAAAGCAAAGGACGCTTTTCTCCCTCTAACCGCTTTCGTCAGAGGAACGGGGGAAGTCACAGTGTTCTTTCTCTCACTGAGATACACACAATCTGGCGTTGCCTCTGAGCTCCGTTGCTGGCAAAGAACTGAAACTGACATACATTCCTGTGGGGAAACACAGGGCTTTGCTAGGATTTCTCTAGGCAGTCTGTTTTCCCTGGGCCTCGCTGTAGCAACACTATCTCGCCAGGGCAACACTGCATGGGATTTCCTCTGCCAGGAGAGAGCTGCTGCTTTGTAGTTTGTGCTGGGAAACCTTGCTTTGGCAAGTGCCAATTGACCGCATTCAGGCAGAAAGAAAAGAGAATCGCAAGAGGCCTTTTCTCGCCGGCTGCTCTGCCAAGCCCTTCCAGCTAAAACTATGCCGTTGCTCCTCTGGAAGGATCCCTGCACCGCGACGTAGTTTTTCAGAAGAAGCCTTGCGTTTGCAAGAGCAAAGGAGGAATTCGTTGCAGGAAAGAGGAAGGAAAGAAAGTTTCTCTCCCTCTGCCTGCTTTGCTCAGAGGACTGGATGAAGTCAGGGAGTTCTCCCTTTCACTGAGAAACGTGCGGGCTGCTGTTGCCTGTGCGCTCTCTTCTTTGCAAAAGAGTCTGCTGTTCCACGCTTTGAACCGTGGAAAGGCGCCGGGCTCTGCTAAGATTTCCCCCGGCGCTTCGTTTGCCCTGGGCCAAAGCGAGCCTTCACAATAGCTGAACGCTAACACTGCATACTCGTTCCACTTCCAGAACAGGGCTACCGCGAGGCAGTTCTCCGGGGGAAAACGGCCCTTCGCGAAGGGCAGATCTGCCGAGCTCACTGCGGGAAAGCGAAAGCAAAGGACGCTTTTCTCCCTCTAACCGCTTTCGTCAGAGGAACGGGGGAAGTCACAGTGTTCTTTCTCTCACTGAGATACACACAATCTGACGTTGCCTCTGAGCTCCCTTGCTGGCAAAGAACTGAAACTGACATACATTCCTGTGGGGAAACACAGGGCTTTGCTAGGATTTCTCTCGGCAGTCTGTTTTCCCTGGGCCTCACTGTGGCAACACTATCTCGCCAGGGCAACACTGCATGGGATTTCCTCTGCCAGGAGAGAGCTGCTGCTTTGTAGTTTGTGCTGGGAAACCTTGCTTTGGCAAGTGCCAATTGACCGCATTCAGGCAGAAAGAAAAGAGAATCGCAAGAGGCCTTTTCTCCCCGGCTGCTCTGCCAAGCCCTTCCAGCTAAAACTATGCCGTTGCTCCTCTGGAAGGATCCCTGCACCGCGACGTAGTTTTTCAGAAGAAGCCTTGCGTTTGCAAGAGCAAAGGAGGAATTCGTTGCAGGAAAGAGGAAGGAAAGAAAGTTTCTCTCCCTCTGCCTGCTTTGCTCAGAGAACTGGATGAAGTCAGGGAGTTCTCCCTTTCACTGAGAAACGTGCGGGCTGCTGTTGCCTGTGCGCTCTCTTCTTTGCAAAAGAGTCTGCTGTTCCACGCTTTGAACCGTGGAAAGGCGCCGGGCTCTGCTAAGATTTCCCCCGGCGCTTCGTTTGCCCTGGGCCAAAGCGAGCCTTCACAATAGCTGAACGCTAACACTGCATACTCGTTCCACTTCCAGAACAGGGCTACCGCGAGGCAGTTCTCCGGGGGAAAACGGCCCTTCGCGAAGGGCAGATCTGCCGAGCTCACTGCGGGAAAGCGAAAGCAAAGGACGCTTTTCTCCCTCTAACCGCTTTCGTCAGAGGAACGGGGGAAGTCACAGTGTTCTTTCTCTCACTGAGATACACACAATCTGGCGTTGCCTCTGAGCTCCGTTGCTGGCAAAGAACTGAAACTGACATACATTCCTGTGGGGAAACACAGGGCTTTGCTAGGATTTCTCTAGGCAGTCTGTTTTCCCTGGGCCTCGCTGTAGCAACACTATCTCGCCAGGGCAACACTGCATGGGATTTCCTCTGCCAGGAGAGAGCTGCTGCTTTGTAGTTTGTGCTGGGAAACCTTGCTTTGGCAAGTGCCAATTGACCGCATTCAGGCAGAAAGAAAAGAGAATCGCAAGAGGCCTTTTCTCCCCGGCTGCTCTGCCAAGCCCTTCCAGCTAAAACTATGCCGTTGCTCCTCTGGAAGGATCCCTGCACCGCGACGTAGTTTTTCAGAAGAAGCCTTGCGTTTGAAAGAGCAAAGGAGGAATTCGTTGCAGGAAAGAGGAAGGAAAGAAAGTTTCTCTCCCTCTGCCTGCTTTGCTCAGAGGACTGGATGAAGTCAGGGAGTTCTCCCTTTCACTGAGAAACGTGCGGGCTGCTGTTGCCTGTGCGCTCTCTTCTTTGCAAAAGAGTCTGCTGTTCCACGCTTTGAACCGTGGAAAGGCGCGGGGCTCTGCTAAGACTTCCCCCGGCGCTTCGTTTGCCCTGGGCCAAAGCGAGCCTTCACAATAGCTGAACGCTAACACTGCATACTCGTTCCACTTCCAGAACAGGGCTACGGCGAGGCAGTTCTCCGGGGGAAAACGGCCCTTCGCGAAGGGCAGATCTGCCAAGCTCATTGCGGGAAAGCGAAAGCAAAGGACGCTTTTCTCCCTCTAACCGCTTTCGTCAGAGGAACGGGGGAAGTCACAGTGTTCTTTCTCTCACTGAGATACACACAATCTGATGTTGCCTGTGAGCTCCGTTGCTGGCAAAGAACTGAAACTGACATACATTCCTGTGGGGAAACACAGGGCTTTGCTAGGATTTCTCTAGGCAGTCTGTTTTCCCTGGGCCTCGCTGTAGCAACACTATCTCGCCAGGGCAACACTGCATGGGATTTCCTCTGCCAGGAGAGAGCTGCTGCTTTGTAGTTTGTGCTGGGAAACCTTGCTTTGGCAAGTGCCAATTGACCGCATTCAGGCAGAAAGAAAAGAGAATCGCAAGAGGCCTTTTCTCGCCGGCTGCTCTGCCAAGCCCTTCCAGCTAAAACTATGCCGTTGCTCCTCTGGAAGGATCCCTGAACCGCGACGTAGTTTTTCAGAAGAAGCCTTGCGTTTGCAAGAGCAAAGGAGGAATTCGTTGCAGGAAAGAGGAAGGAAAGAAAGTTTCTCTCCCTCTGCCTGCTTTGCTCAGAGGACTGGATGAAGTCAGGGAGTTCTCCCTTTCACTGAGAAACGTGCGGGCTGCTGTTGCCTGTGCGCTCTCTTCTTTGCAAAAGAGTCTGCTGTTCCACGCTTTGAACCGTGGAAAGGCGCCGGGCTCTGCTAAGATTCCCCCGGCGCTTCGTTTGCCCTGGGCCAAAGCGAGCCTTCACAATAGCTGAACGCTAACACTGCATACTCGTTCCACTTCCAGAACAGGGCTACCGCGAGGCAGTTCTCCGGGGGAAAACGGCCCTTCGCGAAGGGCAGATCTGCCGAGCTCACTGCGGGAAAGCGAAAGCAAAGGACGCTTTTCTCCCTCTAACCGCTTTCGTCAGAGGAACGGGGGAAGTCACAGTGTTCTTTCTCTCACTGAGATACACACAATCTGATGTTGCCTGTGAGCTCCGTTGCTGGCAAAGAACTGAAACTGACATACATTCCTGTGGGGAAACACAGGGCTTTGCTAGGATTTCTCTAGGCAGTCTGTTTTCCCTGGGCCTCGCTGTAGCAACACTATCTCGCCAGGGCAACACTGCATGGGATTTCCTCTGCCAGGAGAGAGCTGCTGCTTTGTAGTTTGTGCTGGGAAACCTTGCTTTGGCAAGTGCCAATTGACCGCATTCAGGCAGAAAGAAAAGAGAATCGCAGGAGGCCTTTTCTCCCCGGCTGCTCTGCCAAGCCCTTCCAGCTAAAACTATGCCGTTGCTCCTCTGGAAGGATCCCTGCACCGCGACGTAGTTTTTCAGAAGAAGCCTTGCGTTTGCAAGAGCAAAGGAGGAATTCGTTGCAGGAAAGAGGAAGGAAAGAAAGTTTCTCTCCCTCTGCCTGCTTTGCTCAGAGAACTGGATGAAGTCAGGGAGTTCTCCCTTTCACTGAGAAACGTGCGGGCTGCTGTTGCCTGTGCGCTCTCTTCTTTGCAAAAGAGTCTGCTGTTCCACGCTTTGAACCGTGGAAAGGCGCCGGGCTCTGCTAAGACTTCCCCCGGCGCTTCGTTTGCCCTGGGCCAAAGCGAGCCTTGACAATAGCTGAACGCTAACACTGCATACTCGTTCCACTT
Organism: Loxodonta africana; assembly: GCF_030014295.1. NCBI lineage: Eukaryota > Metazoa > Chordata > Mammalia > Proboscidea > Elephantidae > Loxodonta > Loxodonta africana. Next base: position 17,660 of record NC_087346.1, read on the forward strand.
CCAGAACAGGGCTACCGCGAGGCAGTTCTCCGGGGGAAAACGGCCCTTCGCGAAGGGCAGATCTGCCGAGCTCACTGCGGGAAAGCGAAAGCAAAGGACGCTTTTCTCCCTCTAACCGCTTTCGTCAGAGGAACGGGGGAACTGACAGTGTTCTTTCTCTCACTGAGATACACACAATCTGACGTTGCCTCTGAGCTCCGTTGCTGGCAAAGAACTGAAACTGACATACATTCCTGTGGGGAAACACAGGGCTTTGCTAGGATTTCTCTAGGCAGTCTGTTTTCCCTGGGCCTCGCTGTAGCAACACTATCTCGCCAGGGCAACACTGCATGGGATTTCCTCTGCCAGGAGAGAGCTGCTGCTTTGTAGTTTGTGCTGGGAAACCTTGCTTTGGCAAGTGCCAATTGACCGCATTCAGGCGGAAAGAAAAGAGAATCGCAAGAGGCCTTTTCTCCCCGGCTGCTCTGCCAAGCCCTTCCAGCTAAAACTATGCCGTTGCTCCTCTGGAAGGATCCCTGCACCGCGACGTAGTTTTTCAGAAGAAGCCTTGCGTTTGCAAGAGCAAAGGAGGAATTCGTTGCAGGAAAGAGGAAGGAAAGAAAGTTTCTCTCCCTCTGCCTGCTTTGCTCAGAGGACTGGATGAAGTCAGGGAGTTCTCCCTTTCACTGAGAAACGTGCGGGCTGCTGTTGCCTGTGCGCTCTCTTCTTTGCAAAAGAGTCTGCTGTTCCACGCTTTGAACCGTGGAAAGGCGCCGGGCTCTGCTAAGACTTCCCCCGGCGCTTCGTTTGCCCTGGGCCAAAGCGAGCCTTCACAATAGCTGAACGCTAACACTGCATACTCGTTCCACTTCCAGAACAGGGCTACGGCGAGGCAGTTCTCCGGGGGAAAACGGCCCTTCGCGAAGGGCAGATCTGCCAAGCTCATTGCGGGAAAGCGAAAGCAAAGGACGCTTTTCTCCCTCTAACCGCTTTCGTCAGAGGAACGGGGGAAGTCACAGTGTTCTTTCTCTCACTGAGATACACACAATCTGATGTTGCCTGTGAGCTCCGTTGCTGGCAAAGAACTGAAACTGACATACATTCCTGTGGGGAAACACAGGGCTTTGCTAGGATTTCTCTAGGCAGTCTGTTTTCCCTGGGCCTCGCTGTAGCAACACTATCTCGCCAGGGCAACACTGCATGGGATTTCCTCTGCCAGGAGAGAGCTGCTGCTTTGTAGTTTGTGCTGGGAAACCTTGCTTTGGCAAGTGCCAATTGACCGCATTCAGGCAGAAAGAAAAGAGAATCGCAAGAGGCCTTTTCTCCCCGGCTGCTCTGCCAAGCCCTTCCAGCTAAAACTATGCCGTTGCTCCTCTGGAAGGATCCCTGCACCGCGACGTAGTTTTTCAGAAGAAGCCTTGCGTTTGCAAGAGCAAAGGAGGAATTCGTTGCAGGAAAGAGGAAGGAAAGAAAGTTTCTCTCCCTCTGCCTGCTTTGCTCAGAGGACTGGATGAAGTCAGGGAGTTCTCCCTTTCACTGAGAAACGTGCGGGCTGCTGTTGCCTGTGCGCTCTCTTCTTTGCAAAAGAGTCTGCTGTTCCACGCTTTGAACCGTGGAAAGGCGCCGGGCTCTGCTAAGATTTCCCCCGGCGCTTCGTTTGCCCTGGGCCAAAGCGAGCCTTCACAATAGCTGAACGCTAACACTGCATACTCGTTCCACTTCCAGAACAGGGCTACCGCGAGGCAGTTCTCCGGGGGAAAACGGCCCTTCGCGAAGGGCAGATCTGCCGAGCTCACTGCGGGAAAGCGAAAGCAAAGGACGCTTTTCTCCCTCTAACCGCTTTCGTCAGAGGAACGGGGGAAGTCACAGTGTTCTTTCTCTCACTGAGATACACACAATCTGACGTTGCCTCTGAGCTCCCTTGCTGGCAAAGAACTGAAACTGACATACATTCCTGTGGGGAAACACAGGGCTTTGCTAGGATTTCTCTCGGCAGTCTGTTTTCCCTGGGCCTCACTGTGGCAACACTATCTCGCCAGGGCAACACTGCATGGGATTTCCTCTGCCAGGAGAGAGCTGCTGCTTTGTAGTTTGTGCTGGGAAACCTTGCTTTGGCAAGTGCCAATTGACCGCATTCAGGCAGAAAGAAAAGAGAATCGCAAGAGGCCTTTTCTCCCCGGCTGCTCTGCCAAGCCCTTCCAGCTAAAACTATGCCGTTGCTCCTCTGGAAGGATCCCTGCACCGCGACGTAGTTTTTCAGAAGAAGCCTTGCGTTTGCAAGAGCAAAGGAGGAATTCGTTGCAGGAAAGAGGAAGGAAAGAAAGTTTCTCTCCCTCTGCCTGCTTTGCTCAGAGAACTGGATGAAGTCAGGGAGTTCTCCCTTTCACTGAGAAACGTGCGGGCTGCTGTTGCCTGTGCGCTCTCTTCTTTGCAAAAGAGTCTGCTGTTCCACGCTTTGAACCGTGGAAAGGCGCCGGGCTCTGCTAAGATTTCCCCCGGCGCTTCGTTTGCCCTGGGCCAAAGCGAGCCTTGACAATAGCTGAACGCTAACACTGCATACTCGTTCCACTTCCAGAACAGGGCTACCGCGAGGCAGTTCTCCGGGGGAAAACGGCCCTTCGCGAAGGGCAGATCTGCCGAGCTCACTGCGGGAAAGCGAAAGCAAAGGACGCTTTTCTCCCTCTAACCGCTTTCGTCAGAGGAACGGGGGAAGTCACAGTGTTCTTTCTCTCACTGAGATACACACAATCTGGCGTTGCCTCTGAGCTCCGTTGCTGGCAAAGAACTGAAACTGACATACATTCCTGTGGGGAAACACAGGGCTTTGCTAGGATTTCTCTAGGCAGTCTGTTTTCCCTGGGCCTCGCTGTAGCAACACTATCTCGCCAGGGCAACACTGCATGGGATTTCCTCTGCCAGGAGAGAGCTGCTGCTTTGTAGTTTGTGCTGGGAAACCTTGCTTTGGCAAGTGCCAATTGACCGCATTCAGGCAGAAAGAAAAGAGAATCGCAAGAGGCCTTTTCTCGCCGGCTGCTCTGCCAAGCCCTTCCAGCTAAAACTATGCCGTTGCTCCTCTGGAAGGATCCCTGCACCGCGACGTAGTTTTTCAGAAGAAGCCTTGCGTTTGCAAGAGCAAAGGAGGAATTCGTTGCAGGAAAGAGGAAGGAAAGAAAGTTTCTCTCCCTCTGCCTGCTTTGCTCAGAGGACTGGATGAAGTCAGGGAGTTCTCCCTTTCACTGAGAAACGTGCGGGCTGCTGTTGCCTGTGCGCTCTCTTCTTTGCAAAAGAGTCTGCTGTTCCACGCTTTGAACCGTGGAAAGGCGCCGGGCTCTGCTAAGATTTCCCCCGGCGCTTCGTTTGCCCTGGGCCAAAGCGAGCCTTCACAATAGCTGAACGCTAACACTGCATACTCGTTCCACTTCCAGAACAGGGCTACCGCGAGGCAGTTCTCCGGGGGAAAACGGCCCTTCGCGAAGGGCAGATCTGCCGAGCTCACTGCGGGAAAGCGAAAGCAAAGGACGCTTTTCTCCCTCTAACCGCTTTCGTCAGAGGAACGGGGGAAGTCACAGTGTTCTTTCTCTCACTGAGATACACACAATCTGACGTTGCCTCTGAGCTCCCTTGCTGGCAAAGAACTGAAACTGACATACATTCCTGTGGGGAAACACAGGGCTTTGCTAGGATTTCTCTCGGCAGTCTGTTTTCCCTGGGCCTCACTGTGGCAACACTATCTCGCCAGGGCAACACTGCATGGGATTTCCTCTGCCAGGAGAGAGCTGCTGCTTTGTAGTTTGTGCTGGGAAACCTTGCTTTGGCAAGTGCCAATTGACCGCATTCAGGCAGAAAGAAAAGAGAATCGCAAGAGGCCTTTTCTCCCCGGCTGCTCTGCCAAGCCCTTCCAGCTAAAACTATGCCGTTGCTCCTCTGGAAGGATCCCTGCACCGCGACGTAGTTTTTCAGAAGAAGCCTTGCGTTTGCAAGAGCAAAGGAGGAATTCGTTGCAGGAAAGAGGAAGGAAAGAAAGTTTCTCTCCCTCTGCCTGCTTTGCTCAGAGAACTGGATGAAGTCAGGGAGTTCTCCCTTTCACTGAGAAACGTGCGGGCTGCTGTTGCCTGTGCGCTCTCTTCTTTGCAAAAGAGTCTGCTGTTCCACGCTTTGAACCGTGGAAAGGCGCCGGGCTCTGCTAAGATTTCCCCCGGCGCTTCGTTTGCCCTGGGCCAAAGCGAGCCTTGACAATAGCTGAACGCTAACACTGCATACTCGTTCCACTTCCAGAACAGGGCTACCGCGAGGCAGTTCTCCGGGGGAAAACGGCCCTTCGCGAAGGGCAGATCTGCCGAGCTCACTGCGGGAAAGCGAAAGCAAAGGACGCTTTTCTCCCTCTAACCGCTTTCGTCAGAGGAACGGGGGAAGTCACAGTGTTCTTTCTCTCACTGAGATACACACAATCTGGCGTTGCCTCTGAGCTCCGTTGCTGGCAAAGAACTGAAACTGACATACATTCCTGTGGGGAAACACAGGGCTTTGCTAGGATTTCTCTAGGCAGTCTGTTTTCCCTGGGCCTCGCTGTAGCAACACTATCTCGCCAGGGCAACACTGCATGGGATTTCCTCTGCCAGGAGAGAGCTGCTGCTTTGTAGTTTGTGCTGGGAAACCTTGCTTTGGCAAGTGCCAATTGACCGCATTCAGGCAGAAAGAAAAGAGAATCGCAAGAGGCCTTTTCTCCCCGGCTGCTCTGCCAAGCCCTTCCAGCTAAAACTATGCCGTTGCTCCTCTGGAAGGATCCCTGCACCGCGACGTAGTTTTTCAGAAGAAGCCTTGCGTTTGAAAGAGCAAAGGAGGAATTCGTTGCAGGAAAGAGGAAGGAAAGAAAGTTTCTCTCCCTCTGCCTGCTTTGCTCAGAGGACTGGATGAAGTCAGGGAGTTCTCCCTTTCACTGAGAAACGTGCGGGCTGCTGTTGCCTGTGCGCTCTCTTCTTTGCAAAAGAGTCTGCTGTTCCACGCTTTGAACCGTGGAAAGGCGCGGGGCTCTGCTAAGACTTCCCCCGGCGCTTCGTTTGCCCTGGGCCAAAGCGAGCCTTCACAATAGCTGAACGCTAACACTGCATACTCGTTCCACTTCCAGAACAGGGCTACGGCGAGGCAGTTCTCCGGGGGAAAACGGCCCTTCGCGAAGGGCAGATCTGCCAAGCTCATTGCGGGAAAGCGAAAGCAAAGGACGCTTTTCTCCCTCTAACCGCTTTCGTCAGAGGAACGGGGGAAGTCACAGTGTTCTTTCTCTCACTGAGATACACACAATCTGATGTTGCCTGTGAGCTCCGTTGCTGGCAAAGAACTGAAACTGACATACATTCCTGTGGGGAAACACAGGGCTTTGCTAGGATTTCTCTAGGCAGTCTGTTTTCCCTGGGCCTCGCTGTAGCAACACTATCTCGCCAGGGCAACACTGCATGGGATTTCCTCTGCCAGGAGAGAGCTGCTGCTTTGTAGTTTGTGCTGGGAAACCTTGCTTTGGCAAGTGCCAATTGACCGCATTCAGGCAGAAAGAAAAGAGAATCGCAAGAGGCCTTTTCTCCCCGGCTGCTCTGCCAAGCCCTTCCAGCTAAAACTATGCCGTTGCTCCTCTGGAAGGATCCCTGCACCGCGACGTAGTTTTTCAGAAGAAGCCTTGCGTTTGCAAGAGCAAAGGAGGAATTCGTTGCAGGAAAGAGGAAGGAAAGAAAGTTTCTCTCCCTCTGCCTGCTTTGCTCAGAGGACTGGATGAAGTCAGGGAGTTCTCCCTTTCACTGAGAAACGTGCGGGCTGCTGTTGCCTGTGCGCTCTCTTCTTTGCAAAAGAGTCTGCTGTTCCACGCTTTGAACCGTGGAAAGGCGCCGGGCTCTGCTAAGATTTCCCCCGGCGCTTCGTTTGCCCTGGGCCAAAGCGAGCCTTCACAATAGCTGAACGCTAACACTGCATACTCGTTCCACTTCCAGAACAGGGCTACCGCGAGGCAGTTCTCCGGGGGAAAACGGCCCTTCGCGAAGGGCAGATCTGCCGAGCTCACTGCGGGAAAGCGAAAGCAAAGGACGCTTTTCTCCCTCTAACCGCTTTCGTCAGAGGAACGGGGGAAGTCACAGTGTTCTTTCTCTCACTGAGATACACACAATCTGACGTTGCCTCTGAGCTCCCTTGCTGGCAAAGAACTGAAACTGACATACATTCCTGTGGGGAAACACAGGGCTTTGCTAGGATTTCTCTCGGCAGTCTGTTTTCCCTGGGCCTCACTGTGGCAACACTATCTCGCCAGGGCAACACTGCATGGGATTTCCTCTGCCAGGAGAGAGCTGCTGCTTTGTAGTTTGTGCTGGGAAACCTTGCTTTGGCAAGTGCCAATTGACCGCATTCAGGCAGAAAGAAAAGAGAATCGCAAGAGGCCTTTTCTCCCCGGCTGCTCTGCCAAGCCCTTCCAGCTAAAACTATGCCGTTGCTCCTCTGGAAGGATCCCTGCACCGCGACGTAGTTTTTCAGAAGAAGCCTTGCGTTTGCAAGAGCAAAGGAGGAATTCGTTGCAGGAAAGAGGAAGGAAAGAAAGTTTCTCTCCCTCTGCCTGCTTTGCTCAGAGAACTGGATGAAGTCAGGGAGTTCTCCCTTTCACTGAGAAACGTGCGGGCTGCTGTTGCCTGTGCGCTCTCTTCTTTGCAAAAGAGTCTGCTGTTCCACGCTTTGAACCGTGGAAAGGCGCCGGGCTCTGCTAAGATTTCCCCCGGCGCTTCGTTTGCCCTGGGCCAAAGCGAGCCTTGACAATAGCTGAACGCTAACACTGCATACTCGTTCCACTTCCAGAACAGGGCTACCGCGAGGCAGTTCTCCGGGGGAAAACGGCCCTTCGCGAAGGGCAGATCTGCCGAGCTCACTGCGGGAAAGCGAAAGCAAAGGACGCTTTTCTCCCTCTAACCGCTTTCGTCAGAGGAACGGGGGAAGTCACAGTGTTCTTTCTCTCACTGAGATACACACAATCTGGCGTTGCCTCTGAGCTCCGTTGCTGGCAAAGAACTGAAACTGACATACATTCCTGTGGGGAAACACAGGGCTTTGCTAGGATTTCTCTAGGCAGTCTGTTTTCCCTGGGCCTCGCTGTAGCAACACTATCTCGCCAGGGCAACACTGCATGGGATTTCCTCTGCCAGGAGAGAGCTGCTGCTTTGTAGTTTGTGCTGGGAAACCTTGCTTTGGCAAGTGCCAATTGACCGCATTCAGGCAGAAAGAAAAGAGAATCGCAAGAGGCCTTTTCTCCCCGGCTGCTCTGCCAAGCCCTTCCAGCTAAAACTATGCCGTTGCTCCTCTGGAAGGATCCCTGCACCGCGACGTAGTTTTTCAGAAGAAGCCTTGCGTTTGAAAGAGCAAAGGAGGAATTCGTTGCAGGAAAGAGGAAGGAAAGAAAGTTTCTCTCCCTCTGCCTGCTTTGCTCAGAGGACTGGATGAAGTCAGGGAGTTCTCCCTTTCACTGAGAAACGTGCGGGCTGCTGTTGCCTGTGCGCTCTCTTCTTTGCAAAAGAGTCTGCTGTTCCACGCTTTGAACCGTGGAAAGGCGCGGGGCTCTGCTAAGACTTCCCCCGGCGCTTCGTTTGCCCTGGGCCAAAGCGAGCCTTCACAATAGCTGAACGCTAACACTGCATACTCGTTCCACTTCCAGAACAGGGCTACGGCGAGGCAGTTCTCCGGGGGAAAACGGCCCTTCGCGAAGGGCAGATCTGCCAAGCTCATTGCGGGAAAGCGAAAGCAAAGGACGCTTTTCTCCCTCTAACCGCTTTCGTCAGAGGAACGGGGGAAGTCACAGTGTTCTTTCTCTCACTGAGATACACACAATCTGATGTTGCCTGTGAGCTCCGTTGCTGGCAAAGAACTGAAACTGACATACATTCCTGTGGGGAAACACAGGGCTTTGCTAGGATTTCTCTAGGCAGTCTGTTTTCCCTGGGCCTCGCTGTAGCAACACTATCTCGCCAGGGCAACACTGCATGGGATTTCCTCTGCCAGGAGAGAGCTGCTGCTTTGTAGTTTGTGCTGGGAAACCTTGCTTTGGCAAGTGCCAATTGACCGCATTCAGGCAGAAAGAAAAGAGAATCGCAAGAGGCCTTTTCTCCCCGGCTGCTCTGCCAAGCCCTTCCAGCTAAAACTATGCCGTTGCTCCTCTGGAAGGATCCCTGCACCGCGACGTAGTTTTTCAGAAGAAGCCTTGCGTTTGCAAGAGCAAAGGAGGAATTCGTTGCAGGAAAGAGGAAGGAAAGAAAGTTTCTCTCCCTCTGCCTGCTTTGCTCAGAGGACTGGATGAAGTCAGGGAGTTCTCCCTTTCACTGAGAAACGTGCGGGCTGCTGTTGCCTGTGTGCTCTCTTCTTTGCAAAAGAGTCTGCTGTTCCACGCTTTGAACCGTGGAAAGGCGCCGGGCTCTGCTAAGATTTCCCCCGGCGCTTCGTTTGCCCTGGGCCAAAGCGAGCCTTGACAATAGCTGAACGCTAACACTGCATACTCGTTCCACTTCCAGAACAGGGCTACCGCGAGGCAGTTCTCCGGGGGAAAACGGCCCTTCGCGAAGGGCAGATCTGCCGAGCTCACTGCGGGAAAGCGAAAGCAAAGGACGCTTTTCTCCCTCTAACCGCTTTCGTCAGAGGAACGGGGGGAGTCACAGTGTTCTTTCTCTCACTGAGATACACACAATCTGACGTTGCCTCTGAGCTCCCTTGCTGGCAAAGAACTGAAACTGACATACATTCCTGTGGGGAAACACAGGGCTTTGCTAGGATTTCTCTAGGCAGTCTGTTTTCCCTGGGCCTCGCTGTGGCAACACTATCTCGCCAGGGCAACACTGCATGGGATTTCCTCTGCCAGGAGAGAGCTGCTGCTTTGTAGTTTGTGCTGGGAAACCTTGCTTTGGCAAGTGCCAATTGACCGCATTCAGGCAGAAAGAAAAGAGAATCGCAGGAGGCCTTTTCTCCCCGGCTGCTCTGCCAAGCCCTTCCAGCTAAAACTATGCCGTTGCTCCTCTGGAAGGATCCCTGCACCGCGACGTAGTTTTTCAGAAGAAGCCTTGCGTTTGAAAGAGCAAAGGAGGAATTCGTTGCAGGAAAGAGGAAGGAAAGAAAGTTTCTCTCCCTCTGCCTGCTTTGCTCAGAGGACTGGATGAAGTCAGGGAGTTCTCCCTTTCACTGAGAAACGTGCGGGCTGCTGTTGCCTGTGCGCTCTCTTCTTTGCAAAAGAGTCTGCTGTTCCACGCTTTGAACCGTGGAAAGGCGCCGGGCTCTGCTAAGATTTCCCCCGGCGCTTCGTTTGCCCTGGGCCAAAGCGAGCCTTCACAATAGCTGAACGCTAACACTGCATACTCGTTCCACTTCCAGAACAGGGCTACCGCGAGGCAGTTCTCCGGGGGAAAACGGCCCTTCGCGAAGGGCAGATCTGCCGAGCTCACTGCGGGAAAGCGAAAGCAAAGGACGCTTTTCTCCCTCTAACCGCTTTCGTCAGAGGAACGGGGGAACTGACAGTGTTCTTTCTCTCACTGAGATACACACAATCTGACGTTGCCTCTGAGCTCCGTTGCTGGCAAAGAACTGAAACTGACATACATTCCTGTGGGGAAACACAGGGCTTTGCTAGGATTTCTCTAGGCAGTCTGTTTTCCCTGGGCCTCGCTGTAGCAACACTATCTCGCCAGGGCAACACTGCATGGGATTTCCTCTGCCAGGAGAGAGCTGCTGCTTTGTAGTTTGTGCTGGGAAACCTTGCTTTGGCAAGTGCCAATTGACCGCATTCAGGCAGAAAGAAAAGAGAATCGCAAGAGGCCTTTTCTCCCCGGCTGCTCTGCCAAGCCCTTCCAGCTAAAACTATGCCGTTGCTCCTCTGGAAGGATCCCTGAACCGCGACGTAGTTTTTCAGAAGAAGCCTTGCGTTTGCAAGAGCAAAGGAGGAATTCGTTGCAGGAAAGAGGAAGGAAAGAAAGTTTCTCTCCCTCTGCCTGCTTTGCTCAGAGAACTGGATGAAGTCAGGGAGTTCTCCCTTTCACTGAGAAACGTGCGGGCTGCTGTTGCCTGTGCGCTCTCTTCTTTGCAAAAGAGTCTGCTGTTCCACGCTTTGAACCGTGGAAAGGCGCCGGGCTCTGCTAAGACTTCCCCCGGCGCTTCGTTTGCCCTGGGCCAAAGCGAGCCTTCACAATAGCTGAACGCTAACACTGCATACTCGTTCCACTTCCAGAACAGGGCTACCGCGAGGCAGTTCTCCGGGGGAAAACGGCCCTTCGCGAAGGGCAGATCTGCCGAGCTCACTGCGGGAAAGCGAAAGCAAAGGACGCTTTTCTCCCTCTAACCGCTTTCGTCAGAGGAACGGGGGAAGTCACAGTGTTCTTTCTCTCACTGAGATACACACAATCTGACGTTGCCTCTGAGCTCCCTTGCTGGCAAAGAACTGAAACTGACATACATTCCTGTGGGGAAACACAGGGCTTTGCTAGGATTTCTCTAGGCAGTCTGTTTTCCCTGGGCCTCGCTGTGGCAACACTATCTCGCCAGGGCAACACTGCATGGGATTTCCTCTGCCAGGAGAGAGCTGCTGCTTTGTAGTTTGTGCTGGGAAACCTTGCTTTGGCAAGTGCCAATTGACCGCATTCAGGCAGAAAGAAAAGATAATCGCAAGAGGCCTTTTCTCGCCGGCTGCTCTGCCAAGCCCTTCCAGCTAAAACTATGCCGTTGCTCCTCTGGAAGGATCCCTGAACCGCGACGTAGTTTTTCAGAAGAAGCCTTGCGTTTGCAAGAGCAAAGGAGGAATTCGTTGCAGGAAAGAGGAAGGAAAGAAAGTTTCTCTCCCTCTGCCTGCTTTGCTCAGAGAACTGGATGAAGTCAGGGAGTTCTCCCTTTCACTGAGAAACGTGCGGGCTGCTGTTGCCTGTGCGCTCTCTTCTTTGCAAAAGAGTCTGCTGTTCCACGCTTTGAACCGTGGAAAGGCGCCGGGCTCTGCTAAGACTTCCTCCGGCGCTTCGTTTGCCCTGGGCCAAAGCGAGCCTTCACAATAGCTGAACGCTAACACTGCATACTCGTTCCACTTCCAGAACAGGGCTACCGCGAGGCAGTTCTCCGGGGGAAAACGGCCCTTCGCGAAGGGCAGATCTGCCGAGCTCACTGCGGGAAAGCGAAAGCAAAGGACGCTTTTCTCCCTCTAACCGCTTTCGTCAGAGGAACGGGGGAAGTCACAGTGTTCTTTCTCTGACTGAGATACACACAATCTGACGTTGCCTCTGAGCTCCGTTGCTGGCAAAGAACTGAAACTGACATACATTCCTGTGGGAAACACAGGGCTTTGCTAGGATTTCTCTAGGCAGTCTGTTTTCCCTGGGCCTCGCTGTAGCAACACTATCTCGCCAGGGCAACACTGCATGGGATTTCCTCTGCCAGGAGAGAGCTGCTGCTTTGTAGTTTGTGCTGGGAAACCTTGCTTTGGCAAGTGCCAATTGACCGCATTCAGGCGGAAAGAAAAGAGAATCGCAAGAGGCCTTTTCTCCCCGGCTGCTCTGCCAAGCCCTTCCAGCTAAAACTATGCCGTTGCTCCTCTGGAAGGATCCCTGCACCGCGACGTAGTTTTTCAGAAGAAGCCTTGCGTTTGCAAGAGCAAAGGAGGAATTCGTTGCAGGAAAGAGGAAGGAAAGAAAGTTTCTCTCCCTCTGCCTGCTTTGCTCAGAGGACTGGATGAAGTCAGGGAGTTCTCCCTTTCACTGAGAAACGTGCAGGCTGCTGTTGCCTGTGCGCTCTCTTCTTTGCAAAAGAGTCTGCAGTTCCACGCTTTGAACCGTGGAAAGGCGCCGGGCTCTGCTAAGATTTCCGCCGGCGCTTCGTTTGCCCTGGGCCAAAGCGAGCCTTCACATTAGCTGAACGCTAACACTGCATACTCGTTCCACTTCCAGAACAGGGCTACCGCGAGGCAGTTCTCCGGGGGAAAACGGCCCTTCGCGAAGGGCAGATCTGCCGAGCTCATTGCGGGAAAGCGAAAGCAAAGGACGCTTTTCTCCCTCTAACCGCTTTCGTCAGAGGAACGGGGGAAGTCACAGTGTTCTTTCTCTCACTGAGATACACACAATCTGACGTTGCCTCTGAGCTCCGTTGCTGGCAAAGAACTGAAACTGACATGCATTCCTGTGGGGAAACACAGGGCTTTGCTAGGATTTCTCTAGGCAGTGTGCTTTCCCTGGGCCTCACTGTAGCAACACTATCTCGCCAGGGCAACACTGCGTGGGATTTCCTCTGCCAGGAGAGCGCTGCTGCTTTGTAGTTTGTGCCGGGAAACCTTGCTTTGGCAAGTGCGAATTGACCGCATTCAGGCAGAAAGAAAGAATAGCAAGAGGCCTTTTCTCCCCGGCTGCTCAGCCAAGCCGTTCCAGCTAAAACTATGTCGTTGCTCCTCTGGAAGGATCCCTGCACCGTGACGTAGTTTTTCAGAAGAAGCCTTGCGTTTGCAAGAGCAAATATGGAATTCGTTGGAGGAAAGAGGAAGGAAAGAAAGTTTCTCTCCCTCTGCCTGCTTTGCTCAGAGGACTGGATGAAGTCAGGGAGTTCTCCCTTTCACTGAGAAACGTGCAGGCTGCTGTTGCCTGGGCGCTCTCTTCTTTGCAAAAGAGTATGCAGCTCCACGCTTTGAACCGTGGAAAGGCGCCGGGCTCTGCTAAGATTTCCCCCGGCGCTTCGTTTGCCCTGGGCCAAAGCGAGCCTTCACATTAGCTGAACGCTAACACTGCATACTCGTTCCACTTCCAGAACAGGGCTACCGCGAGGCAGTTCTCCGGAGGAAAACGGCCCTTCGCGAAGGGCAGATCTGCCGAGCTCATTGCGGGAAAGCGAAAGCAAAGGACGCTTTTCTCCCTCTAACCGCTTTCGTCAGAGGAACGGGGGAAGTCACAGTGTTCTTTCTCTCACTGAGATACACACAATCTGACGTTGCCTCTGAGCTCCGTTGCTGGCAAAGAACTGAAACTGACATACATTCCTGTGGGGAAACACAGGGCTTTGCTAGGATTTCTCCAGGCAGTCTGTTTTCCCTGGGCCTCGCTGTAGCAACACTATCTCGCCAGGGCAACACTGCGTGGGATTTCCTCTGCCAGGAGAGAGCTGCTGCTTTGTAGGTTGTGCTGGGAAACCTTGCTTTGGCAAGTGCCAATTGACCGCATTCAGGCAGAAAGAAAAGAGAATCGCAAGAGGCCTTTTCTCCCCGGCTGCTCTGCCAAGCCCTTCCACCTAAAACTATGCCGTTGCTCCTCTGGAAGGATCCCTGCACCGCGACGTAGTTTTTCAGAAGAAGCCCTGCGTTTGCAAGAGCAAATGAGGAATTCGTTGCAGGAAAGAGGAAGGAAAGAAAGTTTCTCTCCCTCTGCCTGCTTTGCTCAGAGGACTGGATGAAGTCAGGGAGTTCTCCCTTTCACTGAGAAACGTGCAGGCTGCTGTTGCCGGTGCGCTCTCTTCTTTGCAAAAGAGTCTGCAGTTCCACGCTTTGAACCGTGGAAAGGCGCCGGGCTCTGCTAAGACTTCCCCCGGCGCTTCGTTTGCCCTGGGCCAAAGCGAGCCTTCACATTAGCTGAACGCTAACACTGCATACTCGTTCCACTTCCAGAACAGGGCTACCGCGAGGCAGTTCTCCAGGGGAAAACAGTCCTTCGCGAAGGGCAGATCTGCCGAGCTCATTGCGGGAAAGCGAAAGCAAAGGACGCTTTTCTCCCTCTAACCGCTTTAGTCAGAGGAACGGGGGAAGTCACAGTGTTCTTTCTCTCACTGAGATACACACAATCTGACGTTTCCTCTGAGCTCCGTTGCTGGGAAAGAAGTGAAACGGACATACATTCCTGTGGGGAAACACAGGGCTTTGTTAGGATTTCTCTAGGCAGTGTGTTTTCCCTGGGCCTCACTGTAGCAACACTATCTCGCCGGGGCAACACTGAATGGGATTTCCTCTGCCAGGAGAGAGCTGCTGCTTTGTAGTTTGTGCTGGGAAACCTTGCTTTGGCAAGTGCCAATTGACCGCATTCGGGCAGAAAGAAAAGAGAATAGCAAGAGGCCTTTTCTCCCCGGCTGCTCTGTCAAGCCCTTCCAGGAAAAACTATGTCGTTGCTCCTCTGGAAGGATCCCTGCACCGTGACGTAGTTTTTCAGAAGAAGCCTTGCGTTTGCAAGAGCAAATGAGGAATTCGTTGCAGGAAAGAGGAAGGAAAGAAAGTTTCTCTCCTTCTGCCTGCTTTGCTCAGAGGACTGGATGAAGTGAGGGAGTTCTCCCTTTCACTGAGAAATTGCCGGATGCTGTTGCCTGTGGGCTCTCTTCTTTGAAAAAGAGTCTGCAGTTCCACGCTTTGAACCGTGGAAAGGCGCCGGGATCTGCTAAGATTTCCCCCGGCGCTTCGTTTGCCCTGGGCCAAAGCGAGCCTTCACATTAGCTGAACACTAACACTGCATACTGGTTCCACTTCCAGAACAGGGCTACCGCGAGGCAGTTCTCCGGGGGAAAACGGCCCTTCGCGAAGGGCAGATCTGTGGAGCTCATTGCGGGAAAGCGAAAGCAAAGGACGCTTTTCTCCCTCTAACTGCTTTTGTCAGAGGAACGGGGGAAGTCACAGTGTTCTTTCTCTCACTGAGATACACACAATCTGACGTTGCCTCTGAGCTCCGTTGCTGGCAAAGAACTGAAACTGACATACATTCCTGTGGGGAAACTCAGGGCTTTGCTAGGATTTCTCTAGGCAGTGTGTTTTCCCTGGGTCTCACTGTAGCAACACTATCTCGCAAGGGCAGCACTGCATGGGATTTCCTCTGCCAGGAGAGAGCTGCTGCTTTGTAGTTTGTGCTGGGAAACCTTGCTTTGGCAAGTGCCAATTGACCGCATTCAGGCAGAAAGAAAAGAGAATAGCAAGAGGCCTTTTCTCCCCGGCTGCTTTCCCAAGCAATTCCAGCTAAAACTATGTCGTTGCTCCTCTGGAGGGATCCCTGCACCGCGATGTAGTTTCTCAGAAGAAGCCCTGCGTTTGCAAGAGCAAATGAGGAATTCGTTGCAGGAAAGAGGAAGGAGAGAAAGTTTCTCTCCCTCTGCCTGCTTTGCTCAGAGGACTGGATGAAGTCAGGGAGTTCTCCCTTTCACTGAGAAACGTGCGGGCTGCTGTTGCCTGTGCGCTCTCCTCTTTGCACAAGAGTCTGCAGTTCCACGCTTTGAACCGTGGAAAGGCGCCGGGCTCTGCTAAGACTTACCCCGGCGCTTCGTTTGCCCTTGGCCAAAGCGAGCCTTCACATTAGCTGAACGGTAACACTGCATACTCGTTCCACTTCCAGAACAGGGCTACCGCGAGGCAGTTCTCCGGGGGAAAACGGCCCTTCGCGAAGGGCAGATCTGCCGAGCTCATTGCGGGAAAGCGAAAGCAAAGGACGCTTTTCTCCCTCTAACCGCTTTCGTCAGAGGAACGGGGGAAGTCACAGTGTTCTTTCTCTCACTGAGATACACACAATCTGACGTTGCCTCTGAGCTCCGTTGCTGGCAAAGAATTGAAACGGACATACATTCCTGTGGGGAAACACAGGGCTTTGTTAGGATTTCTCTAGGCAGTGTGTTTTCCCTGGGCCTCACTGTACCAACACTATCTCGCCGGGGCAACACTGAATGGGATTTCCTCTGCCAGGAGAGAGCTGCTGCTTTGTAGTTTGTGCTGGGAAACCTTGCTTTGGCAAGTGCCAATTGACCGCATTCGGGCAGAAAGAAAAGAGAATCGCAAGAGGCCTTTTCTCCCCGGCTGCTCTGTCAAGCCCTTCCAGGAAAAACTATGTCGTTGCTCCTCTGGAAGGATCCCTGCACCACGACGTAGGTTTTCAGAAGAAGCCCTGCGTTTGCAAGAGCAAATGAGAAATTCGTTGCAGGAAAGAGGAAGGAAAGAAAGTTTCTCTCCCTCTGCCTGCTTTGCTCAGAGGACTGGATGAAGTCAGGGAGTTCTCCCTTTCACTGAGAAACGTGCGGGCTGCTGTTGCCTGTGCGCTCTCTTCTTTGCAAAAGAGTCTGCAGTTCCACGCTTTGAACCCTGGAAAGGCAACGGGCTCTGCTAAGACTTCCCCGGGCGCTTCGTTTGCCCTGGGCCAAAGCGAGCCTTCACAATAGCTGAACGGTAACACTGCATACTCGTTCCACTTCCAGAACAGGGCTACCGCGAGGCAGTTCTCCGGGGGAAAATGGCCCTTCGCGAAGGGCAGATCTGCCGAGCTCATTGCGGGAAAGCGAAAGCAAAGGACGCTTTTCTCCCTCTAACCGCTTTCGTCAGAGGAACGGGGGAAGTCACAGTGTTCTTTCTCTCACTGAGATACACACAATCTGACGTTGCCTCTGAGCTGCGTTGCTGGCAAAGAAGTGAAATGGACATACATTCGTGTGGGGAAACACAGGGCTTTGCTAGGATTTCTCTGGCAGTGTATTTAAACCCCTAACAACAAACAACACTAACCCTCTAACAACAACCAACACTAACCCCCTAAAAAAAACGACACTAACCCCCTAACAACAACCAACACTAACCCCCAACAGTAAACAACACGAAAACCCTAACAACAAACACCAGTAAACCCCAACAAGAAACTACTCTAAACCCCTAAAAACAAACAACACTAAACCCCTAACAACAAACAACACTAACACACTAGCCACAACCAACCCTAACACCATAACAACAGACAACACTAACACCCTAAGAACAAACAACACTAACCCCCAACAAAAAACAACAGTAACACCCTTAGATCAACAACCCTAACTCCCTAACCACAAACAACCCTAAACCACTAAGAACAAACAAAACTAATCCCCGAACAACAAACAAAACTAACCCCCTAACAACAAACAACACTAAGCCCTTAACAACAAACAACCCTAACCGCCAACAGGAAACAACCCTAACCCCCTAACAACAAACAACATAACCAAACAGCAAACAACTCTAACCCACTAACAACAAACACTAACCCCGTAACAAGAAACTACCCTAACTCCGTAACAACAAACAACCCTAACTTCCTAACAACAAACAACACTAACCAGCTAACAACAAACAACACTAACCCCCAAACAACCAATAACCCTAATTCCCTAACAACAAACAACACTAACCTCTAAAAACAAAAAACCCTAACACCCTAACAACAAACAACCCTAACGCCCTAAAAACCAACCACACTAACCCCCTAACCACAAACAGCACTAACCCAATCAAAACAAAAAACACAAACCCCGTAACAACAAACAACACTTACCCCGTAACAACAAACAACACTAACACCCTAACAAGAACCAACACTAACCCCCTAACAAGAAAGAACCCTAATCCCCTAACAACAAACCACCCTAACCCCCAAACAACAAACAACACTAAACCCCTAACAACAAACAACACTAACCCCCTAACATCAAACTAACCTAACCCCCAAACAACAATCAACCCTAAACCCCTAACAACCAACAACACTAACCCCCTAACCACAAACAACACTAACAACCTAACAACCAAAACCACTAAACCCCAACAAGAAACAACCCTAAACCCCTAACAACAAACAACACTAACCCCCTAACAACACACAACCCTAACCCGACAACAAACAACCCTAACCCACTAACAACAAACAACACTAACCCCCTAACAAGAAACTACCCTAACCCCATAACAACAAACAACCCTAACCCCTAACAACAAACAACCCTAACCCCCTAACAACAAACAACCCTAACCAAACAACAAACAACCCTACCCGACTAACAACAAACAACACTAAACCCATAACAAGAATCTACCTTAAATCCGAAACAACAAACAACCCTAACCGCCTAACAACCAACAACCGTAAACACCTAACAACAAACAACACTAACCCCCTGAACAACCAACAACACTAACCCCCTAACCACCAACACCACTAACCCAGTAAAAACAATAAAAAACTAACCCCCTAACAACAACCAACACTTATCCCCTAAAAACAAACAACACTAACCCCAACAAGAAAGAACCCAAATCCTCTAACAACAAACAAATCTAACCCCCTAACAAGAAACAACTCTGAACCCCTAACAACAAACACCACTAACCCACTAACAACAACCCTAAACCCCTAACAACAAACAACCCTTACCCCCTAACAACCAACAACACTAACCCCCTAACCAAAAACACTAACACCCTAACAACTAAAACCACTAAACCCCAACAAGAAACAGCCCTAAACACCTAACAACACTAACGCCCTAACAACAAACAAACCTAACCCCCTATCAACAACCTTCCCTACCCCTTAACAACAAACAACACTAAGCCCCAACAACAAACAACACTAACCCTCTAACAACAACCCTAATCCCCTAACTACAAACAACACTAACCCACTAACAACAAACAACCCTAAACCCCTAACATCAAAGAACACTAACACCCTAACAACAAACAACCCTAACCCCCTAACAGCAAACAACACTAACCCCCAAACAACAAACAACTCTAACCCCTAAAAACCGAAAACACTAACCCACTAACAACGAACAACCCTAACCCATTAACAAGAAACAACCCTAACACCCTAACAACAAAAACCACTAAACCCCAACAAGAACAACCCTAAACCCCTAACAACAAACACTAACCCCCTAACAACAAACAACACTAAACCCCTAACAAGAAACTAACCTAACCCCGTAACAACAAACAACACTAACCTCCTATCAACAAACAACCTTAACCCCCAACAACAAACAAAACTAAACCCCTAACAAGAAACAATCCTAACCCCCTAACAACCAACATCACTAACCCCCTAACCACAAACAACACTAACCCCGTAAGAACAAACAACACTAACCCCCTAACAACAAAAACCACTATACCCCAACAAGGAACAACCCTAAACCCCTAAATACAAACAACACTAACGCCCTAAGCACAAACAACACTAACACCCTAACAACAAAAACCACTAAACCCCAACCAGAAACAACCCGAAACCCCTAAATACAAACAACACTAACCCCCTAACAACAACCCTAAACCCCTGACAACAAAAAACCCTAACCCCCAACAACAAACAACTCTAACCCACTAACAACAAACAACCCTAACCCCCTAACAACAAACAACCCTTACCCCCTAACAACAAACAACCCTAACACCCTAACAACAAACAACACTTACCCCCAAACAACAAACAACCCTAAACCCCTAACATCAAACAACACTAACCCCGTCACAACAAACAACCCTAACCCCCAAACAACAAACAACCCTAAACCCCTAACAACCAACAACACTAACCCCCCAACCGCAAACAACACTAACACTCTAACAACCAAAACCACTAAACCCCAACAAGAAACAACCCTAAACCCCTAACAACAAACAACACTAACCCCCTAACAACACGCAACCCTAACCAGACAACAAACAATCCTAACCCACTAACAACAAACAACACTAACCCCCTAACAAGAAACTACCCTAACCCCATAACAACAAACAACCCTAACCCCTAACAACAAACAACCCTAACCCCCTAACAACAAACAACCCTAACCAAACAACAAACAACCCTACCCGACTAACAACAAACAACACTAAACCCATAACAAGAATCTACCTTAAATCCGAAACAACAAACAACCCTAACCCCCAACAACCAACAACCCTAAACACCTAACAACAAACACTAACCCCCTGAACAACCAATAACACTAACCCCCTAACCACCAACACCACTAACCCAATAAAAACAAAAAAGAAAATATCCCCCTATCAACAACCAACACTTATCCCCTAAAAACAAACAACACTAACCCCCAACAAGAAAGAACCCAAATCCTCTAACAACAAACATCTCTAACCCCCAACAAGAAACAACTCTGAACCCCTAACTACAAACACCACTAACCCACTAACAACAATCAACACTAAACCCCTAACAAGAAACTACCCTAACCCCGTAACAACAAACAACTCTAACCCTTAACAACAAAGAACCCTAACCCCCTAACAACAAACAACCCTAACCCCCTAACAACCAACAACCGTAAACCCCTAACAACAAGCAACACTAACCCCTAACAACAATCAACCCTATCCCCCTAACAACAAACAACCCTAACCCCCTAAACAACCAACAACACTAACCCCCTAACCACCAACACCACTAACCCAGTAAAAACAAAAAAAAACTAACCCCCTAACAACAACCAACACTTATCCCCTTAAAACAAACAACACTAACCCGCACCAAGAAAGAACCCAAATACTCTAACAACAAACAACTCTAACCCCCTAACAACAAAAAACTCTGAACCCCTAACAAGAAACAACACTAACCCACTAACAACAAACAACCCTAAACCCCTAACAACAAACAACACTAACCCCCAACAACAACCCTAAACCCCTAACAACAAACAACCCTAACCTCCAAACAACTAACAACCCTAACCCCCAATAAACAACCCTAAGCCCCTAACAAACAGAACTCTAAACCCCTAAAAATACAATCGTAACCCCGTTACAAACACAACCCTAACCCCCTAACAAACCCTAACAATAAATTTAAACCTGACCATAAGCATAACCCCAAACCCTAGCACTAACTCTAACTCTAAACCTAACACTAACCTAGCCCTGCCCTTTACTGTAAACCTAACCTTAACCCTAACCTTACCGCTACCCGAACCCTAACTCTATACCTAACCCGAACACTAACCTTGACCCTACTCTAACTTTAACTCTAACGTGACTATTAACTGAAACATCACCCTAACCCTAAGCCTAACTCTAACTCGAGCCCTAACCATAACAATTACCCTAAACCCTCGCCTTAACTGTAAACCTAACCCTAACCCTCACCCTAATCCTTAACCGTACCCCCAACCCTAAACCTAACGCTATCTCCAAACTTATCCCTAACCCTAACCCTAATACGAACAGTAACCCAAATCTAACCCTAACCCTAATATTAAACCTAAACTTAAATCTACCCTAACCATAAACCTAACCCTAACACCCTAAACCTAACGTCTAACACCGTCTATAATCCTAACCCTTATCATAACCCTCACCCTTAACCTAAACTTCACACTAACCCTAAACCTAACCTAACGCTGACCCTAGACATAACGCCTAACCCTAACCAAACCCTAAACCTATCCTTAACACTAACCTGAACACAAACCCAAACCCTAGCCCTCACCATAAAAATAACCCTCACCCTATCCTGAACTTCATCCAAACACTAACCATAACCTTAACCCTAAACCTAAAGCTAACCCAAACCCTAACCTTAAACCTAACTCTAACAGTAACGCTAGTCCATCTGTAACCCTAAACCAAACACTTACAATAGCCCTGAACCTAACACTAAACTTAATCCTAATCCTAAACCTAGACCTAATCCTAACCCTAACCCTAACTCTAACCTTGACCTTAAATAGAACACTAAGTCTAACCCTCAACTGGGACCTAAACCTAAATCTTACCCCACACCTAACCCTAACCCTAAACCTAACCCTAACTCTAACTCTAACCCTAATCATAACACTTACCCTAAACCCTCACCTTAACTGTAAAACTAACCGTAACCCTCACCCTAACCCCTAACCGTATCCCACAACGCTAACCCTAATGCTATCCCTAACCCTAACCCTAACACTAACCTGAAACCCCTGAGCCCTAACGATAACCCTAACCCTAACCCAAATCCTAACACCAAAGCGAAAGCCTAGGAAAAACCTAACTCTCACCCTAACTCTAACACTAACCCGAAACCTAATCATGAACCTAACCCTAACCCTAAACCAAACCTAACCATGACCAGAACCACAAGGTCTAACCGGAACCCTCACCCAAAACCTAATCCTAAACTACACCTCTAACTCTAACACCTTACCATAACCATAATCCAAACCCTACCCAACCCTAACCCTAAAACTAACCCTCACCCCAACCACAAAGCCTAACACAACCATAACCCTTACCCTAACCGTAACACTAAACTTAACCCTAACCTTAAATCTAACCCTAACCCTAAAACTAAACACAACCCATGAACTTAACCCTATCCCTGAACATAACCTTAACACTAACCTGAAAACAAGCCCAAACCTTAGCCATAACCCTAACCCTCACCCTATCTTAAACTTCACCCTATCCCTAACCTAAAACTCGCCCTAACTTTAACCGTAACCCTACCCCTAAACCTAACCCTCACCTTAACCTTGGCCCACCTGTAACCCTAAACCTAACCCTCACAATAACTCTGACCCTAATCCTCACCCTAAACCTAATTCTAATCCTAACCCTGACCCTAACCCTAACCTAACCTTAACCCTATCTTTAAGCCTACCATAATCTTAAACCTAACCCTAACCCTAACCCTTAACCCTAACTCTAACCCTAACCCTAGCCCTAACCCTAATCTTAACTGTAACACTTACCCAAAACCCTCATCTTAACTGTAAATGTAACTCTCACTCTTACCCTAACCCTAAACTTAACCCTAATTATAACCCTAACCTAAACCTAACTGAAATGCTAACCCTTAACCGTAACTCTAACCCTAATCCTTAGCCGAAACCTAACCTTAACCCTAAACCTAACCCTAACCACTGACCCTAACTCTAACCCTAAGCCTAAGCCGAACCCTCACCCTTAACCAAAATTTCACCCTAAGCATAACGCTAAGCCTACCCTAACTTCATTCAAACCCTAACCCTAAGCAAAACTAACACTAACACTAAACCTAACCCTAACGCTAAACCTAACCCTAACCCTGACTCTAACCTGAACCCAAACCCCTAACCCTAACCCTCTCGCAGAACATAAATTCACTGTAACCCTAAACACTAAATCTCCCCAACCCTGACCCTAACCATAAACATAATCCTAACACTAAACTTAAACCTAACCCTGACTCTAACTCTAACTTTAACCCTAAAACTTACCCTACACACTCAGTTTGAATGGAAACCTAGCACTATCCCTCACCCTAACATCTAAACCTAACCCCAACCCTGAACCCAACCCTATCTCTAACTAAAAACTAGTCCTAAACCTAACTATGACTTAACCCTAACACTTACCCTAACTCTAAACCTGACCTTAACCCTAAACTTAATTCTAACCTTAACCCTAACCCTAACCCCTAACACTAACCCTAAGCTCAACACTCACCCTTAACTTAAACTTCACCCTAACCATAACCCTGAACCAAACACTAACCCTAACCCTAAACCTAACCTTAAACCTGACCCTAACATTAACCCAAACACTTAACGCTAAACCTAACACTAAGCCTAACCCTAAACGTAACCGTAACCTTAACCTAAACACCAAAGCCTAATCCTAACCCTCATCCTTAACCTAAACTTCACCCTAAACCTAAGCCTAACCC
Source organism: Loxodonta africana (assembly GCF_030014295.1). Taxonomy (NCBI): domain Eukaryota; kingdom Metazoa; phylum Chordata; class Mammalia; order Proboscidea; family Elephantidae; genus Loxodonta; species Loxodonta africana. Next base: position 41,071 of record NC_087346.1, read on the forward strand.
TAACCCTAAAATTACACCTAACCCTAAACTATCCTCTAACTCTCGCCCTAACCCTAACCCTAACTCTAACCCTAACCCTGGCAGTAACACCCTAAAACATCAGCTTAACTGTAAATGTAACACTAACCCTCACACGAACCCCTAACCCTTTCCCTAACCCTATCACTCATCCTAACCCTAACCCTGACCTAGACTTAATCCTTACCCTAACCCTAAACTTAACCCTAACCTTAACTCTACCCTAACCCTAACCCTAAACCTAACAATAACTCTAAACCGGACCCTAACCCTAACCCTAAACCCTAGATCTAACTCGAACTCTAAACCTAACCCTAACCCTAACCTGGCCCCACCCTTTACAGTAAAGCTAGCCTTAACCCTAACCTTACCCCTACCCTAACCCTAAACCTAACCCTTACAATATCAATAACCCCTAGCAGGGTCCTGCCTAGTCTCTCCCACCTCATCACTCCTTACAAAGAGCCCTGCTTTGTCTCTCCCACATCCTCACTCCCTAAGCAGGGCTCTGCCTGTCCTCTCCCACCTCCTTACTGTCTATGCAGGACTCTGCCTAGTTCTCCCACCTCTTCACTCCCTACACAGGGCCCTGGCTAGTGTCTCCCATCTTCTCACTCCATACACAGGTTTCTGCCTGTTCTTTCCCACCTCCTCACTCCCTACACCAGTCCCTGCCTGATCTCTCCTACCTCCTCACTCCCTGCACAGAGCCCTGCCTGGTCTCTCCCACATCCTTACTCCATACAAAGGGACTTGCCTGATCTCTGGCCTCCTCACTCCCTGCACAGAGCCCTGCCTGGTCTCTCCCAACTCCTCACTCCCTATTCAGGTCTCTGAATGGTTCTCCCACCTCCTCACTCCCTACACAGGGCCCTGCCTGCTGTCTTCCATCTTCTCACTCCCTACACAAGTTTCTGCCTATTCTCTCTCACCCCCTCACTTGCTAAACACAGTCCTGCCTGTTCTTTCCCACCTCCTGACTCAGTACACAGGTCTCTGCCTGGTCTCTTCCAACTCCTCACTCCCTAGACAGGGCCCTGCCTGGTCTCTGCCACCTCCTCACTCCCTACACAGGGCCCTGCCTGGTATCTCCCACCTCCTCACTCCCTACACAGGGCTCTGTCTTTTCTCTCCCACCTCCTCAGTCCCTACACAGGTATCTGGGTGGTCTCTCCCACCTCCTCACTCCCTTTACAGGGCCCTGATGATCTCTCCCACCTCCTCACTCCCTAAACAGGACCCTGCCTGGTCTCTCCACCTCCTTACTCCCTACACAGGGCTCTGGCTAGTCTCTCCTACATCCTCACTCTTTATACAGCATCCTACCTGGTCTCTCTCACCTCCTTACTCCCTATGCGGGTCTCTGCCTGGTCTCTCCCACCTCCTCACTCCCTATGCAGGACTCTGCCTGGTTCTCCACCTCTTCGCTCCCTACACAGGGCCTTGCCTGGTCTCTCCTACCTCCTCACTCCCTACAGAGGGTCCTGCCTTACCTCTCCCACCTCCTCAGTCCCTGCACTGTGTTTCTGGCTGTTATCTCCCTTCTTCTCACTCCCTACACAGGGCTGTGCTTGTTCTCTCCCATCTCCTCACTCCCTATACAGGGCCCTGCCTGGTGTATCCCATCTGCTCACTCCCTGCACAGGGCCCTGATGATCTCTCCTACATCCTCACTCCCTACACAGGGCCCTGCCTAGTCTCTCCAACATCCTCACTCTTTACACAGCATTCTACCTGGTGTCTCTCACTTCCTCACTCCCTACACAGGTCCCTGCCTGGCCTCTCCCACCTCGTCACTCCCTAGACAGAGCCCTGCCTTGTCCCTCCCACATCCTCAATGCACACAGGGCCCTGCCTCCTCTCTCTCACATCCTGACTACACACACAGGGCCCTAACTGGTCCCTCCCACCTTCTCCATCCCTACACAGGTCTCTGCATGGTTTCTCCCACCTCCTCATTCCCTACAAGGGTCTCTGCCTGTTCTTTCCCACCTCTTCAGTCCCTAGACAGTACCCTGCCTCTTCTCTCCCACTTCCTCACTCCCTACTCAGGGCCCTGCCTGGTATTTCTAACCTCCTCAGGCCCTACACAGGGCCCTGCCTGGTCTCTCCCACATCCTCACTCCCTACACAGGACTCTGCCTGGTCTCTCCCAACACCTCACTCCCTACAAAGGGCCCTGCCTAGAATCTCCCACCTCCTCACACCCTACCCAGGGTCCTGCCTAGTCAATCCCACCTTCTCACTCCCTATGCAGGACTCTGCCTGGTTCTCCACCTCTTCGCTCCCTACACAGGGCCCTGCCTGGTCTCTCCTACCTCCTCACTCCCTACACAGTTCTCTGCCTGTTCTCTCCCATTCCTCAATCCCTACACAGGTCTCTGGGTGGTCTTTCCCACTTCCTTACTACATACACAGGTGTTAGCCTGTTTTCTCCCTCCTCCTCACTCCCTACACAGGGCCCTGATGTTCTCTCGCACCTGCTCACTCCCTAAACAAGCCACTGCCTGGTCTCTCCACCTCCTTACTCCCTCCACAGGGCCCTGCCTGGTCTCTCCCACCTCCTCACTCCCTACACAGGGCCCTGCCTTGTCTCTCCCACCTGCTCCCTCCCTATACAGCTCCCTGCATGGTCTCTCCCACCTCCTCACTTCCTACACAGGGCTCTGCCTGATCTCTCCCACATCCTGACTCCCTACTCAGGTATCTGGGTGGTCTCTCCCAACTCCTCACTGTGTATGCAGGGCCTTACCTGTTCTCTGTCACCTCCTCACTCCCTACACAGGGCCCTGATGGTCTCTCCCACCTCCTCACTCCCTACACAGGGTCCTGCCTGGTCTCTCCCACTTCCTCAATCCCTACACAGGTCCCTGACTGGTATCTCCACCACCTTACTTCCTACACACAGCCTTGCCTGTTCTCTTCCACATCCTCACTCTGTACACAGGGTCCTACCTGCTCTCTCTCACCTCATCACTCCCTACACAGGGCCCTGCCTGGTCTCTCCTAACACCTCACTCCCTACACAGGGCTCTGCCTGGCCTCTCCCACCTCCTCACTCCCTACACAGGGCCCGGCCTGGTCTCTCCTTCTTCTCAATCCCTACACAGGTCTCTGCCTCTTCTCTCCAAGATACTCACTCCCTACACTGGGCCCTGCCAGGTCTCTCCCACCTCCTCAGTCCCTTCACAGGTCTTTGCCTGGTCTCTCCCACATCTCTGCCTCTTCTCTCCTGCATCCTCACTCCCAACATAGGGCCCTGCCTGGTCTCTCCCACCTTCTCACTCCCTACACAGGACGTTGCCTGGCCTCTCCCACCTCCTCAGGACCTACACAGGTCCCTGCCTGGTCTCTTCCAGCTCCTCACTCCCTACACAGGTGTCTGCCTGGATTCTCCCACCTCCTCACTCCTTACACAGGGCCCTGCCTGGTATGTCCCACCTCCTCACTCCCTACACAGGGCCCTGCCTGATCTCTGGCACATTCTCACTCCCTACACAGGACCTGTGTGGTCTCTCCCAACACCTCACTCCCTCCACAGGGCCCTGCCTGGATGCTCCCTCCCCCTCACACCCTGCACAGGGTCCTGCTTGGTCTCTCCCACCTCATCACTCCTTACACAGGGCCTGCCTGGTCTCTCCCATATCCTCACTCCCTATACTTGGCTCTGCCTGGTCTCTCCCATCTCCTCACTCCCTAAGCAGGACTCTGCCTGGGTCTCCCTCTTCTTCACTCCCTACACAGGGCCCTGTCTGGTGTCTCCCATCTTCTCTATGCACAGAGCCCTGCCTGGTCTGTCCCACCTCCTCACTCCCTACACTCTTCTCTGCCTGTTCTCTCCCACCTCCTAACTCCCTGCACAGGGCCCTGCCTGGTCTCTCCCATATCCTTACTCCATACAGGGACATGCCTGATCTCTGGCCAACTCACTCCCTACAGAGGGCCCTTCCTGGTCTCTCCCATCTCCTCACTCCCTATGCAGGTCTCTGAATGGTTCTCCCACCTCTTCACTCCCTACACAGGGCCCTGCCTGCTGTCTACCATCTTCTCAATCCCTACACAGGTTTCTGCCTATTCTCTCCCACCTCCTCACTCCCTACACAGGTCTCTGCCTGGCCTCTCCCACTTCCTCACTCCCTACACAGGTCCCTGCTTCGTCTCTCCCATCTCATCACTCCTTACACAGGGTCCTGCCTGGTCTCTCCTACATCCTCACTCTTTACACAGCATCCTACCTGGTCTCTCTCACCTCCTCACTCCCTATGCAGGTCTCTGCCTGGTCTCTCCTAAGGCCTAACCACCTACACAGGTCCCTGCCTGACCTCTCCCACCTCCTCACTCCCTAGACATGGCCGTGCCTGGTTGCTCCCAGCTCCTCACTCCCTACTCAGGGCCCCGCCTTTTCTCTCCCACCTCCTCCATTCCTGTAAAGGTCTCTGCCTGGTCTGTCCCACCTCCTTACTCCCTACAGAGTTCTCTGCCTGTTCTCTTCCACATCCTCACTCCTTACACAGGGCCCTTCCTGGTCCCTCCCACCTCCTCACTTCCTACACCTGTCCCTGCCTGGTCTCTTCCATCTCCTCTCTCCCTACTCAGGGCCCTGCCTGGTCTCACCCACCTCCTCAATCCCTACAAAGGTCTCTGTCTGGTCTCTCAGCTCTTCACTCCCTACACAGGTTTCTGTCTCTTTTGTCCCACCATCTTACTCCCTATACAGTGCCCTGCCTGGTCTCTCACTCTCTATACAGGGCCCTGCATGGTCTCTCCCACCTCCTGACTCCCTTCACAGCGCCCAGCCTAGTCCCTCCCACCTCCTCACTCCCTACACAGGTTAGGGTTTAGGGTTTAGTTTAGTGTTAGGGTTATGGTTCGGGATCGGGTTTAGGGGTTAAGGTTAGGTTTTAGGGTTTAGTGTTCGAGTTTAGGGTCAGGGTCAGTTTTTAGTGTCAGGGTCAGGGTTTATGGTCAGGGTTTAGGGTCAGGGTCAGGGTTAGGGTCAGGGTTAGGTTTAGGGTTTGTTTTTATGGTTAGGGTTTAGGGTTTAGGATTAGGGTTGGGGTAAGGTTAGGGCTATGTGTTAGGGCTAGGGGTTAGGGTTTAGTGTTTAGTGATAGAGTTTAGGGTCAGGGTCAGAGTCAGTGTTTAGTGTCAGGGTCAGAGTTTAGGGTCAGGGTTAGGGTCACGGTCAGGGTTAGGGTCATGGTCAGGTTTTAGGGTCATTGTCACCGGTTTAGGGTCAGGGTCTGGGTGAGGGTTAGGGGTTAGAGTAAGGGTTAGGTTTAGGGTTTGGGTTTAGGGTTAGAATTTAGGGTTTAGGGTTAGGGCTAGGGTTAGTTTTAGAGGTTAGAGTTTAGGGTTAGGGCTAGGGCTAGGGCTTGGTGTTAGGGCTAGGGTTTTAGGGCTAGAGTTTAGGGTTAGGGTTAGGGCTAGGGCTAGGGCTTGGTGTTAGGGCTAGGGCTAGGGCTAGGGTTTTAGGGCTAGAGTTTAGGGTTAGGGTTAGGGCTAGGGCTAGGGCTTGGTGTTAGGGCTAGGGCTAGGGCTAGGGTTTTAGGGCTAGAGTTTAGGGTTAGGGTTAGGGTTTTGGGTTAGGCTGATGGTTAGAGTTTAGTGTTAGGGTTTATGGTTAGTGTTAGGGTTAGTGTTAGGGTTCAGGGTTAGGGTTAGGGTTTAGGGTTAGCAGTTAGTGTTAGGGTTAGTGTTCAGGGTTAGGGTTAGTTTTTAGGGTTTGGGTTTAGGGTTAGCGGTTAGTGTTAGGGTTAGTGTTCAGGGTTAGGGTTAATGTTTAGGGTTAGGTTTTAGGGTTCGAGTTAGTGTTAGGGTTAGGGCTAGGGCTAGGGCTAGGACTTGGGCTAGGGCCTAGGGCTAGGGCTAGTGATATGGTTTGTGTTTAGGGTTCGGGTTTGGGTTCACGTTAGGCTTTGGTTTAGGCTTCGGGTTAGGATTTGGGTTAGGGTTTTGGGTTATTGTTAGGTTCAGGGCTATTGTAAGGGTTAGGTTTAGGGTTACAGGTGGACTAGCGTTATGATTAGAGTTAAGTTTAAGTCTAGGGTTTGAGTTAGGTTTAGATTTAGGGTTCGGGTTTGGATGAAGTTTACGATATGGTGAGTGTTATTTTTAAGGTTAGGGCTAGAGTTTGGGTTCGTGTTCAGGTTAGTGTTAAGGTTAGGTTTAGCGTTTGGATTAGGGTTAGGGGTTATGTTTGGGGGTAGGGTTATGTTTAGATTTAGGGTTAGTGTGAAGTTTAGGTTAAGGGTGAGGGTTACGGTTAGGGTTAGGGTAAGGGTGAGGGTTAGGGTCAGAGTTATTGTAAGGGTTAGGTTTAGGGTACTACAGGTGGGCCAAGGTTAAGTTTAGGGTTTGATTTAGGGGTAGGGTTAGGGTTAAAGTTAGGGTGAGCTTTAGCTTAGGGATAGGGTGAAGTTTAAGATAGGCTGAGGGTTAGTGTTAGGGTTATGGCTAAGGTTGGGTTTGGTTTCAGGTTAGTGTTAAGGTTATGTTTAGGGTTAGGGTTAAGTTTACGGGTTCTTTTTAGTTTTAGGGTTAGGGTTAAATTTTAGGTTAGGGTTAAGTTTAGTGTTATGGTTAGGATTAGGGTCACGGTTTGTGTTAGTCTTTGTCGTTTGGGTGAGGGTTAGGTTTAGGGTTCGGGTTGGGTAGGGTTAGGATTATGGTTATGGTAAGGTGTTAAGGGTTAGAGTTTTAGTTTAGGGTTAGGGTTTGGGTGAGGGTTCCGGTTAGTCATTGTGGTTCTGGTCATGGTTAGGTTTGGTTTAGGGTTAGGGTTAGGTGTATTATTAGGTTTCAGGTTAATGTTAGAGTTACAGTTAGGGTGAGACTTAGGGTTAAGGTTTGGGTTAGGCTTTGGTGTTAGGGGTTAGGGTTTGGGTTAGGGGTTAGGGTTATCGTTAGGGCTTAGGGGTTCAGGTTAGTGTTAGGGTTAGGAATAGCATTAGGGTTAGGGTTGGGGGATACAGTTAGGGGTTAGGGTGAGGGTTACGGTTAGTTTTACAGTTAAGGTGAGGGTTTAGGGTAAGTGTTATTTTTAGGGTTAGAGTTAGGGTTAGGTTCAGGGTTAGGGTTAGGTGTAGGGTAAGATTTCGGTTTAGGTTCAGGTTTAGAATTAGAGTTAGTGTTCTATTTAGGATCAAGCTTAGAGTTAGGGTTAGGGTTAGGATTAGGGTTAGGTCTAGGGTTAGGTTCAGGGCTAATGTAAGGCTTAGTTTTAGGGTTACAGGTGGAGTAGTGTTATGGTTAGAGTTTGGTTTAAGGTTAGGGTTTGGGTGAGGTTTAGGTTTAGGGTGAAGGTTAGGGATAGTGTTGGATGAACCTTAGGACGGGGTGAGGGTTATTCTTATGATTAGGGCTGAAGTTTGATTTTGTGTTCAGGTTAGTGTTAAGGTTAGTTTTAGGGTTCGGGTTAGTGTTAGGAGTAAGACGACTAGTAAGGCAAGGGTAGACGTTAAGACTGTTCCTTAAGGCAAGGAGACTAGTTAAGGGTACTAGTTACCACAAGGCTTCTAGTTCAGAATACTAGTTAGGGCCACTGTATTAGTTCAGAGTACTAGTTAAGGGTACTAGTAAGACAAGGAACGAGTTTAGGCCACTACTTCAGGCAAGAGTACTAGTGTTGTCTACTTGTCGATGCAAGGGTACATGTTAATACTACTGGCTAAGTCCAGGGTGCAGGTTAAGGCAACTGGTTAAGGCAAGGGTAGTAGTTATGGGTACTGATAAGGCCAGGCTACTAGTTAAGACTACTAGTTAATGCAAGGGTACTAGTTAAGGGTACTTGTCGAGGCAAGGGTAGCCATTAAGACTATTCCTTAAGGCAAGGCTCCTGGTTAAGGGTACTAGTTAGGACAAGGCTACCAGTTCAGGATACTAGTTAGGGGCACTGTACTAGTTAAGAGTACTAGTAAAGGCACGGGTGCTAGTTACGGCTGCTAGTTAAGGCAAGGTACAAATTCAGGCCACTGCTTAAGGCAAGAGTACTAGTTAAGGCTACTAGTTGATGCAAGATTACAAGTGGATACTACTAGTTAAGGCCAGGGTACTACTTAAGGCAACTGGTTACGGCAAGGGTAGTAGTTCTGGGTACTGATACGGCAAGGGTACTAGTTCAGACTACTAGTTAATGCGAGGGTACTATTTCAGGGTACTACTTAAGGCTGCCAGTGAAGGCCAGGGTCTGAGTTAAGGCTACTGGAGAAGGCCAGGGTACCAGTGAAGGCAAGGCTACTAGTTAAGGGTACTAGTTAAGAGAAGGCTACTAGTTCAGGATACGAGTTAGGGGCACTGTACTAGTTAAGAGTACTAGCTAAGGCACGAGTACTAGTTCAGGCCACTACTTAAGGCAAGAGTACTAGTTCAGGCTACTCTTTGATGCAAGTTTACAAGTTGATACTTCTAGTTAAGGCCAGGGTACTAGTTAAAACAACTGGTTAAGGCAAGGTTACTGGTTAAGGCAAGGCTACTAGTTGGGGTAGTAGTTAAGGCTTGGCTACTAGTTAAGGGTACTAGTAAGGCAAGGGCAGACGTTAAGACTATTACTTAAAGCAAGGCTACTAGTTCCGGGTACTAATTCAGACAAGGCTATTAGTTCAGGCTACTCGTTATGGCCGCTGTACTAGTTAAGACTACTAGTTAAGGCACAGGTACTAGTTAAGGATACTAGTTAAGGCAAGGTACAAGTGAAGGCTACTACTTAAGGCAAGACGACTAGTTTAGGCTACCAGTGGATTCAAGGGTACAAGTTCATACTACTAGTTAAGACCAGGGTACCAGTTAAGGCAGCTGGTTAAGGCCAGGGTAGGACTTATGGGGACTGAGAAGGCCAGGTACTAGTTAATACAACTAGTTCATGCGAGGGTACTAGTTAAGCTTACTAGTTTAGGCAAGACTACTAGTGAAGGCCAGGGTACTAGTGAAGGCTACTGGTGAAGGCCAGGGTACTAGTTAAGGCAGGGCTACAAGTTCAGGGTACTGGTAAGGCAAGGGTAGACATTAAGACTATTACTTAAGGCAAGGCTACTAGTTAAGGGTACTAGTTCAGACAAGGCTACTAGTTCAGGATACTAGTTAAGGCAAGGGGAGTAGTTCAGATTCAGAATTTAGGGTACTTGTCAAGGCAAGGGTACTCTCCAAGGCTCGTTGTCTAGCCTACTGATCTATACCACTAGTCCGACTAGTCCAGCTGTCTTGTATAGGCTACTACTCTAGACTTCTCTTGTCTACTCTACTCTAGTCTACTTTCGTCTACCCTAGTCTACCCTATCAAAAACCACCCGACCCTAACCTTTTCAAATCTATTCAATTGGATTCGATTCAAAGCATTTCAATGGGATTGGACGTGATGATGCTTGAATCGGCTCATTCGGCACCATCAGCTCGATTCAGCTCAATTTGGCTTGAATCGCTTCGATTCAGCTTGTTTCAACTCAATTCGACTTGGTTCAGCCTTATTTGGCTCGATTCGACTCTTTTCTACTCTGGTTTTCTCTATGCAACTCCATTCGACTCGATTCTGCTCTATTCTGTTCAACTCTACCCTACTCTAATCTATTCTAATGGATTCGATTGGACGCTATTCGACACGATTCATCACGTTTTGTTTCCATGGGGCTCGATTCGGCTAGAATTGGCTCTATTCAGCTCTATTCTGCACTAGTTCACTCTATTCGACTCTACTCTTCTCTACTTTACTCTTCTCTGCTCTACCGTACTGTGCTATATTCTGTTGCTTCTATTATGTACTGTTCTATTCTGCTCTGTTCTACCCTCCCAGCCGCTCCCCTCCCCTTCTCTAATCTTTGATTCTGTTCGAGTCATCGCATTTTCACGCCAATCGACCCGATTAGGCTTGAATCACCTCGATTCACTTCGAATCAACTCGGTTTGGCTCCAATTCACTCCATTCGGCTCGATTTGGCTCGAATTGCGTCGATTCTGCTGGATTCTGCTCGATTAGGCCTTCTTTGGCCCTATTTGGCCCTGTTCTGCTCTCTAATCAGCTCCATTCGGCTCTAGTCAGGTCTGTTCGGCTCTATTAGACTCTACTCAACTCCATTATCTCTTTTCGACTCCATTAACTCCATTCTACACCATTCTACTCCATCCTTCTCTATTCTATTGTATTGTACTCTAATCTACTCTAGGCTAGTCTAATCGATTGGATGTGATTTGACTTGAATCGATGGGATTCAATGCAATTCGATGGGATCCGACGCGATATGGCACGATTCCGCAGGGTTCGGCGCGATTGGTCTTGATTTCTAGCGCTTCGGCTCTTTTTGGCTCTATATGGCTGTATTTGGCTCTATTTGGCAATATTCAACTCTATTCTTCTCTACTCTTCTCTACTCTACAGTACTTGACCCTATTCTATTCTTTCAGTTCTGTTCTGTTCTATCCTGTTCTGTGCTACTGCGTTCTATTCTAGCCTACCCTAGCCTAACTTACCCTCCTCTCATCTCTTCTATTCTATTCAACACTCTTGAACGGGATTCAACCTGACTTGGGTCATATCGGCTCGACTCAGCTCCTTTCTGCGCCATCAACTCGATTCGGTTCTGATCGGCTCTTTTCCGCTCTATTTTGTCTTTTCAGCACTATTCGATTCTATTGGACTCTAGTCTACTCTACTCTACTCTTTCTGTTCGGTGCTATTCTACTCTATTCTATTCTACCCTACCCTACCCTAACCTTACCTGCCCTACACTAATCTATTTGATTTGATTCGACACGTTTCAATCCGATTCCACATGATTCGTCTCGATTCACCTAGAATTTGGTCGATTCAGCTGCATTCAGCTCTGTTCGGCTCTATTCAACTCTACTAGACTCTATTCTATTCTACTCGTCTCTACTTAATTGTATTCTATTGTTTCTGTTGTGTCCTACTCTAACCCCTCCTACCCTACTCTGCTCTAATCGATTCGATTCGATTCGATTCTATGCATCGGAACGCAATTCCATGTCATTAGGCTTGAATCGGCTTGATTTGGCTCTATTTGCCTTGAATTGGGTCAGTTCGGCTCGATTCTGCTCGACTCAGCATAATTAGGCTCGTTCCAACCTTATTCGGCCCTGTTGGGCTCTAGTCAACACTTTTCTAATTCATTCGTCTCTATTTGGCTCCATTCAACACCATTTCACACCATTCTACTCTGTTGGACTCCATTCTACACTATTCTACTCTATTCTATTCTGTTCTACTCTGCGCTACTCTAATCTATTGGAATTGATTCGATTCATCGCGATTTGTCTCTTTTCCTCTCCATTGGACTCGATTCAGCTCGAATTGGATCTGTTCATCTCTATTCTGCACTATTCGACTCTGACTATTTTACTCTACTCAACTCTACTCCATTCTACTCTTTGCAGTCTCTTCTCTTCTACTCTATTCTAGTTTTCTGTGCCCTACCCTACCGAATCCCAGCCTAACTTACACTACTCTAATCTGTTCCATTGAATTCGATTCCATTCAATTCGACCCCTTTTGACACAATTGGACGGGATTTGGCGAGATTCCATGAGATTCGACGGGTTTGGGTAGGATTTGATGGAATTCGACGAGATTCGCTGCAAGAGGACGTGATTAGGTGCGATTTGGCTCGATTTAGCTCGGCTCATTTTGTTTGTCTCTATTGGGCTCGTTCCAGCTCCATTCGGCTCCATTCAGCTCGAATCTGGTCGATTTGACTCGATTCGGCTCGATTCGGTGCCATTCGGCTCTATTCTACTCTTCTCTACTCTATTCATCTCTCTTCGATTCCATTAGGCTCCATTCCACACGATTCTATTCTACCGAACCCTAGCCCACCCTGCTGTATCCTAATCTAGTCTGTTCTTTTCTATTCTGTTTTATTCTATTCTCATTTGCTATTTTCTCCTTTCCATCCTATGCTATTCGACCATACCCTACACTAAACTCACCTATCCTGACTATGCTGTTCTATTCTATCCTATTTCGTTCTCTTGTCTCTGTTCCCCCGTATGCTACCCTACCCTATGCTACTCCACCGTACCATACCCTGCCTCACAAAAAAAATAAGGGTACTCAATAAGAGTACTAATTAAGGGTACTTGTTTGGGCAAGGGTACTAGTTCAGGCTAGTAGTTAAAGCCTCTTGACTAGTTAAGAGTACTAGTTAAGGCAAGGACACTAGTTAAGACGACTAGGTCCGGCAAGGGTACTAGTTAAGGGTACATGTTAAGGGAAGAGTCCTCGTGACGGCTACTAGTTGAGGCAAGGGTACTAGTTAACGGTGCTAGTTAAGGCAAGAGTACTAGTTAAGGCTACTGGTTCAGGCAAGCCTTCTAGATAAGCACACTAGTACGGCAACGGTACTAGTTAAGACTACTAGTTCAGGCACGGCGACTAGTTCAGGGGGCTGGTTAAGGCAAGGCTACTAGTTAAGGTTAGTAGTCAGGCTAGGGTACTAGTTCAGATGACTAATTTAGGGTACTTGTCAAGGCAAAGGTACTATTCAAGGCTAGTTGTCTAGGCTACTGATGTATGCCACTAGTCTTGCTGACTAGTCCAGCTGACTAGTCTAGGCCACTACTCGAGCCTTCTCTTCTCTACTATACTCTAGTCTATTTTCGTCTACCCTATCATAAACTACCCTACCCTAACCTTTTCTAATCTATTCGATTTGATTCGATTCAAAGCATTTCGATGCTTTTGGACGCGATTACGCTTGAATCAGCTCGATTCGGCTCGATTCGGCACCGTCAGCTCGATTCAGCTCGATTTGGCTCGCATCGCTTCGGTTCAGCTCGTTTCGGCTCGATTCGACTGGGTACAGCCTTATTCGGCCCCATTCGGCTCGATTCGACTATTTTCTACTCTCTTTGTCTCTATGTGACTCCATTTTCACTCCATTCTACTCTATTCTGTTCTACCCTACCCTGCCTTACTCTAATCTATTCTCATGGATTCCATTCGACGCGATTCGAAACAATTTGACAGGATTCATCTCGTATTGTTTCCATTTGGCTCGATTCGCCTAGAATTGGCTCTATTCAGCCCTATCCTGCACTATTTGACTCTATTCAACTCGATTGGACTCAATTCTACTCTACTCTTCTCTACTTTTCTCTGCTCTACCCTACCGTACTATATTCTGTTCTTTCTATTCTGTACTGTTCGATTCTATTCTCTTCTACCCCCCAGCCCCTCCCCTCCCCTTCTCTAATCTATTTCATTCGACTCAATTGCATGCATTTCCACGCCATTCGACGCGATTGGGCTTGAATCAGCTCGATTCACTTCGAATCAACTCGGTTTGGCTCCGATTCACTCCATTCGGCTCGATTTGGCTCGAATTGCGTCGATTCTGCTGGATTCTGCTCGATTAGGCCTTCTTTGGCCCTATTTGGCCCTGTTCTGCTCTCTAATCAGCTCCATTCGGCTCTAGTCAGGTCTGTTCGGCTCTATTAGACTCTACTCAACTCCATTATCTCTTTTCGACTCCATTAACTCCATTCTACACCATTCTACTCCATCCTTCTCTATTCTATTGTATTGTACTCTAATCTACTCTAGGCTAGTCTAATCGATTGGATGTGATTTGACTTGAATCGATGGGATTCAATGCAATTCGATGGGATCCGACGCGATATGGCACGATTCCGCAGGGTTCGGCGCGATTGGTCTTGATTTCTAGCGCTTCGGCTCTTTTTGGCTCTATATGGCTGTATTTGGCTCTATTTGGCAATATTCAACTCTATTCTTCTCTACTCTTCTCTACTCTACAGTACTTGACCCTATTCTATTCTTTCAGTTCTGTTCTGTTCTATCCTGTTCTGTGCTACTGCGTTCTATTCTAGCCTACCCTAGCCTAACTTACCCTCCTCTCATCTCTTCTATTCTATTCAACACTCTTGAACGGGATTCAACCTGACTTGGGTCATATCGGCTCGACTCAGCTCCTTTCTGCGCCATCAACTCGATTCGGTTCTGATCGGCTCTTTTCCGCTCTATTTTGTCTTTTCAGCACTATTCGATTCTATTGGACTCTAGTCTACTCTACTCTACTCTTTCTGTTCGGTGCTATTCTACTCTATTCTATTCTACCCTACCCTACCCTAACCTTACCTGCCCTACACTAATCTATTTGATTTGATTCGACACGTTTCAATCCGATTCCACATGATTCGTCTCGATTCACCTAGAATTTGGTCGATTCAGCTGCATTCAGCTCTGTTCGGCTCTATTCAACTCTACTAGACTCTATTCTATTCTACTCGTCTCTACTTAATTGTATTCTATTGTTTCTGTTGTGTCCTACTCTAACCCCTCCTACCCTACTCTGCTCTAATCGATTCGATTCGATTCGATTCTATGCATCGGAACGCAATTCCATGTCATTAGGCTTGAATCGGCTTGATTTGGCTCTATTTGCCTTGAATTGGGTCAGTTCGGCTCGATTCTGCTCGACTCAGCATAATTAGGCTCGTTCCAACCTTATTCGGCCCTGTTGGGCTCTAGTCAACACTTTTCTAATTCATTCGTCTCTATTTGGCTCCATTCAACACCATTTCACACCATTCTACTCTGTTGGACTCCATTCTACACTATTCTACTCTATTCTATTCTGTTCTACTCTGCGCTACTCTAATCTATTGGAATTGATTCGATTCATCGCGATTTGTCTCTTTTCCTCTCCATTGGACTCGATTCAGCTCGAATTGGATCTGTTCATCTCTATTCTGCACTATTCGACTCTGACTATTTTACTCTACTCAACTCTACTCCATTCTACTCTTTGCAGTCTCTTCTCTTCTACTCTATTCTAGTTTTCTGTGCCCTACCCTACCGAATCCCAGCCTAACTTACACTACTCTAATCTGTTCCATTGAATTCGATTCCATTCAATTCGACCCCTTTTGACACAATTGGACGGGATTTGGCGAGATTCCATGAGATTCGACGGGTTTGGGTAGGATTTGATGGAATTCGACGAGATTCGCTGCAAGAGGACGTGATTAGGTGCGATTTGGCTCGATTTAGCTCGGCTCATTTTGTTTGTCTCTATTGGGCTCGTTCCAGCTCCATTCGGCTCCATTCAGCTCGAATCTGGTCGATTTGACTCGATTCGGCTCGATTCGGTGCCATTCGGCTCTATTCTACTCTTCTCTACTCTATTCATCTCTCTTCGATTCCATTAGGCTCCATTCCACACGATTCTATTCTACCGAACCCTAGCCCACCCTGCTGTATCCTAATCTAGTCTGTTCTTTTCTATTCTGTTTTATTCTATTCTCATTTGCTATTTTCTCCTTTCCATCCTATGCTATTCGACCATACCCTACACTAAACTCACCTATCCTGACTATGCTGTTCTATTCTATCCTATTTCGTTCTCTTGTCTCTGTTCCCCCGTATGCTACCCTACCCTATGCTACTCCACCGTACCATACCCTGCCTCACAAAAAAAATAAGGGTACTCAATAAGAGTACTAATTAAGGGTACTTGTTTGGGCAAGGGTACTAGTTCAGGCTAGTAGTTAAAGCCTCTTGACTAGTTAAGAGTACTAGTTAAGGCAAGGACACTAGTTAAGACGACTAGGTCCGGCAAGGGTACTAGTTAAGGGTACATGTTAAGGGAAGAGTCCTCGTGACGGCTACTAGTTGAGGCAAGGGTACTAGTTAACGGTGCTAGTTAAGGCAAGAGTACTAGTTAAGGCTACTGGTTCAGGCAAGCCTTCTAGATAAGCACACTAGTACGGCAACGGTACTAGTTAAGACTACTAGTTCAGGCACGGCGACTAGTTCAGGGGGCTGGTTAAGGCAAGGCTACTAGTTAAGGTTAGTAGTCAGGCTAGGGTACTAGTTCAGATGACTAATTTAGGGTACTTGTCAAGGCAAAGGTACTATTCAAGGCTAGTTGTCTAGGCTACTGATGTATGCCACTAGTCTTGCTGACTAGTCCAGCTGACTAGTCTAGGCCACTACTCGAGCCTTCTCTTCTCTACTATACTCTAGTCTATTTTCGTCTACCCTATCATAAACTACCCTACCCTAACCTTTTCTAATCTATTCGATTTGATTCGATTCAAAGCATTTCGATGCTTTTGGACGCGATTATGCTTGAATCAGCTCGATTCGGCTCGATTCGGCACCGTCAGCTCGATTCAGCTCGATTTGGCTCGCATCGCTTCGGTTCAGCTCGTTTCGGCTCGATTCGACTGGGTACAGCCTTATTCGGCCCCATTCGGCTCGATTCGACTATTTTCTACTCTCTTTGTCTCTATGTGACTCCATTTTCACTCCATTCTACTCTATTCTGTTCTACCCTACCCTGCCTTACTCTAATCTATTCTCATGGATTCCATTCGACGCGATTCGAAACAATTTGACAGGATTCATCTCGTATTGTTTCCATTTGGCTCGATTCGCCTAGAATTGGCTCTATTCAGCCCTATCCTGCACTATTTGACTCTATTCAACTCGATTGGACTCAATTCTACTCTACTCTTCTCTACTTTTCTCTGCTCTACCCTACCGTACTATATTCTGTTCTTTCTATTCTGTACTGTTCGATTCTATTCTCTTCTACCCCCCAGCCCCTCCCCTCCCCTTCTCTAATCTATTTCATTCGACTCAATTGCATGCATTTCCACGCCATTCGACGCGATTGGGCTTGAATCAGCTCGATTCACTTCGAATCAACTCGGTTTGGCTCCGATTCACTCCATTCGGCTCGATTTGGCTCGAATTGCGTCGATTCTGCTGGATTCTGCTCGATTAGGCCTTCTTTGGCCCTATTTGGCCCTGTTCTGCTCTCTAATCAGCTCCATTCGGCTCTAGTCAGGTCTGTTCGGCTCTATTAGACTCTACTCAACTCCATTATCTCTTTTCGACTCCATTAACTCCATTCTACACCATTCTACTCCATCCTTCTCTATTCTATTGTATTGTACTCTAATCTACTCTAGGCTAGTCTAATCGATTGGATGTGATTTGACTTGAATCGATGGGATTCAATGCAATTCGATGGGATCCGACGCGATATGGCACGATTCCGCAGGGTTCGGCGCGATTGGTCTTGATTTCTAGCGCTTCGGCTCTTTTTGGCTCTATATGGCTGTATTTGGCTCTATTTGGCAATATTCAACTCTATTCTTCTCTACTCTTCTCTACTCTACAGTACTTGACCCTATTCTATTCTTTCAGTTCTGTTCTGTTCTATCCTGTTCTGTGCTACTGCGTTCTATTCTAGCCTACCCTAGCCTAACTTACCCTCCTCTCATCTCTTCTATTCTATTCAACACTCTTGAACGGGATTCAACCTGACTTGGGTCATATCGGCTCGACTCAGCTCCTTTCTGCGCCATCAACTCGATTCGGTTCTGATCGGCTCTTTTCCGCTCTATTTTGTCTTTTCAGCACTATTCGATTCTATTGGACTCTAGTCTACTCTACTCTACTCTTTCTGTTCGGTGCTATTCTACTCTATTCTATTCTACCCTACCCTACCCTAACCTTACCTGCCCTACACTAATCTATTTGATTTGATTCGACACGTTTCAATCCGATTCCACATGATTCGTCTCGATTCACCTAGAATTTGGTCGATTCAGCTGCATTCAGCTCTGTTCGGCTCTATTCAACTCTACTAGACTCTATTCTATTCTACTCGTCTCTACTTAATTGTATTCTATTGTTTCTGTTGTGTCCTACTCTAACCCCTCCTACCCTACTCTGCTCTAATCGATTCGATTCGATTCGATTCTATGCATCGGAACGCAATTCCATGTCATTAGGCTTGAATCGGCTTGATTTGGCTCTATTTGCCTTGAATTGGGTCAGTTCGGCTCGATTCTGCTCGACTCAGCATAATTAGGCTCGTTCCAACCTTATTCGGCCCTGTTGGGCTCTAGTCAACACTTTTCTAATTCATTCGTCTCTATTTGGCTCCATTCAACACCATTTCACACCATTCTACTCTGTTGGACTCCATTCTACACTATTCTACTCTATTCTATTCTGTTCTACTCTGCGCTACTCTAATCTATTGGAATTGATTCGATTCATCGCGATTTGTCTCTTTTCCTCTCCATTGGACTCGATTCAGCTCGAATTGGATCTGTTCATCTCTATTCTGCACTATTCGACTCTGACTATTTTACTCTACTCAACTCTACTCCATTCTACTCTTTGCAGTCTCTTCTCTTCTACTCTATTCTAGTTTTCTGTGCCCTACCCTACCGAATCCCAGCCTAACTTACACTACTCTAATCTGTTCCATTGAATTCGATTCCATTCAATTCGACCCCTTTTGACACAATTGGACGGGATTTGGCGAGATTCCATGAGATTCGACGGGTTTGGGTAGGATTTGATGGAATTCGACGAGATTCGCTGCAAGAGGACGTGATTAGGTGCGATTTGGCTCGATTTAGCTCGGCTCATTTTGTTTGTCTCTATTGGGCTCGTTCCAGCTCCATTCGGCTCCATTCAGCTCGAATCTGGTCGATTTGACTCGATTCGGCTCGATTCGGTGCCATTCGGCTCTATTCTACTCTTCTCTACTCTATTCATCTCTCTTCGATTCCATTAGGCTCCATTCCACACGATTCTATTCTACCGAACCCTAGCCCACCCTGCTGTATCCTAATCTAGTCTGTTCTTTTCTATTCTGTTTTATTCTATTCTCATTTGCTATTTTCTCCTTTCCATCCTATGCTATTCGACCATACCCTACACTAAACTCACCTATCCTGACTATGCTGTTCTATTCTATCCTATTTCGTTCTCTTGTCTCTGTTCCCCCGTATGCTACCCTACCCTATGCTACTCCACCGTACCATACCCTGCCTCACAAAAAAAATAAGGGTACTCAATAAGAGTACTAATTAAGGGTACTTGTTTGGGCAAGGGTACTAGTTCAGGCTAGTAGTTAAAGCCTCTTGACTAGTTAAGAGTACTAGTTAAGGCAAGGACACTAGTTAAGACGACTAGGTCCGGCAAGGGTACTAGTTAAGGGTACATGTTAAGGGAAGAGTCCTCGTGACGGCTACTAGTTGAGGCAAGGGTACTAGTTAACGGTGCTAGTTAAGGCAAGAGTACTAGTTAAGGCTACTGGTTCAGGCAAGCCTTCTAGATAAGCACACTAGTACGGCAACGGTACTAGTTAAGACTACTAGTTCAGGCACGGCGACTAGTTCAGGGGGCTGGTTAAGGCAAGGCTACTAGTTAAGGTTAGTAGTCAGGCTAGGGTACTAGTTCAGATGACTAATTTAGGGTACTTGTCAAGGCAAAGGTACTATTCAAGGCTAGTTGTCTAGGCTACTGATGTATGCCACTAGTCTTGCTGACTAGTCCAGCTGACTAGTCTAGGCCACTACTCGAGCCTTCTCTTCTCTACTATACTCTAGTCTATTTTCGTCTACCCTATCATAAACTACCCTACCCTAACCTTTTCTAATCTATTCGATTTGATTCGATTCAAAGCATTTCGATGCTTTTGGACGCGATTACGCTTGAATCAGCTCGATTCGGCTCGATTCGGCACCGTCAGCTCGATTCAGCTCGATTTGGCTCGCATCGCTTCGGTTCAGCTCGTTTCGGCTCGATTCGACTGGGTACAGCCTTATTCGGCCCCATTCGGCTCGATTCGACTATTTTCTACTCTCTTTGTCTCTATGTGACTCCATTTTCACTCCATTCTACTCTATTCTGTTCTACCCTACCCTGCCTTACTCTAATCTATTCTCATGGATTCCATTCGACGCGATTCGAAACAATTTGACAGGATTCATCTCGTATTGTTTCCATTTGGCTCGATTCGCCTAGAATTGGCTCTATTCAGCCCTATCCTGCACTATTTGACTCTATTCAACTCGATTGGACTCAATTCTACTCTACTCTTCTCTACTTTTCTCTGCTCTACCCTACCGTACTATATTCTGTTCTTTCTATTCTGTACTGTTCGATTCTATTCTCTTCTACCCCCCAGCCCCTCCCCTCCCCTTCTCTAATCTATTTCATTCGACTCAATTGCATGCATTTCCACGCCATTCGACGCGATTGGGCTTGAATCAGCTCGATTCACTTCGAATCAACTCGGTTTGGCTCCGATTCACTCCATTCGGCTCGATTTGGCTCGAATTGCGTCGATTCTGCTGGATTCTGCTCGATTAGGCCTTCTTTGGCCCTATTTGGCCCTGTTCTGCTCTCTAATCAGCTCCATTCGGCTCTAGTCAGGTCTGTTCGGCTCTATTAGACTCTACTCAACTCCATTATCTCTTTTCGACTCCATTAACTCCATTCTACACCATTCTACTCCATCCTTCTCTATTCTATTGTATTGTACTCTAATCTACTCTAGGCTAGTCTAATCGATTGGATGTGATTTGACTTGAATCGATGGGATTCAATGCAATTCGATGGGATCCGACGCGATATGGCACGATTCCGCAGGGTTCGGCGCGATTGGTCTTGATTTCTAGCGCTTCGGCTCTTTTTGGCTCTATATGGCTGTATTTGGCTCTATTTGGCAATATTCAGCTCTATTCTTCTCTACTCTTCTCTACTCTACAGTACTTGACCCTATTCTATTCTTTCAGTTCTGTTCTGTTCTATCCTGTTCTGTGCTACTGCGTTCTATTCTAGCCTACCCTAGCCTAACTTACCCTCCTCTCATCTCTTCTATTCTATTCAACACTCTTGAACGGGATTCAACCTGACTTGGGTCATATCGGCTCGACTCAGCTCCTTTCTGCGCCATCAACTCGATTCGGTTCTGATCGGCTCTTTTCCGCTCTATTTTGTCTTTTCAGCACTATTCGATTCTATTGGACTCTAGTCTACTCTACTCTACTCTTTCTGTTCGGTGCTATTCTACTCTATTCTATTCTACCCTACCCTACCCTAACCTTACCTGCCCTACACTAATCTATTTGATTTGATTCGACACGTTTCAATCCGATTCCACATGATTCGTCTCGATTCACCTAGAATTTGGTCGATTCAGCTGCATTCAGCTCTGTTCGGCTCTATTCAACTCTACTAGACTCTATTCTATTCTACTCGTCTCTACTTAATTGTATTCTATTGTTTCTGTTGTGTCCTACTCTAACCCCTCCTACCCTACTCTGCTCTAATCGATTCGATTCGATTCGATTCTATGCATCGGAACGCAATTCCATGTCATTAGGCTTGAATCGGCTTGATTTGGCTCTATTTGCCTTGAATTGGGTCAGTTCGGCTCGATTCTGCTCGACTCAGCATAATTAGGCTCGTTCCAACCTTATTCGGCCCTGTTGGGCTCTAGTCAACACTTTTCTAATTCATTCGTCTCTATTTGGCTCCATTCAACACCATTTCACACCATTCTACTCTGTTGGACTCCATTCTACACTATTCTACTCTATTCTATTCTGTTCTACTCTGCGCTACTCTAATCTATTGGAATTGATTCGATTCATCGCGATTTGTCTCTTTTCCTCTCCATTGGACTCGATTCAGCTCGAATTGGATCTGTTCATCTCTATTCTGCACTATTCGACTCTGACTATTTTACTCTACTCAACTCTACTCCATTCTACTCTTTGCAGTCTCTTCTCTTCTACTCTATTCTAGTTTTCTGTGCCCTACCCTACCGAATCCCAGCCTAACTTACACTACTCTAATCTGTTCCATTGAATTCGATTCCATTCAATTCGACCCCTTTTGACACAATTGGACGGGATTTGGCGAGATTCCATGAGATTC
The DNA here is from genome assembly GCF_030014295.1 of Loxodonta africana. Classification (NCBI taxonomy): domain Eukaryota; kingdom Metazoa; phylum Chordata; class Mammalia; order Proboscidea; family Elephantidae; genus Loxodonta; species Loxodonta africana. The sequence goes on from NC_087346.1 coordinate 62,813, forward strand.
GACGGGTTTGGGTAGGATTTGATGGAATTCGACGAGATTCGCTGCAAGAGGACGTGATTAGGTGCGATTTGGCTCGATTTAGCTCGGCTCATTTTGTTTGTCTCTATTGGGCTCGTTCCAGCTCCATTCGGCTCCATTCAGCTCGAATCTGGTCGATTTGACTCGATTCGGCTCGATTCGGTGCCATTCGGCTCTATTCTACTCTTCTCTACTCTATTCATCTCTCTTCGATTCCATTAGGCTCCATTCCACACGATTCTATTCTACCGAACCCTAGCCCACCCTGCTGTATCCTAATCTAGTCTGTTCTTTTCTATTCTGTTTTATTCTATTCTCATTTGCTATTTTCTCCTTTCCATCCTATGCTATTCGACCATACCCTACACTAAACTCACCTATCCTGACTATGCTGTTCTATTCTATCCTATTTCGTTCTCTTGTCTCTGTTCCCCCGTATGCTACCCTACCCTATGCTACTCCACCGTACCATACCCTGCCTCACAAAAAAAATAAGGGTACTCAATAAGAGTACTAATTAAGGGTACTTGTTTGGGCAAGGGTACTAGTTCAGGCTAGTAGTTAAAGCCTCTTGACTAGTTAAGAGTACTAGTTAAGGCAAGGACACTAGTTAAGACGACTAGGTCCGGCAAGGGTACTAGTTAAGGGTACATGTTAAGGGAAGAGTCCTCGTGACGGCTACTAGTTGAGGCAAGGGTACTAGTTAACGGTGCTAGTTAAGGCAAGAGTACTAGTTAAGGCTACTGGTTCAGGCAAGCCTTCTAGATAAGCACACTAGTACGGCAACGGTACTAGTTAAGACTACTAGTTCAGGCACGGCGACTAGTTCAGGGGGCTGGTTAAGGCAAGGCTACTAGTTAAGGTTAGTAGTCAGGCTAGGGTACTAGTTCAGATGACTAATTTAGGGTACTTGTCAAGGCAAAGGTACTATTCAAGGCTAGTTGTCTAGGCTACTGATGTATGCCACTAGTCTTGCTGACTAGTCCAGCTGACTAGTCTAGGCCACTACTCGAGCCTTCTCTTCTCTACTATACTCTAGTCTATTTTCGTCTACCCTATCATAAACTACCCTACCCTAACCTTTTCTAATCTATTCGATTTGATTCGATTCAAAGCATTTCGATGCTTTTGGACGCGATTACGCTTGAATCAGCTCGATTCGGCTCGATTCGGCACCGTCAGCTCGATTCAGCTCGATTTGGCTCGCATCGCTTCGGTTCAGCTCGTTTCGGCTCGATTCGACTGGGTACAGCCTTATTCGGCCCCATTCGGCTCGATTCGACTATTTTCTACTCTCTTTGTCTCTATGTGACTCCATTTTCACTCCATTCTACTCTATTCTGTTCTACCCTACCCTGCCTTACTCTAATCTATTCTCATGGATTCCATTCGACGCGATTCGAAACAATTTGACAGGATTCATCTCGTATTGTTTCCATTTGGCTCGATTCGCCTAGAATTGGCTCTATTCAGCCCTATCCTGCACTATTTGACTCTATTCAACTCGATTGGACTCAATTCTACTCTACTCTTCTCTACTTTTCTCTGCTCTACCCTACCGTACTATATTCTGTTCTTTCTATTCTGTACTGTTCGATTCTATTCTCTTCTACCCCCCAGCCCCTCCCCTCCCCTTCTCTAATCTATTTCATTCGACTCAATTGCATGCATTTCCACGCCATTCGACGCGATTGGGCTTGAATCAGCTCGATTCACTTCGAATCAACTCGGTTTGGCTCCGATTCACTCCATTCGGCTCGATTTGGCTCGAATTGCGTCGATTCTGCTGGATTCTGCTCGATTAGGCCTTCTTTGGCCCTATTTGGCCCTGTTCTGCTCTCTAATCAGCTCCATTCGGCTCTAGTCAGGTCTGTTCGGCTCTATTAGACTCTACTCAACTCCATTATCTCTTTTCGACTCCATTAACTCCATTCTACACCATTCTACTCCATCCTTCTCTATTCTATTGTATTGTACTCTAATCTACTCTAGGCTAGTCTAATCGATTGGATGTGATTTGACTTGAATCGATGGGATTCAATGCAATTCGATGGGATCCGACGCGATATGGCACGATTCCGCAGGGTTCGGCGAGATTGGTCTTGATTTCTAGCGCTTCGGCTCTTTTTGGCTCTATATGGCTGTATTTGGCTCTATTTGGCAATATTCAGCTCTATTCTTCTCTACTCTTCTCTACTCTACAGTACTTGACCCTATTCTATTCTTTCAGTTCTGTTCTGTTCTATCCTGTTCTGTGCTACTGCGTTCTATTCTAGCCTACCCTAGCCTAACTTACCCTCCTCTCATCTCTTCTATTCTATTCAACACTCTTGAACGGGATTCAACCTGACTTGGGTCATATCGGCTCGACTCAGCTCCTTTCTGCGCCATCAACTCGATTCGGTTCTGATCGGCTCTTTTCCGCTCTATTTTGTCTTTTCAGCACTATTCGATTCTATTGGACTCTAGTCTACTCTACTCTACTCTTTCTGTTCGGTGCTATTCTACTCTATTCTATTCTACCCTACCCTACCCTAACCTTACCTGCCCTACACTAATCTATTTGATTTGATTCGACACGTTTCAATCCGATTCCACATGATTCGTCTCGATTCACCTAGAATTTGGTCGATTCAGCTGCATTCAGCTCTGTTCGGCTCTATTCAACTCTACTAGACTCTATTCTATTCTACTCGTCTCTACTTAATTGTATTCTATTGTTTCTGTTGTGTCCTACTCTAACCCCTCCTACCCTACTCTGCTCTAATCGATTCGATTCGATTCGATTCTATGCATCGGAACGCAATTCCATGTCATTAGGCTTGAATCGGCTTGATTTGGCTCTATTTGCCTTGAATTGGGTCAGTTCGGCTCGATTCTGCTCGACTCAGCATAATTAGGCTCGTTCCAACCTTATTCGGCCCTGTTGGGCTCTAGTCAACACTTTTCTAATTCATTCGTCTCTATTTGGCTCCATTCAACACCATTTCACACCATTCTACTCTGTTGGACTCCATTCTACACTATTCTACTCTATTCTATTCTGTTCTACTCTGCGCTACTCTAATCTATTGGAATTGATTCGATTCATCGCGATTTGTCTCTTTTCCTCTCCATTGGACTCGATTCAGCTCGAATTGGATCTGTTCATCTCTATTCTGCACTATTCGACTCTGACTATTTTACTCTACTCAACTCTACTCCATTCTACTCTTTGCAGTCTCTTCTCTTCTACTCTATTCTAGTTTTCTGTGCCCTACCCTACCGAATCCCAGCCTAACTTACACTACTCTAATCTGTTCCATTGAATTCGATTCCATTCAATTCGACCCCTTTTGACACAATTGGACGGGATTTGGCGAGATTCCATGAGATTCGACGGGTTTGGGTAGGATTTGATGGAATTCGACGAGATTCGCTGCAAGAGGACGTGATTAGGTGCGATTTGGCTCGATTTAGCTCGGCTCATTTTGTTTGTCTCTATTGGGCTCGTTCCAGCTCCATTCGGCTCCATTCAGCTCGAATCTGGTCGATTTGACTCGATTCGGCTCGATTCGGTGCCATTCGGCTCTATTCTACTCTTCTCTACTCTATTCATCTCTCTTCGATTCCATTAGGCTCCATTCCACACGATTCTATTCTACCGAACCCTAGCCCACCCTGCTGTATCCTAATCTAGTCTGTTCTTTTCTATTCTGTTTTATTCTATTCTCATTTGCTATTTTCTCCTTTCCATCCTATGCTATTCGACCATACCCTACACTAAACTCACCTATCCTGACTATGCTGTTCTATTCTATCCTATTTCGTTCTCTTGTCTCTGTTCCCCCGTATGCTACCCTACCCTATGCTACTCCACCGTACCATACCCTGCCTCACAAAAAAAATAAGAGTACTAATTAAGGGTACTTGTTTGGGCAAGGGTACTAGTTCAGGCTAGTAGTTAAAGCCTCTTGACTAGTTAAGAGTACTAGTTAAGGCAAGGACACTAGTTAAGACGACTAGGTCCGGCAAGGGTACTAGTTAAGGGTACATGTTAAGGGAAGAGTCCTCGTGACGGCTACTAGTTGAGGCAAGGGTACTAGTTAACGGTGCTAGTTAAGGCAAGAGTACTAGTTAAGGCTACTGGTTCAGGCAAGCCTTCTAGATAAGCACACTAGTACGGCAACGGTACTAGTTAAGACTACTAGTTCAGGCACGGCGACTAGTTCAGGGGGCTGGTTAAGGCAAGGCTACTAGTTAAGGTTAGTAGTCAGGCTAGGGTACTAGTTCAGATGACTAATTTAGGGTACTTGTCAAGGCAAAGGTACTATTCAAGGCTAGTTGTCTAGGCTACTGATGTATGCCACTAGTCTTGCTGACTAGTCCAGCTGACTAGTCTAGGCCACTACTCGAGCCTTCTCTTCTCTACTATACTCTAGTCTATTTTCGTCTACCCTATCATAAACTACCCTACCCTAACCTTTTCTAATCTATTCGATTTGATTCGATTCAAAGCATTTCGATGCTTTTGGACGCGATTACGCTTGAATCAGCTCGATTCGGCTCGATTCGGCACCGTCAGCTCGATTCAGCTCGATTTGGCTCGCATCGCTTCGGTTCAGCTCGTTTCGGCTCGATTCGACTGGGTACAGCCTTATTCGGCCCCATTCGGCTCGATTCGACTATTTTCTACTCTCTTTGTCTCTATGTGACTCCATTTTCACTCCATTCTACTCTATTCTGTTCTACCCTACCCTGCCTTACTCTAATCTATTCTCATGGATTCCATTCGACGCGATTCGAAACAATTTGACAGGATTCATCTCGTATTGTTTCCATTTGGCTCGATTCGCCTAGAATTGGCTCTATTCAGCCCTATCCTGCACTATTTGACTCTATTCAACTCGATTGGACTCAATTCTACTCTACTCTTCTCTACTTTTCTCTGCTCTACCCTACCGTACTATATTCTGTTCTTTCTATTCTGTACTGTTCGATTCTATTCTCTTCTACCCCCCAGCCCCTCCCCTCCCCTTCTCTAATCTATTTCATTCGACTCAATTGCATGCATTTCCACGCCATTCGACGCGATTGGGCTTGAATCAGCTCGATTCACTTCGAATCAACTCGGTTTGGCTCCGATTCACTCCATTCGGCTCGATTTGGCTCGAATTGCGTCGATTCTGCTGGATTCTGCTCGATTAGGCCTTCTTTGGCCCTATTTGGCCCTGTTCTGCTCTCTAATCAGCTCCATTCGGCTCTAGTCAGGTCTGTTCGGCTCTATTAGACTCTACTCAACTCCATTATCTCTTTTCGACTCCATTAACTCCATTCTACACCATTCTACTCCATCCTTCTCTATTCTATTGTATTGTACTCTAATCTACTCTAGGCTAGTCTAATCGATTGGATGTGATTTGACTTGAATCGATGGGATTCAATGCAATTCGATGGGATCCGACGCGATATGGCACGATTCCGCAGGGTTCGGCGCGATTGGTCTTGATTTCTAGCGCTTCGGCTCTTTTTGGCTCTATATGGCTGTATTTGGCTCTATTTGGCAATATTCAACTCTATTCTTCTCTACTCTTCTCTACTCTACAGTACTTGACCCTATTCTATTCTTTCAGTTCTGTTCTGTTCTATCCTGTTCTGTGCTACTGCGTTCTATTCTAGCCTACCCTAGCCTAACTTACCCTCCTCTCATCTCTTCTATTCTATTCAACACTCTTGAACGGGATTCAACCTGACTTGGGTCATATCGGCTCGACTCAGCTCCTTTCTGCGCCATCAACTCGATTCGGTTCTGATCGGCTCTTTTCCGCTCTATTTTGTCTTTTCAGCACTATTCGATTCTATTGGACTCTAGTCTACTCTACTCTACTCTTTCTGTTCGGTGCTATTCTACTCTATTCTATTCTACCCTACCCTACCCTAACCTTACCTGCCCTACACTAATCTATTTGATTTGATTCGACACGTTTCAATCCGATTCCACATGATTCGTCTCGATTCACCTAGAATTTGGTCGATTCAGCTGCATTCAGCTCTGTTCGGCTCTATTCAACTCTACTAGACTCTATTCTATTCTACTCGTCTCTACTTAATTGTATTCTATTGTTTCTGTTGTGTCCTACTCTAACCCCTCCTACCCTACTCTGCTCTAATCGATTCGATTCGATTCGATTCTATGCATCGGAACGCAATTCCATGTCATTAGGCTTGAATCGGCTTGATTTGGCTCTATTTGCCTTGAATTGGGTCAGTTCGGCTCGATTCTGCTCGACTCAGCATAATTAGGCTCGTTCCAACCTTATTCGGCCCTGTTGGGCTCTAGTCAACACTTTTCTAATTCATTCGTCTCTATTTGGCTCCATTCAACACCATTTCACACCATTCTACTCTGTTGGACTCCATTCTACACTATTCTACTCTATTCTATTCTGTTCTACTCTGCGCTACTCTAATCTATTGGAATTGATTCGATTCATCGCGATTTGTCTCTTTTCCTCTCCATTGGACTCGATTCAGCTCGAATTGGATCTGTTCATCTCTATTCTGCACTATTCGACTCTGACTATTTTACTCTACTCAACTCTACTCCATTCTACTCTTTGCAGTCTCTTCTCTTCTACTCTATTCTAGTTTTCTGTGCCCTACCCTACCGAATCCCAGCCTAACTTACACTACTCTAATCTGTTCCATTGAATTCGATTCCATTCAATTCGACCCCTTTTGACACAATTGGACGGGATTTGGCGAGATTCCATGAGATTCGACGGGTTTGGGTAGGATTTGATGGAATTCGACGAGATTCGCTGCAAGAGGACGTGATTAGGTGCGATTTGGCTCGATTTAGCTCGGCTCATTTTGTTTGTCTCTATTGGGCTCGTTCCAGCTCCATTCGGCTCCATTCAGCTCGAATCTGGTCGATTTGACTCGATTCGGCTCGATTCGGTGCCATTCGGCTCTATTCTACTCTTCTCTACTCTATTCATCTCTCTTCGATTCCATTAGGCTCCATTCCACACGATTCTATTCTACCGAACCCTAGCCCACCCTGCTGTATCCTAATCTAGTCTGTTCTTTTCTATTCTGTTTTATTCTACTCTCATTTGCTATTTTCTCCTTTCCATCCTATGCTATTCGACCATACCCTACACTAAACTCACCTATCCTGACTATGCTGTTCTATTCTATCCTATTTCGTTCTCTTGTCTCTGTTCCCCCGTATGCTACCCTACCCTATGCTACTCCACCGTACCATACCCTGCCTCACAAAAAAAATAAGGGTACTCAATAAGAGTACTAATTAAGGGTACTTGTTTGGGCAAGGGTACTAGTTCAGGCTAGTAGTTAAAGCCTCTTGACTAGTTAAGAGTACTAGTTAAGGCAAGGACACTAGTTAAGACGACTAGGTCCGGCAAGGGTACTAGTTAAGGGTACATGTTAAGGGAAGAGTCCTCGTGACGGCTACTAGTTGAGGCAAGGGTACTAGTTAACGGTGCTAGTTAAGGCAAGAGTACTAGTTAAGGCTACTGGTTCAGGCAAGCCTTCTAGATAAGCACACTAGTACGGCAACGGTACTAGTTAAGACTACTAGTTCAGGCACGGCGACTAGTTCAGGGGGCTGGTTAAGGCAAGGCTACTAGTTAAGGTTAGTAGTCAGGCTAGGGTACTAGTTCAGATGACTAATTTAGGGTACTTGTCAAGGCAAAGGTACTATTCAAGGCTAGTTGTCTAGGCTACTGATGTATGCCACTAGTCTTGCTGACTAGTCCAGCTGACTAGTCTAGGCCACTACTCGAGCCTTCTCTTCTCTACTATACTCTAGTCTATTTTCGTCTACCCTATCATAAACTACCCTACCCTAACCTTTTCTAATCTATTCGATTTGATTCGATTCAAAGCATTTCGATGCTTTTGGACGCGATTACGCTTGAATCAGCTCGATTCGGCTCGATTCGGCACCGTCAGCTCGATTCAGCTCGATTTGGCTCGCATCGCTTCGGTTCAGCTCGTTTCGGCTCGATTCGACTGGGTACAGCCTTATTCGGCCCCATTCGGCTCGATTCGACTATTTTCTACTCTCTTTGTCTCTATGTGACTCCATTTTCACTCCATTCTACTCTATTCTGTTCTACCCTACCCTGCCTTACTCTAATCTATTCTCATGGATTCCATTCGACGCGATTCGAAACAATTTGACAGGATTCATCTCGTATTGTTTCCATTTGGCTCGATTCGCCTAGAATTGGCTCTATTCAGCCCTATCCTGCACTATTTGACTCTATTCAACTCGATTGGACTCAATTCTACTCTACTCTTCTCTACTTTTCTCTGCTCTACCCTACCGTACTATATTCTGTTCTTTCTATTCTGTACTGTTCGATTCTATTCTCTTCTACCCCCCAGCCCCTCCCCTCCCCTTCTCTAATCTATTTCATTCGACTCAATTGCATGCATTTCCACGCCATTCGACGCGATTGGGCTTGAATCAGCTCGATTCACTTCGAATCAACTCGGTTTGGCTCCGATTCACTCCATTCGGCTCGATTTGGCTCGAATTGCATCGATTCTGCTGGATTCTGCTCGATTAGGCCTTCTTTGGCCCTATTTGGCCCTGTTCTGCTCTCTAATCAGCTCCATTCGGCTCTAGTCAGGTCTGTTCGGCTCTATTAGACTCTACTCAACTCCATTATCTCTTTTCGACTCCATTAACTCCATTCTACACCATTCTACTCCATCCTTCTCTATTCTATTGTATTGTACTCTAATCTACTCTAGGCTAGTCTAATCGATTGGATGTGATTTGACTTGAATCGATGGGATTCAATGCAATTCGATGGGATCCGACGCGATATGGCACGATTCCGCAGGGTTCGGCGCGATTGGTCTTGATTTCTAGCGCTTCGGCTCTTTTTGGCTCTATATGGCTGTATTTGGCTCTATTTGGCAATATTCAGCTCTATTCTTCTCTACTCTTCTCTACTCTACAGTACTTGACCCTATTCTATTCTTTCAGTTCTGTTCTGTTCTATCCTGTTCTGTGCTACTGCGTTCTATTCTAGCCTACCCTAGCCTAACTTACCCTCCTCTCATCTCTTCTATTCTATTCAACACTCTTGAACGGGATTCAACCTGACTTGGGTCATATCGGCTCGACTCAGCTCCTTTCTGCGCCATCAACTCGATTCGGTTCTGATCGGCTCTTTTCCGCTCTATTTTGTCTTTTCAGCACTATTCGATTCTATTGGACTCTAGTCTACTCTACTCTACTCTTTCTGTTCGGTGCTATTCTACTCTATTCTATTCTACCCTACCCTACCCTAACCTTACCTGCCCTACACTAATCTATTTGATTTGATTCGACACGTTTCAATCCGATTCCACATGATTCGTCTCGATTCACCTAGAATTTGGTCGATTCAGCTGCATTCAGCTCTGTTCGGCTCTATTCAACTCTACTAGACTCTATTCTATTCTACTCGTCTCTACTTAATTGTATTCTATTGTTTCTGTTGTGTCCTACTCTAACCCCTCCTACCCTACTCTGCTCTAATCGATTCGATTCGATTCGATTCTATGCATCGGAACGCAATTCCATGTCATTAGGCTTGAATCGGCTTGATTTGGCTCTATTTGCCTTGAATTGGGTCAGTTCGGCTCGATTCTGCTCGACTCAGCATAATTAGGCTCGTTCCAACCTTATTCGGCCCTGTTGGGCTCTAGTCAACACTTTTCTAATTCATTCGTCTCTATTTGGCTCCATTCAACACCATTTCACACCATTCTACTCTGTTGGACTCCATTCTACACTATTCTACTCTATTCTATTCTGTTCTACTCTGCGCTACTCTAATCTATTGGAATTGATTCGATTCATCGCGATTTGTCTCTTTTCCTCTCCATTGGACTCGATTCAGCTCGAATTGGATCTGTTCATCTCTATTCTGCACTATTCGACTCTGACTATTTTACTCTACTCAACTCTACTCCATTCTACTCTTTGCAGTCTCTTCTCTTCTACTCTATTCTAGTTTTCTGTGCCCTACCCTACCGAATCCCAGCCTAACTTACACTACTCTAATCTGTTCCATTGAATTCGATTCCATTCAATTCGACCCCTTTTGACACAATTGGACGGGATTTGGCGAGATTCCATGAGATTCGACGGGTTTGGGTAGGATTTGATGGAATTCGACGAGATTCGCTGCAAGAGGACGTGATTAGGTGCGATTTGGCTCGATTTAGCTCGGCTCATTTTGTTTGTCTCTATTGGGCTCGTTCCAGCTCCATTCGGCTCCATTCAGCTCGAATCTGGTCGATTTGACTCGATTCGGCTCGATTCGGTGCCATTCGGCTCTATTCTACTCTTCTCTACTCTATTCATCTCTCTTCGATTCCATTAGGCTCCATTCCACACGATTCTATTCTACCGAACCCTAGCCCACCCTGCTGTATCCTAATCTAGTCTGTTCTTTTCTATTCTGTTTTATTCTATTCTCATTTGCTATTTTCTCCTTTCCATCCTATGCTATTCGACCATACCCTACACTAAACTCACCTATCCTGACTATGCTGTTCTATTCTATCCTATTTCGTTCTCTTGTCTCTGTTCCCCCGTATGCTACCCTACCCTATGCTACTCCACCGTACCATACCCTGCCTCACAAAAAAAATAAGGGTACTCAATAAGAGTACTAATTAAGGGTACTTGTTTGGGCAAGGGTACTAGTTCAGGCTAGTAGTTAAAGCCTCTTGACTAGTTAAGAGTACTAGTTAAGGCAAGGACACTAGTTAAGACGACTAGGTCCGGCAAGGGTACTAGTTAAGGGTACATGTTAAGGGAAGAGTCCTCGTGACGGCTACTAGTTGAGGCAAGGGTACTAGTTAACGGTGCTAGTTAAGGCAAGAGTACTAGTTAAGGCTACTGGTTCAGGCAAGCCTTCTAGATAAGCACACTAGTACGGCAACGGTACTAGTTAAGACTACTAGTTCAGGCACGGCGACTAGTTCAGGGGGCTGGTTAAGGCAAGGCTACTAGTTAAGGTTAGTAGTCAGGCTAGGGTACTAGTTCAGATGACTAATTTAGGGTACTTGTCAAGGCAAAGGTACTATTCAAGGCTAGTTGTCTAGGCTACTGATGTATGCCACTAGTCTTGCTGACTAGTCCAGCTGACTAGTCTAGGCCACTACTCGAGCCTTCTCTTCTCTACTATACTCTAGTCTATTTTCGTCTACCCTATCATAAACTACCCTACCCTAACCTTTTCTAATCTATTCGATTTGATTCGATTCAAAGCATTTCGATGCTTTTGGACGCGATTACGCTTGAATCAGCTCGATTCGGCTCGATTCGGCACCGTCAGCTCGATTCAGCTCGATTTGGCTCGCATCGCTTCGGTTCAGCTCGTTTCGGCTCGATTCGACTGGGTACAGCCTTATTCGGCCCCATTCGGCTCGATTCGACTATTTTCTACTCTCTTTGTCTCTATGTGACTCCATTTTCACTCCATTCTACTCTATTCTGTTCTACCCTACCCTGCCTTACTCTAATCTATTCTCATGGATTCCATTCGACGCGATTCGAAACAATTTGACAGGATTCATCTCGTATTGTTTCCATTTGGCTCGATTCGCCTAGAATTGGCTCTATTCAGCCCTATCCTGCACTATTTGACTCTATTCAACTCGATTGGACTCAATTCTACTCTACTCTTCTCTACTTTTCTCTGCTCTACCCTACCGTACTATATTCTGTTCTTTCTATTCTGTACTGTTCGATTCTATTCTCTTCTACCCCCCAGCCCCTCCCCTCCCCTTCTCTAATCTATTTCATTCGACTCAATTGCATGCATTTCCACGCCATTCGACGCGATTGGGCTTGAATCAGCTCGATTCACTTCGAATCAACTCGGTTTGGCTCCGATTCACTCCATTCGGCTCGATTTGGCTCGAATTGCATCGATTCTGCTGGATTCTGCTCGATTAGGCCTTCTTTGGCCCTATTTGGCCCTGTTCTGCTCTCTAATCAGCTCCATTCGGCTCTAGTCAGGTCTGTTCGGCTCTATTAGACTCTACTCAACTCCATTATCTCTTTTCGACTCCATTAACTCCATTCTACACCATTCTACTCCATCCTTCTCTATTCTATTGTATTGTACTCTAATCTACTCTAGGCTAGTCTAATCGATTGGATGTGATTTGACTTGAATCGATGGGATTCAATGCAATTCGATGGGATCCGACGCGATATGGCACGATTCCGCAGGGTTCGGCGCGATTGGTCTTGATTTCTAGCGCTTCGGCTCTTTTTGGCTCTATATGGCTGTATTTGGCTCTATTTGGCAATATTCAACTCTATTCTTCTCTACTCTTCTCTACTCTACAGTACTTGACCCTATTCTATTCTTTCAGTTCTGTTCTGTTCTATCCTGTTCTGTGCTACTGCGTTCTATTCTAGCCTACCCTAGCCTAACTTACCCTCCTCTCATCTCTTCTATTCTATTCAACACTCTTGAACGGGATTCAACCTGACTTGGGTCATATCGGCTCGACTCAGCTCCTTTCTGCGCCATCAACTCGATTCGGTTCTGATCGGCTCTTTTCCGCTCTATTTTGTCTTTTCAGCACTATTCGATTCTATTGGACTCTAGTCTACTCTACTCTACTCTTTCTGTTCGGTGCTATTCTACTCTATTCTATTCTACCCTACCCTACCCTAACCTTACCTGCCCTACACTAATCTATTTGATTTGATTCGACACGTTTCAATCCGATTCCACATGATTCGTCTCGATTCACCTAGAATTTGGTCGATTCAGCTGCATTCAGCTCTGTTCGGCTCTATTCAACTCTACTAGACTCTATTCTATTCTACTCGTCTCTACTTAATTGTATTCTATTGTTTCTGTTGTGTCCTACTCTAACCCCTCCTACCCTACTCTGCTCTAATCGATTCGATTCGATTCGATTCTATGCATCGGAACGCAATTCCATGTCATTAGGCTTGAATCGGCTTGATTTGGCTCTATTTGCCTTGAATTGGGTCAGTTCGGCTCGATTCTGCTCGACTCAGCATAATTAGGCTCGTTCCAACCTTATTCGGCCCTGTTGGGCTCTAGTCAACACTTTTCTAATTCATTCGTCTCTATTTGGCTCCATTCAACACCATTTCACACCATTCTACTCTGTTGGACTCCATTCTACACTATTCTACTCTATTCTATTCTGTTCTACTCTGCGCTACTCTAATCTATTGGAATTGATTCGATTCATCGCGATTTGTCTCTTTTCCTCTCCATTGGACTCGATTCAGCTCGAATTGGATCTGTTCATCTCTATTCTGCACTATTCGACTCTGACTATTTTACTCTACTCAACTCTACTCCATTCTACTCTTTGCAGTCTCTTCTCTTCTACTCTATTCTAGTTTTCTGTGCCCTACCCTACCGAATCCCAGCCTAACTTACACTACTCTAATCTGTTCCATTGAATTCGATTCCATTCAATTCGACCCCTTTTGACACAATTGGACGGGATTTGGCGAGATTCCATGAGATTCGACGGGTTTGGGTAGGATTTGATGGAATTCGACGAGATTCGCTGCAAGAGGACGTGATTAGGTGCGATTTGGCTCGATTTAGCTCGGCTCATTTTGTTTGTCTCTATTGGGCTCGTTCCAGCTCCATTCGGCTCCATTCAGCTCGAATCTGGTCGATTTGACTCGATTCGGCTCGATTCGGTGCCATTCGGCTCTATTCTACTCTTCTCTACTCTATTCATCTCTCTTCGATTCCATTAGGCTCCATTCCACACGATTCTATTCTACCGAACCCTAGCCCACCCTGCTGTATCCTAATCTAGTCTGTTCTTTTCTATTCTGTTTTATTCTATTCTCATTTGCTATTTTCTCCTTTCCATCCTATGCTATTCGACCATACCCTACACTAAACTCACCTATCCTGACTATGCTGTTCTATTCTATCCTATTTCGTTCTCTTGTCTCTGTTCCCCCGTATGCTACCCTACCCTATGCTACTCCACCGTACCATACCCTGCCTCACAAAAAAAAAAGGGTACTCAATAAGAGTACTAATTAAGGGTACTTGTTTGGGCAAGGGTACTAGTTCAGGCTAGTAGTTTATGCCTCTTGACTAGTTAAGAGTACTAGTTAAGGCAAGGACACTAGTTAAGACGACTAGGTCCGGCAAGGGTACTAGTTAAGGGTACATGTTAAGGGAAGAGTCCTCGTGACGGCTACTAGTTGAGGCAAGGGTACTAGTTAACGGTGCTAGTTAAGGCAAGAGTACTAGTTAAGGCTACTGGTTCAGGCAAGCCTTCTAGATAAGCACACTAGTACGGCAACGGTACTAGTTAAGACTACTAGTTCAGGCACGGCGACTAGTTCAGGGGGCTGGTTAAGGCAAGGCTACTAGTTAAGGTTAGTAGTCAGGCTAGGGTACTAGTTCAGATGACTAATTTAGGGTACTTGTCAAGGCAAAGGTACTATTCAAGGCTAGTTGTCTAGGCTACTGATGTATGCCACTAGTCTTGCTGACTAGTCCAGCTGACTAGTCTAGGCCACTACTCGAGCCTTCTCTTCTCTACTATACTCTAGTCTATTTTCGTCTACCCTATCATAAACTACCCTACCCTAACCTTTTCTAATCTATTCGATTTGATTCGATTCAAAGCATTTCGATGCTTTTGGACGCGATTACGCTTGAATCAGCTCGATTCGGCTCGATTCGGCACCGTCAGCTCGATTCAGCTCGATTTGGCTCGCATCGCTTCGGTTCAGCTCGTTTCGGCTCGATTCGACTGGGTACAGCCTTATTCGGCCCCATTCGGCTCGATTCGACTATTTTCTACTCTCTTTGTCTCTATGTGACTCCATTTTCACTCCATTCTACTCTATTCTGTTCTACCCTACCCTGCCTTACTCTAATCTATTCTCATGGATTCCATTCGACGCGATTCGAAACAATTTGACAGGATTCATCTCGTATTGTTTCCATTTGGCTCGATTCGCCTAGAATTGGCTCTATTCAGCCCTATCCTGCACTATTTGACTCTATTCAACTCGATTGGACTCAATTCTACTCTACTCTTCTCTACTTTTCTCTGCTCTACCCTACCGTACTATATTCTGTTCTTTCTATTCTGTACTGTTCGATTCTATTCTCTTCTACCCCCCAGCCCCTCCCCTCCCCTTCTCTAATCTATTTCATTCGACTCAATTGCATGCATTTCCACGCCATTCGACGCGATTGGGCTTGAATCAGCTCGATTCACTTCGAATCAACTCGGTTTGGCTCCGATTCACTCCATTCGGCTCGATTTGGCTCGAATTGCGTCGATTCTGCTGGATTCTGCTCGATTAGGCCTTCTTTGGCCCTATTTGGCCCTGTTCTGCTCTCTAATCAGCTCCATTCGGCTCTAGTCAGGTCTGTTCGGCTCTATTAGACTCTACTCAACTCCATTATCTCTTTTCGACTCCATTAACTCCATTCTACACCATTCTACTCCATCCTTCTCTATTCTATTGTATTGTACTCTAATCTACTCTAGGCTAGTCTAATCGATTGGATGTGATTTGACTTGAATCGATGGGATTCAATGCAATTCGATGGGATCCGACGCGATATGGCACGATTCCGCAGGGTTCGGCGCGATTGGTCTTGATTTCTAGCGCTTCGGCTCTTTTTGGCTCTATATGGCTGTATTTGGCTCTATTTGGCAATATTCAGCTCTATTCTTCTCTACTCTACAGTACTTGACCCTATTCTATTCTTTCAGTTCTGTTCTGTTCTATCCTGTTCTGTGCTACTGCGTTCTATTCTAGCCTACCCTAGCCTAACTTACCCTCCTCTCATCTCTTCTATTCTATTCAACACTCTTGAACGGGATTCAACCTGACTTGGGTCATATCGGCTCGACTCAGCTCCTTTCTGCGCCATCAACTCGATTCGGTTCTGATCGGCTCTTTTCCGCTCTATTTTGTCTTTTCAGCACTATTCGATTCTATTGGACTCTAGTCTACTCTACTCTACTCTTTCTGTTCGGTGCTATTCTACTCTATTCTATTCTACCCTACCCTACCCTAACCTTACCTGCCCTACACTAATCTATTTGATTTGATTCGACACGTTTCAATCCGATTCCACATGATTCGTCTCGATTCACCTAGAATTTGGTCGATTCAGCTGCATTCAGCTCTGTTCGGCTCTATTCAACTCTACTAGACTCTATTCTATTCTACTCGTCTCTACTTAATTGTATTCTATTGTTTCTGTTGTGTCCTACTCTAACCCCTCCTACCCTACTCTGCTCTAATCGATTCGATTCGATTCGATTCTATGCATCGGAACGCAATTCCATGTCATTAGGCTTGAATCGGCTTGATTTGGCTCTATTTGCCTTGAATTGGGTCAGTTCGGCTCGATTCTGCTCGACTCAGCATAATTAGGCTCGTTCCAACCTTATTCGGCCCTGTTGGGCTCTAGTCAACACTTTTCTAATTCATCCGTCTCTATTTGGCTCCATTCAACACCATTTCACACCATTCTACTCTGTTGGACTCCATTCTACACTATTCTACTCTATTCTATTCTGTTCTACTCTGCGCTACTCTAATCTATTGGAATTGATTCGATTCATCGCGATTTGTCTCTTTTCCTCTCCATTGGACTCGATTCAGCTCGAATTGGATCTGTTCATCTCTATTCTGCACTATTCGACTCTGACTATTTTACTCTACTCAACTCTACTCCATTCTACTCTTTGCAGTCTCTTCTCTTCTACTCTATTCTAGTTTTCTGTGCCCTACCCTACCGAATCCCAGCCTAACTTACACTACTCTAATCTGTTCCATTGAATTCGATTCCATTCAATTCGACCCCTTTTGACACAATTGGACGGGATTTGGCGAGATTCCATGAGATTCGACGGGTTTGGGTAGGATTTGATGGAATTCGACGAGATTCGCTGCAAGAGGACGTGATTAGGTGCGATTTGGCTCGATTTAGCTCGGCTCATTTTGTTTGTCTCTATTGGGCTCGTTCCAGCTCCATTCGGCTCCATTCAGCTCGAATCTGGTCGATTTGACTCGATTCGGCTCGATTCGGTGCCATTCGGCTCTATTCTACTCTTCTCTACTCTATTCATCTCTCTTCGATTCCATTAGGCTCCATTCCACACGATTCTATTCTACCGAACCCTAGCCCACCCTGCTGTATCCTAATCTAGTCTGTTCTTTTCTATTCTGTTTTATTCTATTCTCATTTGCTATTTTCTCCTTTCCATCCTATGCTATTCGACCATACCCTACACTAAACTCACCTATCCTGACTATGCTGTTCTATTCTATCCTATTTCGTTCTCTTGTCTCTGTTCCCCCGTATGCTACCCTACCCTATGCTACTCCACCGTACCATACCCTGCCTCACAAAAAAAATAAGGGTACTCAATAAGAGTACTAATTAAGGGTACTTGTTTGGGCAAGGGTACTAGTTCAGGCTAGTAGTTTATGCCTCTTGACTAGTTAAGAGTACTAGTTAAGGCAAGGACACTAGTTAAGACGACTAGGTCCGGCAAGGGTACTAGTTAAGGGTACATGTTAAGGGAAGAGTCCTCGTGACGGCTACTAGTTGAGGCAAGGGTACTAGTTAACGGTGCTAGTTAAGGCAAGAGTACTAGTTAAGGCTACTGGTTCAGGCAAGCCTTCTAGATAAGCACACTAGTACGGCAACGGTACTAGTTAAGACTACTAGTTCAGGCACGGCGACTAGTTCAGGGGGCTGGTTAAGGCAAGGCTACTAGTTAAGGTTAGTAGTCAGGCTAGGGTACTAGTTCAGATGACTAATTTAGGGTACTTGTCAAGGCAAAGGTACTATTCAAGGCTAGTTGTCTAGGCTACTGATGTATGCCACTAGTCTTGCTGACTAGTCCAGCTGACTAGTCTAGGCCACTACTCGAGCCTTCTCTTCTCTACTATACTCTAGTCTATTTTCGTCTACCCTATCATAAACTACCCTACCCTAACCTTTTCTAATCTATTCGATTTGATTCGATTCAAAGCATTTCGATGCTTTTGGACGCGATTACGCTTGAATCAGCTCGATTCGGCTCGATTCGGCACCGTCAGCTCGATTCAGCTCGATTTGGCTCGCATCGCTTCGGTTCAGCTCGTTTCGGCTCGATTCAACTGGGTACAGCCTTATTCGGCCCCATTCGGCTCGATTCGACTATTTTCTACTCTCTTTGTCTCTATGTGACTCCATTTTCACTCCATTCTACTCTATTCTGTTCTACCCTACCCTGCCTTACTCTAATCTATTCTCATGGATTCCATTCGACGCGATTCGAAACAATTTGACAGGATTCATCTCGTATTGTTTCCATTTGGCTCGATTCGCCTAGAATTGGCTCTATTCAGCCCTATCCTGCACTATTTGACTCTATTCAACTCGATTGGACTCAATTCTACTCTACTCTTCTCTACTTTTCTCTGCTCTACCCTACCGTACTATATTCTGTTCTTTCTATTCTGTACTGTTCGATTCTATTCTCTTCTACCCCCCAGCCCCTCCCCTCCCCTTCTCTAATCTATTTCATTCGACTCAATTGCATGCATTTCCACGCCATTCGACGCGATTGGGCTTGAATCAGCTCGATTCACTTCGAATCAACTCGGTTTGGCTCCGATTCACTCCATTCGGCTCGATTTGGCTCGAATTGCGTCGATTCTGCTGGATTCTGCTCGATTAGGCCTTCTTTGGCCCTATTTGGCCCTGTTCTGCTCTCTAATCAGCTCCATTCGGCTCTAGTCAGGTCTGTTCGGCTCTATTAGACTCTACTCAACTCCATTATCTCTTTTCGACTCCATTAACTCCATTCTACACCATTCTACTCCATCCTTCTCTATTCTATTGTATTGTACTCTAATCTACTCTAGGCTAGTCTAATCGATTGGATGTGATTTGACTTGAATCGATGGGATTCAATGCAATTCGATGGGATCCGACGCGATATGGCACGATTCCGCAGGGTTCGGCGCGATTGGTCTTGATTTCTAGCGCTTCGGCTCTTTTTGGCTCTATATGGCTGTATTTGGCTCTATTTGGCAATATTCAACTCTATTCTTCTCTACTCTTCTCTACTCTACAGTACTTGACCCTATTCTATTCTTTCAGTTCTGTTCTGTTCTATCCTGTTCTGTGCTACTGCGTTCTATTCTAGCCTACCCTAGCCTAACTTACCCTCCTCTCATCTCTTCTATTCTATTCAACACTCTTGAACGGGATTCAACCTGACTTGGGTCATATCGGCTCGACTCAGCTCCTTTCTGCGCCATCAACTCGATTCGGTTCTGATCGGCTCTTTTCCGCTCTATTTTGTCTTTTCAGCACTATTCGATTCTATTGGACTCTAGTCTACTCTACTCTACTCTTTCTGTTCGGTGCTATTCTACTCTATTCTATTCTACCCTACCCTACCCTAACCTTACCTGCCCTACACTAATCTATTTGATTTGATTCGACACGTTTCAATCCGATTCCACATGATTCGTCTCGATTCACCTAGAATTTGGTCGATTCAGCTGCATTCAGCTCTGTTCGGCTCTATTCAACTCTACTAGACTCTATTCTATTCTACTCGTCTCTACTTAATTGTATTCTATTGTTTCTGTTGTGTCCTACTCTAACCCCTCCTACCCTACTCTGCTCTAATCGATTCGATTCGATTCGATTCTATGCATCGGAACGCAATTCCATGTCATTAGGCTTGAATCGGCTTGATTTGGCTCTATTTGCCTTGAATTGGGTCAGTTCGGCTCGATTCTGCTCGACTCAGCATAATTAGGCTCGTTCCAACCTTATTCGGCCCTGTTGGGCTCTAGTCAACACTTTTCTAATTCATTCGTCTCTATTTGGCTCCATTCAACACCATTTCACACCATTCTACTCTGTTGGACTCCATTCTACACTATTCTACTCTATTCTATTCTGTTCTACTCTGCGCTACTCTAATCTATTGGAATTGATTCGATTCATCGCGATTTGTCTCTTTTCCTCTCCATTGGACTCGATTCAGCTCGAATTGGATCTGTTCATCTCTATTCTGCACTATTCGACTCTGACTATTTTACTCTACTCAACTCTACTCCATTCTACTCTTTGCAGTCTCTTCTCTTCTACTCTATTCTAGTTTTCTGTGCCCTACCCTACCGAATCCCAGCCTAACTTACACTACTCTAATCTGTTCCATTGAATTCGATTCCATTCAATTCGACCCCTTTTGACACAATTGGACGGGATTTGGCGAGATTCCATGAGATTCGACGGGTTTGGGTAGGATTTGATGGAATTCGACGAGATTCGCTGCAAGAGGACGTGATTAGGTGCGATTTGGCTCGATTTAGCTCGGCTCATTTTGTTTGTCTCTATTGGGCTCGTTCCAGCTCCATTCGGCTCCATTCAGCTCGAATCTGGTCGATTTGACTCGATTCGGCTCGATTCGGTGCCATTCGGCTCTATTCTACTCTTCTCTACTCTATTCATCTCTCTTCGATTCCATTAGGCTCCATTCCACACGATTCTATTCTACCGAACCCTAGCCCACCCTGCTGTATCCTAATCTAGTCTGTTCTTTTCTATTCTGTTTTATTCTATTCTCATTTGCTATTTTCTCCTTTCCATCCTATGCTATTCGACCATACCCTACACTAAACTCACCTATCCTGACTATGCTGTTCTATTCTATCCTATTTCGTTCTCTTGTCTCTGTTCCCCCGTATGCTACCCTACCCTATGCTACTCCACCGTACCATACCCTGCCTCACAAAAAAAATAAGGGTACTCAATAAGAGTACTAATTAAGGGTACTTGTTTGGGCAAGGGTACTAGTTCAGGCTAGTAGTTAAAGCCTCTTGACTAGTTAAGAGTACTAGTTAAGGCAAGGACACTAGTTAAGACGACTAGGTCCGGCAAGGGTACTAGTTAAGGGTACATGTTAAGGGAAGAGTCCTCGTGACGGCTACTAGTTGAGGCAAGGGTACTAGTTAACGGTGCTAGTTAAGGCAAGAGTACTAGTTAAGGCTACTGGTTCAGGCAAGCCTTCTAGATAAGCACACTAGTACGGCAACGGTACTAGTTAAGACTACTAGTTCAGGCACGGCGACTAGTTCAGGGGGCTGGTTAAGGCAAGGCTACTAGTTAAGGTTAGTAGTCAGGCTAGGGTACTAGTTCAGATGACTAATTTAGGGTACTTGTCAAGGCAAAGGTACTATTCAAGGCTAGTTGTCTAGGCTACTGATGTATGCCACTAGTCTTGCTGACTAGTCCAGCTGACTAGTCTAGGCCACTACTCGAGCCTTCTCTTCTCTACTATACTCTAGTCTATTTTCGTCTACCCTATCATAAACTACCCTACCCTAACCTTTTCTAATCTATTCGATTTGATTCGATTCAAAGCATTTCGATGCTTTTGGACGCGATTACGCTTGAATCAGCTCGATTCGGCTCGATTCGGCACCGTCAGCTCGATTCAGCTCGATTTGGCTCGCATCGCTTCGGTTCAGCTCGTTTCGGCTCGATTCGACTGGGTACAGCCTTATTCGGCCCCATTCGGCTCGATTCGACTATTTTCTACTCTCTTTGTCTCTATGTGACTCCATTTTCACTCCATTCTACTCTATTCTGTTCTACCCTACCCTGCCTTACTCTAATCTATTCTCATGGATTCCATTCGACGCGATTCGAAACAATTTGACAGGATTCATCTCGTATTGTTTCCATTTGGCTCGATTCGCCTAGAATTGGCTCTATTCAGCCCTATCCTGCACTATTTGACTCTATTCAACTCGATTGGACTCAATTCTACTCTACTCTTCTCTACTTTTCTCTGCTCTACCCTACCGTACTATATTCTGTTCTTTCTATTCTGTACTGTTCGATTCTATTCTCTTCTACCCCCCAGCCCCTCCCCTCCCCTTCTCTAATCTATTTCATTCGACTCAATTGCATGCATTTCCACGCCATTCGACGCGATTGGGCTTGAATCAGCTCGATTCACTTCGAATCAACTCGGTTTGGCTCCGATTCACTCCATTCGGCTCGATTTGGCTCGAATTGCGTCGATTCTGCTGGATTCTGCTCGATTAGGCCTTCTTTGGCCCTATTTGGCCCTGTTCTGCTCTCTAATCAGCTCCATTCGGCTCTAGTCAGGTCTGTTCGGCTCTATTAGACTCTACTCAACTCCATTATCTCTTTTCGACTCCATTAACTCCATTCTACACCATTCTACTCCATCCTTCTCTATTCTATTGTATTGTACTCTAATCTACTCTAGGCTAGTCTAATCGATTGGATGTGATTTGACTTGAATCGATGGGATTCAATGCAATTCGATGGGATCCGACGCGATATGGCACGATTCCGCAGGGTTCGGCGCGATTGGTCTTGATTTCTAGCGCTTCGGCTCTTTTTGGCTCTATATGGCTGTATTTGGCTCTATTTGGCAATATTCAGCTCTATTCTTCTCTACTCTTCTCTACTCTACAGTACTTGACCCTATTCTATTCTTTCAGTTCTGTTCTGTTCTATCCTGTTCTGTGCTACTGCGTTCTATTCTAGCCTACCCTAGCCTAACTTACCCTCCTCTCATCTCTTCTATTCTATTCAACACTCTTGAACGGGATTCAACCTGACTTGGGTCATATCGGCTCGACTCAGCTCCTTTCTGCGCCATCAACTCGATTCGGTTCTGATCGGCTCTTTTCCGCTCTATTTTGTCTTTTCAGCACTATTCGATTCTATTGGACTCTAGTCTACTCTACTCTACTCTTTCTGTTCGGTGCTATTCTACTCTATTCTATTCTACCCTACCCTACCCTAACCTTACCTGCCCTACACTAATCTATTTGATTTGATTCGACACGTTTCAATCCGATTCCACATGATTCGTCTCGATTCACCTAGAATTTGGTCGATTCAGCTGCATTCAGCTCTGTTCGGCTCTATTCAACTCTACTAGACTCTATTCTATTCTACTCGTCTCTACTTAATTGTATTCTATTGTTTCTGTTGTGTCCTACTCTAACCCCTCCTACCCTACTCTGCTCTAATCGATTCGATTCGATTCGATTCTATGCATCGGAACGCAATTCCATGTCATTAGGCTTGAATCGGCTTGATTTGGCTCTATTTGCCTTGAATTGGGTCAGTTCGGCTCGATTCTGCTCGACTCAGCATAATTAGGCTCGTTCCAACCTTATTCGGCCCTGTTGGGCTCTAGTCAACACTTTTCTAATTCATTCGTCTCTATTTGGCTCCATTCAACACCATTTCACACCATTCTACTCTGTTGGACTCCATTCTACACTATTCTACTCTATTCTATTCTGTTCTACTCTGCGCTACTCTAATCTATTGGAATTGATTCGATTCATCGCGATTTGTCTCTTTTCCTCTCCATTGGACTCGATTCAGCTCGAATTGGATCTGTTCATCTCTATTCTGCACTATTCGACTCTGACTATTTTACTCTACTCAACTCTACTCCATTCTACTCTTTGCAGTCTCTTCTCTTCTACTCTATTCTAGTTTTCTGTGCCCTACCCTACCGAATCCCAGCCTAACTTACACTACTCTAATCTGTTCCATTGAATTCGATTCCATTCAATTCGACCCCTTTTGACACAATTGGACGGGATTTGGCGAGATTCCATGAGATTCGACGGGTTTGGGTAGGATTTGATGGAATTCGACGAGATTCGCTGCAAGAGGACGTGATTAGGTGCGATTTGGCTCGATTTAGCTCGGCTCATTTTGTTTGTCTCTATTGGGCTCGTTCCAGCTCCATTCGGCTCCATTCAGCTCGAATCTGGTCGATTTGACTCGATTCGGCTCGATTCGGTGCCATTCGGCTCTATTCTACTCTTCTCTACTCTATTCATCTCTCTTCGATTCCATTAGGCTCCATTCCACACGATTCTATTCTACCGAACCCTAGCCCACCCTGCTGTATCCTAATCTAGTCTGTTCTTTTCTATTCTGTTTTATTCTATTCTCATTTGCTATTTTCTCCTTTCCATCCTATGCTATTCGACCATACCCTACACTAAACTCACCTATCCTGACTATGCTGTTCTATTCTATCCTATTTCGTTCTCTTGTCTCTGTTCCCCCGTATGCTACCCTACCCTATGCTACTCCACCGTACCATACCCTGCCTCACAAAAAAAATAAGGGTACTCAATAAGAGTACTAATTAAGGGTACTTGTTTGGGCAAGGGTACTAGTTCAGGCTAGTAGTTAAAGCCTCTTGACTAGTTAAGAGTACTAGTTAAGGCAAGGACACTAGTTAAGACGACTAGGTCCGGCAAGGGTACTAGTTAAGGGTACATGTTAAGGGAAGAGTCCTCGTGACGGCTACTAGTTGAGGCAAGGGTACTAGTTAACGGTGCTAGTTAAGGCAAGAGTACTAGTTAAGGCTACTGGTTCAGGCAAGCCTTCTAGATAAGCACACTAGTACGGCAACGGTACTAGTTAAGACTACTAGTTCAGGCACGGCGACTAGTTCAGGGGGCTGGTTAAGGCAAGGCTACTAGTTAAGGTTAGTAGTCAGGCTAGGGTACTAGTTCAGATGACTAATTTAGGGTACTTGTCAAGGCAAAGGTACTATTCAAGGCTAGTTGTCTAGGCTACTGATGTATGCCACTAGTCTTGCTGACTAGTCCAGCTGACTAGTCTAGGCCACTACTCGAGCCTTCTCTTCTCTACTATACTCTAGTCTATTTTCGTCTACCCTATCATAAACTACCCTACCCTAACCTTTTCTAATCTATTCGATTTGATTCGATTCAAAGCATTTCGATGCTTTTGGACGCGATTACGCTTGAATCAGCTCGATTCGGCTCGATTCGGCACCGTCAGCTCGATTCAGCTCGATTTGGCTCGCATCGCTTCGGTTCAGCTCGTTTCGGCTCGATTCGACTGGGTACAGCCTTATTCGGCCCCATTCGGCTCGATTCGACTATTTTCTACTCTCTTTGTCTCTATGTGACTCCATTTTCACTCCATTCTACTCTATTCTGTTCTACCCTACCCTGCCTTACTCTAATCTATTCTCATGGATTCCATTCGACGCGATTCGAAACAATTTGACAGGATTCATCTCGTATTGTTTCCATTTGGCTCGATTCGCCTAGAATTGGCTCTATTCAGCCCTATCCTGCACTATTTGACTCTATTCAACTCGATTGGACTCAATTCTACTCTACTCTTCTCTACTTTTCTCTGCTCTACCCTACCGTACTATATTCTGTTCTTTCTATTCTGTACTGTTCGATTCTATTCTCTTCTACCCCCCAGCCCCTCCCCTCCCCTTCTCTAATCTATTTCATTCGACTCAATTGCATGCATTTCCACGCCATTCGACGCGATTGGGCTTGAATCAGCTCGATTCACTTCGAATCAACTCGGTTTGGCTCCGATTCACTCCATTCGGCTCGATTTGGCTCGAATTGCGTCGATTCTGCTGGATTCTGCTCGATTAGGCCTTCTTTGGCCCTATTTGGCCCTGTTCTGCTCTCTAATCAGCTCCATTCGGCTCTAGTCAGGTCTGTTCGGCTCTATTAGACTCTACTCAACTCCATTATCTCTTTTCGACTCCATTAACTCCATTCTACACCATTCTACTCCATCCTTCTCTATTCTATTGTATTGTACTCTAATCTACTCTAGGCTAGTCTAATCGATTGGATGTGATTTGACTTGAATCGATGGGATTCAATGCAATTCGATGGGATCCGACGCGATATGGCACGATTCCGCAGGGTTCGGCGCGATTGGTCTTGATTTCTAGCGCTTCGGCTCTTTTTGGCTCTATATGGCTGTATTTGGCTCTATTTGGCAATATTCAGCTCTATTCTTCTCTACTCTTCTCTACTCTACAGTACTTGACCCTATTCTATTCTTTCAGTTCTGTTCTGTTCTATCCTGTTCTGTGCTACTGCGTTCTATTCTAGCCTACCCTAGCCTAACTTACCCTCCTCTCATCTCTTCTATTCTATTCAACACTCTTGAACGGGATTCAACCTGACTTGGGTCATATCGGCTCGACTCAGCTCCTTTCTGCGCCATCAACTCGATTCGGTTCTGATCGGCTCTTTTCCGCTCTATTTTGTCTTTTCAGCACTATTCGATTCTATTGGACTCTAGTCTACTCTACTCTACTCTTTCTGTTCGGTGCTATTCTACTCTATTCTATTCTACCCTACCCTACCCTAACCTTACCTGCCCTACACTAATCTATTTGATTTGATTCGACACGTTTCAATCCGATTCCACATGATTCGTCTCGATTCACCTAGAATTTGGTCGATTCAGCTGCATTCAGCTCTGTTCGGCTCTATTCAACTCTACTAGACTCTATTCTATTCTACTCGTCTCTACTTAATTGTATTCTATTGTTTCTGTTGTGTCCTACTCTAACCCCTCCTACCCTACTCTGCTCTAATCGATTCGATTCGATTCGATTCTATGCATCGGAACGCAATTCCATGTCATTAGGCTTGAATCGGCTTGATTTGGCTCTATTTGCCTTGAATTGGGTCAGTTCGGCTCGATTCTGCTCGACTCAGCATAATTAGGCTCGTTCCAACCTTATTCGGCCCTGTTGGGCTCTAGTCAACACTTTTCTAATTCATTCGTCTCTATTTGGCTCCATTCAACACCATTTCACACCATTCTACTCTGTTGGACTCCATTCTACACTATTCTACTCTATTCTATTCTGTTCTACTCTGCGCTACTCTAATCTATTGGAATTGATTCGATTCATCGCGATTTGTCTCTTTTCCTCTCCATTGGACTCGATTCAGCTCGAATTGGATCTGTTCATCTCTATTCTGCACTATTCGACTCTGACTATTTTACTCTACTCAACTCTACTCCATTCTACTCTTTGCAGTCTCTTCTCTTCTACTCTATTCTAGTTTTCTGTGCCCTACCCTACCGAATCCCAGCCTAACTTACACTACTCTAATCTGTTCCATTGAATTCGATTCCATTCAATTCGACCCCTTTTGACACAATTGGACGGGATTTGGCGAGATTCCATGAGATTCGACGGGTTTGGGTAGGATTTGATGGAATTCGACGAGATTCGCTGCAAGAGGACGTGATTAGGTGCGATTTGGCTCGATTTAGCTCGGCTCATTTTGTTTGTCTCTATTGGGCTCGTTCCAGCTCCATTCGGCTCCATTCAGCTCGAATCTGGTCGATTTGACTCGATTCGGCTCGATTCGGTGCCATTCGGCTCTATTCTACTCTTCTCTACTCTATTCATCTCTCTTCGATTCCATTAGGCTCCATTCCACACGATTCTATTCTACCGAACCCTAGCCCACCCTGCTGTATCCTAATCTAGTCTGTTCTTTTCTATTCTGTTTTATTCTATTCTCATTTGCTATTTTCTCCTTTCCATCCTATGCTATTCGACCATACCCTACACTAAACTCACCTATCCTGACTATGCTGTTCTATTCTATCCTATTTCGTTCTCTTGTCTCTGTTCCCCCGTATGCTACCCTACCCTATGCTACTCCACCGTACCATACCCTGCCTCACAAAAAAAATAAGGGTACTCAATAAGAGTACTAATTAAGGGTACTTGTTTGGGCAAGGGTACTAGTTCAGGCTAGTAGTTAAAGCCTCTTGACTAGTTAAGAGTACTAGTTAAGGCAAGGACACTAGTTAAGACGACTAGGTCCGGCAAGGGTACTAGTTAAGGGTACATGTTAAGGGAAGAGTCCTCGTGACGGCTACTAGTTGAGGCAAGGGTACTAGTTAACGGTGCTAGTTAAGGCAAGAGTACTAGTTAAGGCTACTGGTTCAGGCAAGCCTTCTAGATAAGCACACTAGTACGGCAACGGTACTAGTTAAGACTACTAGTTCAGGCACGGCGACTAGTTCAGGGGGCTGGTTAAGGCAAGGCTACTAGTTAAGGTTAGTAGTCAGGCTAGGGTACTAGTTCAGATGACTAATTTAGGGTACTTGTCAAGGCAAAGGTACTATTCAAGGCTAGTTGTCTAGGCTACTGATGTATGCCACTAGTC
Organism: Loxodonta africana; assembly: GCF_030014295.1. Lineage (NCBI taxonomy): Eukaryota > Metazoa > Chordata > Mammalia > Proboscidea > Elephantidae > Loxodonta > Loxodonta africana. The sequence goes on from NC_087346.1 coordinate 90,939, forward strand.
TTGCTGACTAGTCCAGCTGACTAGTCTAGGCCACTACTCGAGCCTTCTCTTCTCTACTATACTCTAGTCTATTTTCGTCTACCCTATCATAAACTACCCTACCCTAACCTTTTCTAATCTATTCGATTTGATTCGATTCAAAGCATTTCGATGCTTTTGGACGCGATTACGCTTGAATCAGCTCGATTCGGCTCGATTCGGCACCGTCAGCTCGATTCAGCTCGATTTGGCTCGCATCGCTTCGGTTCAGCTCGTTTCGGCTCGATTCGACTGGGTACAGCCTTATTCGGCCCCATTCGGCTCGATTCGACTATTTTCTACTCTCTTTGTCTCTATGTGACTCCATTTTCACTCCATTCTACTCTATTCTGTTCTACCCTACCCTGCCTTACTCTAATCTATTCTCATGGATTCCATTCGACGCGATTCGAAACAATTTGACAGGATTCATCTCGTATTGTTTCCATTTGGCTCGATTCGCCTAGAATTGGCTCTATTCAGCCCTATCCTGCACTATTTGACTCTATTCAACTCGATTGGACTCAATTCTACTCTACTCTTCTCTACTTTTCTCTGCTCTACCCTACCGTACTATATTCTGTTCTTTCTATTCTGTACTGTTCGATTCTATTCTCTTCTACCCCCCAGCCCCTCCCCTCCCCTTCTCTAATCTATTTCATTCGACTCAATTGCATGCATTTCCACGCCATTCGACGCGATTGGGCTTGAATCAGCTCGATTCACTTCGAATCAACTCGGTTTGGCTCCGATTCACTCCATTCGGCTCGATTTGGCTCGAATTGCGTCGATTCTGCTGGATTCTGCTCGATTAGGCCTTCTTTGGCCCTATTTGGCCCTGTTCTGCTCTCTAATCAGCTCCATTCGGCTCTAGTCAGGTCTGTTCGGCTCTATTAGACTCTACTCAACTCCATTATCTCTTTTCGACTCCATTAACTCCATTCTACACCATTCTACTCCATCCTTCTCTATTCTATTGTATTGTACTCTAATCTACTCTAGGCTAGTCTAATCGATTGGATGTGATTTGACTTGAATCGATGGGATTCAATGCAATTCGATGGGATCCGACGCGATATGGCACGATTCCGCAGGGTTCGGCGCGATTGGTCTTGATTTCTAGCGCTTCGGCTCTTTTTGGCTCTATATGGCTGTATTTGGCTCTATTTGGCAATATTCAGCTCTATTCTTCTCTACTCTACAGTACTTGACCCTATTCTATTCTTTCAGTTCTGTTCTGTTCTATCCTGTTCTGTGCTACTGCGTTCTATTCTAGCCTACCCTAGCCTAACTTACCCTCCTCTCATCTCTTCTATTCTATTCAACACTCTTGAACGGGATTCAACCTGACTTGGGTCATATCGGCTCGACTCAGCTCCTTTCTGCGCCATCAACTCGATTCGGTTCTGATCGGCTCTTTTCCGCTCTATTTTGTCTTTTCAGCACTATTCGATTCTATTGGACTCTAGTCTACTCTACTCTACTCTTTCTGTTCGGTGCTATTCTACTCTATTCTATTCTACCCTACCCTACCCTAACCTTACCTGCCCTACACTAATCTATTTGATTTGATTCGACACGTTTCAATCCGATTCCACATGATTCGTCTCGATTCACCTAGAATTTGGTCGATTCAGCTGCATTCAGCTCTGTTCGGCTCTATTCAACTCTACTAGACTCTATTCTATTCTACTCGTCTCTACTTAATTGTATTCTATTGTTTCTGTTGTGTCCTACTCTAACCCCTCCTACCCTACTCTGCTCTAATCGATTCGATTCGATTCGATTCTATGCATCGGAACGCAATTCCATGTCATTAGGCTTGAATCGGCTTGATTTGGCTCTATTTGCCTTGAATTGGGTCAGTTCGGCTCGATTCTGCTCGACTCAGCATAATTAGGCTCGTTCCAACCTTATTCGGCCCTGTTGGGCTCTAGTCAACACTTTTCTAATTCATTCGTCTCTATTTGGCTCCATTCAACACCATTTCACACCATTCTACTCTGTTGGACTCCATTCTACACTATTCTACTCTATTCTATTCTGTTCTACTCTGCGCTACTCTAATCTATTGGAATTGATTCGATTCATCGCGATTTGTCTCTTTTCCTCTCCATTGGACTCGATTCAGCTCGAATTGGATCTGTTCATCTCTATTCTGCACTATTCGACTCTGACTATTTTACTCTACTCAACTCTACTCCATTCTACTCTTTGCAGTCTCTTCTCTTCTACTCTATTCTAGTTTTCTGTGCCCTACCCTACCGAATCCCAGCCTAACTTACACTACTCTAATCTGTTCCATTGAATTCGATTCCATTCAATTCGACCCCTTTTGACACAATTGGACGGGATTTGGCGAGATTCCATGAGATTCGACGGGTTTGGGTAGGATTTGATGGAATTCGACGAGATTCGCTGCAAGAGGACGTGATTAGGTGCGATTTGGCTCGATTTAGCTCGGCTCATTTTGTTTGTCTCTATTGGGCTCGTTCCAGCTCCATTCGGCTCCATTCAGCTCGAATCTGGTCGATTTGACTCGATTCGGCTCGATTCGGTGCCATTCGGCTCTATTCTACTCTTCTCTACTCTATTCATCTCTCTTCGATTCCATTAGGCTCCATTCCACACGATTCTATTCTACCGAACCCTAGCCCACCCTGCTGTATCCTAATCTAGTCTGTTCTTTTCTATTCTGTTTTATTCTATTCTCATTTGCTATTTTCTCCTTTCCATCCTATGCTATTCGACCATACCCTACACTAAACTCACCTATCCTGACTATGCTGTTCTATTCTATCCTATTTCGTTCTCTTGTCTCTGTTCCCCCGTATGCTACCCTACCCTATGCTACTCCACCGTACCATACCCTGCCTCACAAAAAAAATAAGGGTACTCAATAAGAGTACTAATTAAGGGTACTTGTTTGGGCAAGGGTACTAGTTCAGGCTAGTAGTTTATGCCTCTTGACTAGTTAAGAGTACTAGTTAAGGCAAGGACACTAGTTAAGACGACTAGGTCCGGCAAGGGTACTAGTTAAGGGTACATGTTAAGGGAAGAGTCCTCGTGACGGCTACTAGTTGAGGCAAGGGTACTAGTTAACGGTGCTAGTTAAGGCAAGAGTACTAGTTAAGGCTACTGGTTCAGGCAAGCCTTCTAGATAAGCACACTAGTACGGCAACGGTACTAGTTAAGACTACTAGTTCAGGCACGGCGACTAGTTCAGGGGGCTGGTTAAGGCAAGGCTACTAGTTAAGGTTAGTAGTCAGGCTAGGGTACTAGTTCAGATGACTAATTTAGGGTACTTGTCAAGGCAAAGGTACTATTCAAGGCTAGTTGTCTAGGCTACTGATGTATGCCACTAGTCTTGCTGACTAGTCCAGCTGACTAGTCTAGGCCACTACTCGAGCCTTCTCTTCTCTACTATACTCTAGTCTATTTTCGTCTACCCTATCATAAACTACCCTACCCTAACCTTTTCTAATCTATTCGATTTGATTCGATTCAAAGCATTTCGATGCTTTTGGACGCGATTACGCTTGAATCAGCTCGATTCGGCTCGATTCGGCACCGTCAGCTCGATTCAGCTCGATTTGGCTCGCATCGCTTCGGTTCAGCTCGTTTCGGCTCGATTCGACTGGGTACAGCCTTATTCGGCCCCATTCGGCTCGATTCGACTATTTTCTACTCTCTTTGTCTCTATGTGACTCCATTTTCACTCCATTCTACTCTATTCTGTTCTACCCTACCCTGCCTTACTCTAATCTATTCTCATGGATTCCATTCGACGCGATTCGAAACAATTTGACAGGATTCATCTCGTATTGTTTCCATTTGGCTCGATTCGCCTAGAATTGGCTCTATTCAGCCCTATCCTGCACTATTTGACTCTATTCAACTCGATTGGACTCAATTCTACTCTACTCTTCTCTACTTTTCTCTGCTCTACCCTACCGTACTATATTCTGTTCTCTCTATTCTGTACTGTTCGATTCTATTCTCTTCTACCCCCCCAGCCCCTCCCCTCCCCTTCTCTAATCTATTTCATTCGACTCAATTGCATGCATTTCCACGCCATTCGACGCGATTGGGCTTGAATCAGCTCGATTCACTTCGAATCAACTCGGTTTGGCTCCGATTCACTCCATTCGGCTCGATTTGGCTCGAATTGCGTCGATTCTGCTGGATTCTGCTCGATTAGGCCTTCTTTGGCCCTATTTGGCCCTGTTCTGCTCTCTAATCAGCTCCATTCGGCTCTAGTCAGGTCTGTTCGGCTCTATTAGACTCTACTCAACTCCATTATCTCTTTTCGACTCCATTAACTCCATTCTACACCATTCTACTCCATCCTTCTCTATTCTATTGTATTGTACTCTAATCTACTCTAGGCTAGTCTAATCGATTGGATGTGATTTGACTTGAATCGATGGGATTCAATGCAATTCGATGGGATCCGACGCGATATGGCACGATTCCGCAGGGTTCGGCGCGATTGGTCTTGATTTCTAGCGCTTCGGCTCTTTTTGGCTCTATATGGCTGTATTTGGCTCTATTTGGCAATATTCAGCTCTATTCTTCTCTACTCTACAGTACTTGACCCTATTCTATTCTTTCAGTTCTGTTCTGTTCTATCCTGTTCTGTGCTACTGCGTTCTATTCTAGCCTACCCTAGCCTAACTTACCCTCCTCTCATCTCTTCTATTCTATTCAACACTCTTGAACGGGATTCAACCTGACTTGGGTCATATCGGCTCGACTCAGCTCCTTTCTGCGCCATCAACTCGATTCGGTTCTGATCGGCTCTTTTCCGCTCTATTTTGTCTTTTCAGCACTATTCGATTCTATTGGACTCTAGTCTACTCTACTCTACTCTTTCTGTTCGGTGCTATTCTACTCTATTCTATTCTACCCTACCCTACCCTAACCTTACCTGCCCTACACTAATCTATTTGATTTGATTCGACACGTTTCAATCCGATTCCACATGATTCGTCTCGATTCACCTAGAATTTGGTCGATTCAGCTGCATTCAGCTCTGTTCGGCTCTATTCAACTCTACTAGACTCTATTCTATTCTACTCGTCTCTACTTAATTGTATTCTATTGTTTCTGTTGTGTCCTACTCTAACCCCTCCTACCCTACTCTGCTCTAATCGATTCGATTCGATTCGATTCTATGCATCGGAACGCAATTCCATGTCATTAGGCTTGAATCGGCTTGATTTGGCTCTATTTGCCTTGAATTGGGTCAGTTCGGCTCGATTCTGCTCGACTCAGCATAATTAGGCTCGTTCCAACCTTATTCGGCCCTGTTGGGCTCTAGTCAACACTTTTCTAATTCATTCGTCTCTATTTGGCTCCATTCAACACCATTTCACACCATTCTACTCTGTTGGACTCCATTCTACACTATTCTACTCTATTCTATTCTGTTCTACTCTGCGCTACTCTAATCTATTGGAATTGATTCGATTCATCGCGATTTGTCTCTTTTCCTCTCCATTGGACTCGATTCAGCTCGAATTGGATCTGTTCATCTCTATTCTGCACTATTCGACTCTGACTATTTTACTCTACTCAACTCTACTCCATTCTACTCTTTGCAGTCTCTTCTCTTCTACTCTATTCTAGTTTTCTGTGCCCTACCCTACCGAATCCCAGCCTAACTTACACTACTCTAATCTGTTCCATTGAATTCGATTCCATTCAATTCGACCCCTTTTGACACAATTGGACGGGATTTGGCGAGATTCCATGAGATTCGACGGGTTTGGGTAGGATTTGATGGAATTCGACGAGATTCGCTGCAAGAGGACGTGATTAGGTGCGATTTGGCTCGATTTAGCTCGGCTCATTTTGTTTGTCTCTATTGGGCTCGTTCCAGCTCCATTCGGCTCCATTCAGCTCGAATCTGGTCGATTTGACTCGATTCGGCTCGATTCGGTGCCATTCGGCTCTATTCTACTCTTCTCTACTCTATTCATCTCTCTTCGATTCCATTAGGCTCCATTCCACACGATTCTATTCTACCGAACCCTAGCCCACCCTGCTGTATCCTAATCTAGTCTGTTCTTTTCTATTCTGTTTTATTCTATTCTCATTTGCTATTTTCTCCTTTCCATCCTATGCTATTCGACCATACCCTACACTAAACTCACCTATCCTGACTATGCTGTTCTATTCTATCCTATTTCGTTCTCTTGTCTCTGTTCCCCCGTATGCTACCCTACCCTATGCTACTCCACCGTACCATACCCTGCCTCACAAAAAAAATAAGGGTACTCAATAAGAGTACTAATTAAGGGTACTTGTTTGGGCAAGGGTACTAGTTCAGGCTAGTAGTTTATGCCTCTTGACTAGTTAAGAGTACTAGTTAAGGCAAGGACACTAGTTAAGACGACTAGGTCCGGCAAGGGTACTAGTTAAGGGTACATGTTAAGGGAAGAGTCCTCGTGACGGCTACTAGTTGAGGCAAGGGTACTAGTTAACGGTGCTAGTTAAGGCAAGAGTACTAGTTAAGGCTACTGGTTCAGGCAAGCCTTCTAGATAAGCACACTAGTACGGCAACGGTACTAGTTAAGACTACTAGTTCAGGCACGGCGACTAGTTCAGGGGGCTGGTTAAGGCAAGGCTACTAGTTAAGGTTAGTAGTCAGGCTAGGGTACTAGTTCAGATGACTAATTTAGGGTACTTGTCAAGGCAAAGGTACTATTCAAGGCTAGTTGTCTAGGCTACTGATGTATGCCACTAGTCTTGCTGACTAGTCCAGCTGACTAGTCTAGGCCACTACTCGAGCCTTCTCTTCTCTACTATACTCTAGTCTATTTTCGTCTACCCTATCATAAACTACCCTACCCTAACCTTTTCTAATCTATTCGATTTGATTCGATTCAAAGCATTTCGATGCTTTTGGACGCGATTACGCTTGAATCAGCTCGATTCGGCTCGATTCGGCACCGTCAGCTCGATTCAGCTCGATTTGGCTCGCATCGCTTCGGTTCAGCTCGTTTCGGCTCGATTCGACTGGGTACAGCCTTATTCGGCCCCATTCGGCTCGATTCGACTATTTTCTACTCTCTTTGTCTCTATGTGACTCCATTTTCACTCCATTCTACTCTATTCTGTTCTACCCTACCCTGCCTTACTCTAATCTATTCTCATGGATTCCATTCGACGCGATTCGAAACAATTTGACAGGATTCATCTCGTATTGTTTCCATTTGGCTCGATTCGCCTAGAATTGGCTCTATTCAGCCCTATCCTGCACTATTTGACTCTATTCAACTCGATTGGACTCAATTCTACTCTACTCTTCTCTACTTTTCTCTGCTCTACCCTACCGTACTATATTCTGTTCTTTCTATTCTGTACTGTTCGATTCTATTCTCTTCTACCCCCCCAGCCCCTCCCCTCCCCTTCTCTAATCTATTTCATTCGACTCAATTGCATGCATTTCCACGCCATTCGACGCGATTGGGCTTGAATCAGCTCGATTCACTTCGAATCAACTCGGTTTGGCTCCGATTCACTCCATTCGGCTCGATTTGGCTCGAATTGCGTCGATTCTGCTGGATTCTGCTCGATTAGGCCTTCTTTGGCCCTATTTGGCCCTGTTCTGCTCTCTAATCAGCTCCATTCGGCTCTAGTCAGGTCTGTTCGGCTCTATTAGACTCTACTCAACTCCATTATCTCTTTTCGACTCCATTAACTCCATTCTACACCATTCTACTCCATCCTTCTCTATTCTATTGTATTGTACTCTAATCTACTCTAGGCTAGTCTAATCGATTGGATGTGATTTGACTTGAATCGATGGGATTCAATGCAATTCGATGGGATCCGACGCGATATGGCACGATTCCGCAGGGTTCGGCGCGATTGGTCTTGATTTCTAGCGCTTCGGCTCTTTTTGGCTCTATATGGCTGTATTTGGCTCTATTTGGCAATATTCAACTCTATTCTTCTCTACTCTTCTCTACTCTACAGTACTTGACCCTATTCTATTCTTTCAGTTCTGTTCTGTTCTATCCTGTTCTGTGCTACTGCGTTCTATTCTAGCCTACCCTAGCCTAACTTACCCTCCTCTCATCTCTTCTATTCTATTCAACACTCTTGAACGGGATTCAACCTGACTTGGGTCATATCGGCTCGACTCAGCTCCTTTCTGTGCCATCAACTCGATTCGGTTCTGATCGGCTCTTTTCCGCTCTATTTTGTCTTTTCAGCACTATTCGATTCTATTGGACTCTAGTCTACTCTACTCTACTCTTTCTGTTCGGTGCTATTCTACTCTATTCTATTCTACCCTACCCTACCCTAACCTTACCTGCCCTACACTAATCTATTTGATTTGATTCGACACGTTTCAATCCGATTCCACATGATTCGTCTCGATTCACCTAGAATTTGGTCGATTCAGCTGCATTCAGCTCTGTTCGGCTCTATTCAACTCTACTAGACTCTATTCTATTCTACTCGTCTCTACTTAATTGTATTCTATTGTTTCTGTTGTGTCCTACTCTAACCCCTCCTACCCTACTCTGCTCTAATCGATTCGATTCGATTCGATTCTATGCATCGGAACGCAATTCCATGTCATTAGGCTTGAATCGGCTTGATTTGGCTCTATTTGCCTTGAATTGGGTCAGTTCGGCTCGATTCTGCTCGACTCAGCATAATTAGGCTCGTTCCAACCTTATTCGGCCCTGTTGGGCTCTAGTCAACACTTTTCTAATTCATTCGTCTCTATTTGGCTCCATTCAACACCATTTCACACCATTCTACTCTGTTGGACTCCATTCTACACTATTCTACTCTATTCTATTCTGTTCTACTCTGCGCTACTCTAATCTATTGGAATTGATTCGATTCATCGCGATTTGTCTCTTTTCCTCTCCATTGGACTCGATTCAGCTCGAATTGGATCTGTTCATCTCTATTCTGCACTATTCGACTCTGACTATTTTACTCTACTCAACTCTACTCCATTCTACTCTTTGCAGTCTCTTCTCTTCTACTCTATTCTAGTTTTCTGTGCCCTACCCTACCGAATCCCAGCCTAACTTACACTACTCTAATCTGTTCCATTGAATTCGATTCCATTCAATTCGACCCCTTTTGACACAATTGGACGGGATTTGGCGAGATTCCATGAGATTCGACGGGTTTGGGTAGGATTTGATGGAATTCGACGAGATTCGCTGCAAGAGGACGTGATTAGGTGCGATTTGGCTCGATTTAGCTCGGCTCATTTTGTTTGTCTCTATTGGGCTCGTTCCAGCTCCATTCGGCTCCATTCAGCTCGAATCTGGTCGATTTGACTCGATTCGGCTCGATTCGGTGCCATTCGGCTCTATTCTACTCTTCTCTACTCTATTCATCTCTCTTCGATTCCATTAGGCTCCATTCCACACGATTCTATTCTACCGAACCCTAGCCCACCCTGCTGTATCCTAATCTAGTCTGTTCTTTTCTATTCTGTTTTATTCTATTCTCATTTGCTATTTTCTCCTTTCCATCCTATGCTATTCGACCATACCCTACACTAAACTCACCTATCCTGACTATGCTGTTCTATTCTATCCTATTTCGTTCTCTTGTCTCTGTTCCCCCGTATGCTACCCTACCCTATGCTACTCCACCGTACCATACCCTGCCTCACAAAAAAAATAAGGGTACTCAATAAGAGTACTAATTAAGGGTACTTGTTTGGGCAAGGGTACTAGTTCAGGCTAGTAGTTAAAGCCTCTTGACTAGTTAAGAGTACTAGTTAAGGCAAGGACACTAGTTAAGACGACTAGGTCCGGCAAGGGTACTAGTTAAGGGTACATGTTAAGGGAAGAGTCCTCGTGACGGCTACTAGTTGAGGCAAGGGTACTAGTTAACGGTGCTAGTTAAGGCAAGAGTACTAGTTAAGGCTACTGGTTCAGGCAAGCCTTCTAGATAAGCACACTAGTACGGCAACGGTACTAGTTAAGACTACTAGTTCAGGCACGGCGACTAGTTCAGGGGGCTGGTTAAGGCAAGGCTACTAGTTAAGGTTAGTAGTCAGGCTAGGGTACTAGTTCAGATGACTAATTTAGGGTACTTGTCAAGGCAAAGGTACTATTCAAGGCTAGTTGTCTAGGCTACTGATGTATGCCACTAGTCTTGCTGACTAGTCCAGCTGACTAGTCTAGGCCACTACTCGAGCCTTCTCTTCTCTACTATACTCTAGTCTATTTTCGTCTACCCTATCATAAACTACCCTACCCTAACCTTTTCTAATCTATTCGATTTGATTCGATTCAAAGCATTTCGATGCTTTTGGACGCGATTACGCTTGAATCAGCTCGATTCGGCTCGATTCGGCACCGTCAGCTCGATTCAGCTCGATTTGGCTCGCATCGCTTCGGTTCAGCTCGTTTCGGCTCGATTCGACTGGGTACAGCCTTATTCGGCCCCATTCGGCTCGATTCGACTATTTTCTACTCTCTTTGTCTCTATGTGACTCCATTTTCACTCCATTCTACTCTATTCTGTTCTACCCTACCCTGCCTTACTCTAATCTATTCTCATGGATTCCATTCGACGCGATTCGAAACAATTTGACAGGATTCATCTCGTATTGTTTCCATTTGGCTCGATTCGCCTAGAATTGGCTCTATTCAGCCCTATCCTGCACTATTTGACTCTATTCAACTCGATTGGACTCAATTCTACTCTACTCTTCTCTACTTTTCTCTGCTCTACCCTACCGTACTATATTCTGTTCTTTCTATTCTGTACTGTTCGATTCTATTCTCTTCTACCCCCCAGCCCCTCCCCTCCCCTTCTCTAATCTATTTCATTCGACTCAATTGCATGCATTTCCACGCCATTCGACGCGATTGGGCTTGAATCAGCTCGATTCACTTCGAATCAACTCGGTTTGGCTCCGATTCACTCCATTCGGCTCGATTTGGCTCGAATTGCGTCGATTCTGCTGGATTCTGCTCGATTAGGCCTTCTTTGGCCCTATTTGGCCCTGTTCTGCTCTCTAATCAGCTCCATTCGGCTCTAGTCAGGTCTGTTCGGCTCTATTAGACTCTACTCAACTCCATTATCTCTTTTCGACTCCATTAACTCCATTCTACACCATTCTACTCCATCCTTCTCTATTCTATTGTATTGTACTCTAATCTACTCTAGGCTAGTCTAATCGATTGGATGTGATTTGACTTGAATCGATGGGATTCAATGCAATTCGATGGGATCCGACGCGATATGGCACGATTCCGCAGGGTTCGGCGCGATTGGTCTTGATTTCTAGCGCTTCGGCTCTTTTTGGCTCTATATGGCTGTATTTGGCTCTATTTGGCAATATTCAGCTCTATTCTTCTCTACTCTTCTCTACTCTACAGTACTTGACCCTATTCTATTCTTTCAGTTCTGTTCTGTTCTATCCTGTTCTGTGCTACTGCGTTCTATTCTAGCCTACCCTAGCCTAACTTACCCTCCTCTCATCTCTTCTATTCTATTCAACACTCTTGAACGGGATTCAACCTGACTTGGGTCATATCGGCTCGACTCAGCTCCTTTCTGCGCCATCAACTCGATTCGGTTCTGATCGGCTCTTTTCCGCTCTATTTTGTCTTTTCAGCACTATTCGATTCTATTGGACTCTAGTCTACTCTACTCTACTCTTTCTGTTCGGTGCTATTCTACTCTATTCTATTCTACCCTACCCTACCCTAACCTTACCTGCCCTACACTAATCTATTTGATTTGATTCGACACGTTTCAATCCGATTCCACATGATTCGTCTCGATTCACCTAGAATTTGGTCGATTCAGCTGCATTCAGCTCTGTTCGGCTCTATTCAACTCTACTAGACTCTATTCTATTCTACTCGTCTCTACTTAATTGTATTCTATTGTTTCTGTTGTGTCCTACTCTAACCCCTCCTACCCTACTCTGCTCTAATCGATTCGATTCGATTCGATTCTATGCATCGGAACGCAATTCCATGTCATTAGGCTTGAATCGGCTTGATTTGGCTCTATTTGCCTTGAATTGGGTCAGTTCGGCTCGATTCTGCTCGACTCAGCATAATTAGGCTCGTTCCAACCTTATTCGGCCCTGTTGGGCTCTAGTCAACACTTTTCTAATTCATTCGTCTCTATTTGGCTCCATTCAACACCATTTCACACCATTCTACTCTGTTGGACTCCATTCTACACTATTCTACTCTATTCTATTCTGTTCTACTCTGCGCTACTCTAATCTATTGGAATTGATTCGATTCATCGCGATTTGTCTCTTTTCCTCTCCATTGGACTCGATTCAGCTCGAATTGGATCTGTTCATCTCTATTCTGCACTATTCGACTCTGACTATTTTACTCTACTCAACTCTACTCCATTCTACTCTTTGCAGTCTCTTCTCTTCTACTCTATTCTAGTTTTCTGTGCCCTACCCTACCGAATCCCAGCCTAACTTACACTACTCTAATCTGTTCCATTGAATTCGATTCCATTCAATTCGACCCCTTTTGACACAATTGGACGGGATTTGGCGAGATTCCATGAGATTCGACGGGTTTGGGTAGGATTTGATGGAATTCGACGAGATTCGCTGCAAGAGGACGTGATTAGGTGCGATTTGGCTCGATTTAGCTCGGCTCATTTTGTTTGTCTCTATTGGGCTCGTTCCAGCTCCATTCGGCTCCATTCAGCTCGAATCTGGTCGATTTGACTCGATTCGGCTCGATTCGGTGCCATTCGGCTCTATTCTACTCTTCTCTACTCTATTCATCTCTCTTCGATTCCATTAGGCTCCATTCCACACGATTCTATTCTACCGAACCCTAGCCCACCCTGCTGTATCCTAATCTAGTCTGTTCTTTTCTATTCTGTTTTATTCTATTCTCATTTGCTATTTTCTCCTTTCCATCCTATGCTATTCGACCATACCCTACACTAAACTCACCTATCCTGACTATGCTGTTCTATTCTATCCTATTTCGTTCTCTTGTCTCTGTTCCCCCGTATGCTACCCTACCCTATGCTACTCCACCGTACCATACCCTGCCTCACAAAAAAAATAAGGGTACTCAATAAGAGTACTAATTAAGGGTACTTGTTTGGGCAAGGGTACTAGTTCAGGCTAGTAGTTAAAGCCTCTTGACTAGTTAAGAGTACTAGTTAAGGCAAGGACACTAGTTAAGACGACTAGGTCCGGCAAGGGTACTAGTTAAGGGTACATGTTAAGGGAAGAGTCCTCGTGACGGCTACTAGTTGAGGCAAGGGTACTAGTTAACGGTGCTAGTTAAGGCAAGAGTACTAGTTAAGGCTACTGGTTCAGGCAAGCCTTCTAGATAAGCACACTAGTACGGCAACGGTACTAGTTAAGACTACTAGTTCAGGCACGGCGACTAGTTCAGGGGGCTGGTTAAGGCAAGGCTACTAGTTAAGGTTAGTAGTCAGGCTAGGGTACTAGTTCAGATGACTAATTTAGGGTACTTGTCAAGGCAAAGGTACTATTCAAGGCTAGTTGTCTAGGCTACTGATGTATGCCACTAGTCTTGCTGACTAGTCCAGCTGACTAGTCTAGGCCACTACTCGAGCCTTCTCTTCTCTACTATACTCTAGTCTATTTTCGTCTACCCTATCATAAACTACCCTACCCTAACCTTTTCTAATCTATTCGATTTGATTCGATTCAAAGCATTTCGATGCTTTTGGACGCGATTACGCTTGAATCAGCTCGATTCGGCTCGATTCGGCACCGTCAGCTCGATTCAGCTCGATTTGGCTCGCATCGCTTCGGTTCAGCTCGTTTCGGCTCGATTCGACTGGGTACAGCCTTATTCGGCCCCATTCGGCTCGATTCGACTATTTTCTACTCTCTTTGTCTCTATGTGACTCCATTTTCACTCCATTCTACTCTATTCTGTTCTACCCTACCCTGCCTTACTCTAATCTATTCTCATGGATTCCATTCGACGCGATTCGAAACAATTTGACAGGATTCATCTCGTATTGTTTCCATTTGGCTCGATTCGCCTAGAATTGGCTCTATTCAGCCCTATCCTGCACTATTTGACTCTATTCAACTCGATTGGACTCAATTCTACTCTACTCTTCTCTACTTTTCTCTGCTCTACCCTACCGTACTATATTCTGTTCTTTCTATTCTGTACTGTTCGATTCTATTCTCTTCTACCCCCCAGCCCCTCCCCTCCCCTTCTCTAATCTATTTCATTCGACTCAATTGCATGCATTTCCACGCCATTCGACGCGATTGGGCTTGAATCAGCTCGATTCACTTCGAATCAACTCGGTTTGGCTCCGATTCACTCCATTCGGCTCGATTTGGCTCGAATTGCATCGATTCTGCTGGATTCTGCTCGATTAGGCCTTCTTTGGCCCTATTTGGCCCTGTTCTGCTCTCTAATCAGCTCCATTCGGCTCTAGTCAGGTCTGTTCGGCTCTATTAGACTCTACTCAACTCCATTATCTCTTTTCGACTCCATTAACTCCATTCTACACCATTCTACTCCATCCTTCTCTATTCTATTGTATTGTACTCTAATCTACTCTAGGCTAGTCTAATCGATTGGATGTGATTTGACTTGAATCGATGGGATTCAATGCAATTCGATGGGATCCGACGCGATATGGCACGATTCCGCAGGGTTCGGCGCGATTGGTCTTGATTTCTAGCGCTTCGGCTCTTTTTGGCTCTATATGGCTGTATTTGGCTCTATTTGGCAATATTCAACTCTATTCTTCTCTACTCTTCTCTACTCTACAGTACTTGACCCTATTCTATTCTTTCAGTTCTGTTCTGTTCTATCCTGTTCTGTGCTACTGCGTTCTATTCTAGCCTACCCTAGCCTAACTTACCCTCCTCTCATCTCTTCTATTCTATTCAACACTCTTGAACGGGATTCAACCTGACTTGGGTCATATCGGCTCGACTCAGCTCCTTTCTGCGCCATCAACTCGATTCGGTTCTGATCGGCTCTTTTCCGCTCTATTTTGTCTTTTCAGCACTATTCGATTCTATTGGACTCTAGTCTACTCTACTCTACTCTTTCTGTTCGGTGCTATTCTACTCTATTCTATTCTACCCTACCCTACCCTAACCTTACCTGCCCTACACTAATCTATTTGATTTGATTCGACACGTTTCAATCCGATTCCACATGATTCGTCTCGATTCACCTAGAATTTGGTCGATTCAGCTGCATTCAGCTCTGTTCGGCTCTATTCAACTCTACTAGACTCTATTCTATTCTACTCGTCTCTACTTAATTGTATTCTATTGTTTCTGTTGTGTCCTACTCTAACCCCTCCTACCCTACTCTGCTCTAATCGATTCGATTCGATTCGATTCTATGCATCGGAACGCAATTCCATGTCATTAGGCTTGAATCGGCTTGATTTGGCTCTATTTGCCTTGAATTGGGTCAGTTCGGCTCGATTCTGCTCGACTCAGCATAATTAGGCTCGTTCCAACCTTATTCGGCCCTGTTGGGCTCTAGTCAACACTTTTCTAATTCATTCGTCTCTATTTGGCTCCATTCAACACCATTTCACACCATTCTACTCTGTTGGACTCCATTCTACACTATTCTACTCTATTCTATTCTGTTCTACTCTGCGCTACTCTAATCTATTGGAATTGATTCGATTCATCGCGATTTGTCTCTTTTCCTCTCCATTGGACTCGATTCAGCTCGAATTGGATCTGTTCATCTCTATTCTGCACTATTCGACTCTGACTATTTTACTCTACTCAACTCTACTCCATTCTACTCTTTGCAGTCTCTTCTCTTCTACTCTATTCTAGTTTTCTGTGCCCTACCCTACCGAATCCCAGCCTAACTTACACTACTCTAATCTGTTCCATTGAATTCGATTCCATTCAATTCGACCCCTTTTGACACAATTGGACGGGATTTGGCGAGATTCCATGAGATTCGACGGGTTTGGGTAGGATTTGATGGAATTCGACGAGATTCGCTGCAAGAGGACGTGATTAGGTGCGATTTGGCTCGATTTAGCTCGGCTCATTTTGTTTGTCTCTATTGGGCTCGTTCCAGCTCCATTCGGCTCCATTCAGCTCGAATCTGGTCGATTTGACTCGATTCGGCTCGATTCGGTGCCATTCGGCTCTATTCTACTCTTCTCTACTCTATTCATCTCTCTTCGATTCCATTAGGCTCCATTCCACACGATTCTATTCTACCGAACCCTAGCCCACCCTGCTGTATCCTAATCTAGTCTGTTCTTTTCTATTCTGTTTTATTCTATTCTCATTTGCTATTTTCTCCTTTCCATCCTATGCTATTCGACCATACCCTACACTAAACTCACCTATCCTGACTATGCTGTTCTATTCTATCCTATTTCGTTCTCTTGTCTCTGTTCCCCCGTATGCTACCCTACCCTATGCTACTCCACCGTACCATACCCTGCCTCACAAAAAAAATAAGGGTACTCAATAAGAGTACTAATTAAGGGTACTTGTTTGGGCAAGGGTACTAGTTCAGGCTAGTAGTTAAAGCCTCTTGACTAGTTAAGAGTACTAGTTAAGGCAAGGACACTAGTTAAGACGACTAGGTCCGGCAAGGGTACTAGTTAAGGGTACATGTTAAGGGAAGAGTCCTCGTGACGGCTACTAGTTGAGGCAAGGGTACTAGTTAACGGTGCTAGTTAAGGCAAGAGTACTAGTTAAGGCTACTGGTTCAGGCAAGCCTTCTAGATAAGCACACTAGTACGGCAACGGTACTAGTTAAGACTACTAGTTCAGGCACGGCGACTAGTTCAGGGGGCTGGTTAAGGCAAGGCTACTAGTTAAGGTTAGTAGTCAGGCTAGGGTACTAGTTCAGATGACTAATTTAGGGTACTTGTCAAGGCAAAGGTACTATTCAAGGCTAGTTGTCTAGGCTACTGATGTATGCCACTAGTCTTGCTGACTAGTCCAGCTGACTAGTCTAGGCCACTACTCGAGCCTTCTCTTCTCTACTATACTCTAGTCTATTTTCGTCTACCCTATCATAAACTACCCTACCCTAACCTTTTCTAATCTATTCGATTTGATTCGATTCAAAGCATTTCGATGCTTTTGGACGCGATTACGCTTGAATCAGCTCGATTCGGCTCGATTCGGCACCGTCAGCTCGATTCAGCTCGATTTGGCTCGCATCGCTTCGGTTCAGCTCGTTTCGGCTCGATTCGACTGGGTACAGCCTTATTCGGCCCCATTCGGCTCGATTCGACTATTTTCTACTCTCTTTGTCTCTATGTGACTCCATTTTCACTCCATTCTACTCTATTCTGTTCTACCCTACCCTGCCTTACTCTAATCTATTCTCATGGATTCCATTCGACGCGATTCGAAACAATTTGACAGGATTCATCTCGTATTGTTTCCATTTGGCTCGATTCGCCTAGAATTGGCTCTATTCAGCCCTATCCTGCACTATTTGACTCTATTCAACTCGATTGGACTCAATTCTACTCTACTCTTCTCTACTTTTCTCTGCTCTACCCTACCGTACTATATTCTGTTCTTTCTATTCTGTACTGTTCGATTCTATTCTCTTCTACCCCCCAGCCCCTCCCCTCCCCTTCTCTAATCTATTTCATTCGACTCAATTGCATGCATTTCCACGCCATTCGACGCGATTGGGCTTGAATCAGCTCGATTCACTTCGAATCAACTCGGTTTGGCTCCGATTCACTCCATTCGGCTCGATTTGGCTCGAATTGCGTCGATTCTGCTGGATTCTGCTCGATTAGGCCTTCTTTGGCCCTATTTGGCCCTGTTCTGCTCTCTA
Organism: Loxodonta africana; assembly: GCF_030014295.1. Taxonomy (NCBI): domain Eukaryota; kingdom Metazoa; phylum Chordata; class Mammalia; order Proboscidea; family Elephantidae; genus Loxodonta; species Loxodonta africana. Next base: position 108,767 of record NC_087346.1, read on the forward strand.
ATCAGCTCCATTCGGCTCTAGTCAGGTCTGTTCGGCTCTATTAGACTCTACTCAACTCCATTATCTCTTTTCGACTCCATTAACTCCATTCTACACCATTCTACTCCATCCTTCTCTATTCTATTGTATTGTACTCTAATCTACTCTAGGCTAGTCTAATCGATTGGATGTGATTTGACTTGAATCGATGGGATTCAATGCAATTCGATGGGATCCGACGCGATATGGCACGATTCCGCAGGGTTCGGCGCGATTGGTCTTGATTTCTAGCGCTTCGGCTCTTTTTGGCTCTATATGGCTGTATTTGGCTCTATTTGGCAATATTCAGCTCTATTCTTCTCTACTCTTCTCTACTCTACAGTACTTGACCCTATTCTATTCTTTCAGTTCTGTTCTGTTCTATCCTGTTCTGTGCTACTGCGTTCTATTCTAGCCTACCCTAGCCTAACTTACCCTCCTCTCATCTCTTCTATTCTATTCAACACTCTTGAACGGGATTCAACCTGACTTGGGTCATATCGGCTCGACTCAGCTCCTTTCTGCGCCATCAACTCGATTCGGTTCTGATCGGCTCTTTTCCGCTCTATTTTGTCTTTTCAGCACTATTCGATTCTATTGGACTCTAGTCTACTCTACTCTACTCTTTCTGTTCGGTGCTATTCTACTCTATTCTATTCTACCCTACCCTACCCTAACCTTACCTGCCCTACACTAATCTATTTGATTTGATTCGACACGTTTCAATCCGATTCCACATGATTCGTCTCGATTCACCTAGAATTTGGTCGATTCAGCTGCATTCAGCTCTGTTCGGCTCTATTCAACTCTACTAGACTCTATTCTATTCTACTCGTCTCTACTTAATTGTATTCTATTGTTTCTGTTGTGTCCTACTCTAACCCCTCCTACCCTACTCTGCTCTAATCGATTCGATTCGATTCGATTCTATGCATCGGAACGCAATTCCATGTCATTAGGCTTGAATCGGCTTGATTTGGCTCTATTTGCCTTGAATTGGGTCAGTTCGGCTCGATTCTGCTCGACTCAGCATAATTAGGCTCGTTCCAACCTTATTCGGCCCTGTTGGGCTCTAGTCAACACTTTTCTAATTCATTCGTCTCTATTTGGCTCCATTCAACACCATTTCACACCATTCTACTCTGTTGGACTCCATTCTACACTATTCTACTCTATTCTATTCTGTTCTACTCTGCGCTACTCTAATCTATTGGAATTGATTCGATTCATCGCGATTTGTCTCTTTTCCTCTCCATTGGACTCGATTCAGCTCGAATTGGATCTGTTCATCTCTATTCTGCACTATTCGACTCTGACTATTTTACTCTACTCAACTCTACTCCATTCTACTCTTTGCAGTCTCTTCTCTTCTACTCTATTCTAGTTTTCTGTGCCCTACCCTACCGAATCCCAGCCTAACTTACACTACTCTAATCTGTTCCATTGAATTCGATTCCATTCAATTCGACCCCTTTTGACACAATTGGACGGGATTTGGCGAGATTCCATGAGATTCGACGGGTTTGGGTAGGATTTGATGGAATTCGACGAGATTCGCTGCAAGAGGACGTGATTAGGTGCGATTTGGCTCGATTTAGCTCGGCTCATTTTGTTTGTCTCTATTGGGCTCGTTCCAGCTCCATTCGGCTCCATTCAGCTCGAATCTGGTCGATTTGACTCGATTCGGCTCGATTCGGTGCCATTCGGCTCTATTCTACTCTTCTCTACTCTATTCATCTCTCTTCGATTCCATTAGGCTCCATTCCACACGATTCTATTCTACCGAACCCTAGCCCACCCTGCTGTATCCTAATCTAGTCTGTTCTTTTCTATTCTGTTTTATTCTATTCTCATTTGCTATTTTCTCCTTTCCATCCTATGCTATTCGACCATACTCTACACTAAACTCACCTATCCTGACTATGCTGTTCTATTCTATCCTATTTCGTTCTCTTGTCTCTGTTCCCCCGTATGCTACCCTACCCTATGCTACTCCACCGTACCATACCCTGCCTCACAAAAAAAATAAGGGTACTCAATAAGAGTACTAATTAAGGGTACTTGTTTGGGCAAGGGTACTAGTTCAGGCTAGTAGTTTATGCCTCTTGACTAGTTAAGAGTACTAGTTAAGGCAAGGACACTAGTTAAGACGACTAGGTCCGGCAAGGGTACTAGTTAAGGGTACATGTTAAGGGAAGAGTCCTCGTGACGGCTACTAGTTGAGGCAAGGGTACTAGTTAACGGTGCTAGTTAAGGCAAGAGTACTAGTTAAGGCTACTGGTTCAGGCAAGCCTTCTAGATAAGCACACTAGTACGGCAACGGTACTAGTTAAGACTACTAGTTCAGGCACGGCGACTAGTTCAGGGGGCTGGTTAAGGCAAGGCTACTAGTTAAGGTTAGTAGTCAGGCTAGGGTACTAGTTCAGATGACTAATTTAGGGTACTTGTCAAGGCAAAGGTACTATTCAAGGCTAGTTGTCTAGGCTACTGATGTATGCCACTAGTCTTGCTGACTAGTCCAGCTGACTAGTCTAGGCCACTACTCGAGCCTTCTCTTCTCTACTATACTCTAGTCTATTTTCGTCTACCCTATCATAAACTACCCTACCCTAACCTTTTCTAATCTATTCGATTTGATTCGATTCAAAGCATTTCGATGCTTTTGGACGCGATTACGCTTGAATCAGCTCGATTCGGCTCGATTCGGCACCGTCAGCTCGATTCAGCTCGATTTGGCTCGCATCGCTTCGGTTCAGCTCGTTTCGGCTCGATTCGACTGGGTACAGCCTTATTCGGCCCCATTCGGCTCGATTCGACTATTTTCTACTCTCTTTGTCTCTATGTGACTCCATTTTCACTCCATTCTACTCTATTCTGTTCTACCCTACCCTGCCTTACTCTAATCTATTCTCATGGATTCCATTCGACGCGATTCGAAACAATTTGACAGGATTCATCTCGTATTGTTTCCATTTGGCTCGATTCGCCTAGAATTGGCTCTATTCAGCCCTATCCTGCACTATTTGACTCTATTCAACTCGATTGGACTCAATTCTACTCTACTCTTCTCTACTTTTCTCTGCTCTACCCTACCGTACTATATTCTGTTCTTTCTATTCTGTACTGTTCGATTCTATTCTCTTCTACCCCCCAGCCCCTCCCCTCCCCTTCTCTAATCTATTTCATTCGACTCAATTGCATGCATTTCCACGCCATTCGACGCGATTGGGCTTGAATCAGCTCGATTCACTTCGAATCAACTCGGTTTGGCTCCGATTCACTCCATTCGGCTCGATTTGGCTCGAATTGCGTCGATTCTGCTGGATTCTGCTCGATTAGGCCTTCTTTGGCCCTATTTGGCCCTGTTCTGCTCTCTAATCAGCTCCATTCGGCTCTAGTCAGGTCTGTTCGGCTCTATTAGACTCTACTCAACTCCATTATCTCTTTTCGACTCCATTAACTCCATTCTACACCATTCTACTCCATCCTTCTCTATTCTATTGTATTGTACTCTAATCTACTCTAGGCTAGTCTAATCGATTGGATGTGATTTGACTTGAATCGATGGGATTCAATGCAATTCGATGGGATCCGACGCGATATGGCACGATTCCGCAGGGTTCGGCGCGATTGGTCTTGATTTCTAGCGCTTCGGCTCTTTTTGGCTCTATATGGCTGTATTTGGCTCTATTTGGCAATATTCAACTCTATTCTTCTCTACTCTTCTCTACTCTACAGTACTTGACCCTATTCTATTCTTTCAGTTCTGTTCTGTTCTATCCTGTTCTGTGCTACTGCGTTCTATTCTAGCCTACCCTAGCCTAACTTACCCTCCTCTCATCTCTTCTATTCTATTCAACACTCTTGAACGGGATTCAACCTGACTTGGGTCATATCGGCTCGACTCAGCTCCTTTCTGCGCCATCAACTCGATTCGGTTCTGATCGGCTCTTTTCCGCTCTATTTTGTCTTTTCAGCACTATTCGATTCTATTGGACTCTAGTCTACTCTACTCTACTCTTTCTGTTCGGTGCTATTCTACTCTATTCTATTCTACCCTACCCTACCCTAACCTTACCTGCCCTACACTAATCTATTTGATTTGATTCGACACGTTTCAATCCGATTCCACATGATTCGTCTCGATTCACCTAGAATTTGGTCGATTCAGCTGCATTCAGCTCTGTTCGGCTCTATTCAACTCTACTAGACTCTATTCTATTCTACTCGTCTCTACTTAATTGTATTCTATTGTTTCTGTTGTGTCCTACTCTAACCCCTCCTACCCTACTCTGCTCTAGTCGATTCGATTCGATTCGATTCTATGCATCGGAACGCAATTCCATGTCATTAGGCTTGAATCGGCTTGATTTGGCTCTATTTGCCTTGAATTGGGTCAGTTCGGCTCGATTCTGCTCGACTCAGCATAATTAGGCTCGTTCCAACCTTATTCGGCCCTGTTGGGCTCTAGTCAACACTTTTCTAATTCATTCGTCTCTATTTGGCTCCATTCAACACCATTTCACACCATTCTACTCTGTTGGACTCCATTCTACACTATTCTACTCTATTCTATTCTGTTCTACTCTGCGCTACTCTAATCTATTGGAATTGATTCGATTCATCGCGATTTGTCTCTTTTCCTCTCCATTGGACTCGATTCAGCTCGAATTGGATCTGTTCATCTCTATTCTGCACTATTCGACTCTGACTATTTTACTCTACTCAACTCTACTCCATTCTACTCTTTGCAGTCTCTTCTCTTCTACTCTATTCTAGTTTTCTGTGCCCTACCCTACCGAATCCCAGCCTAACTTACACTACTCTAATCTGTTCCATTGAATTCGATTCCATTCAATTCGACCCCTTTTGACACAATTGGACGGGATTTGGCGAGATTCCATGAGATTCGACGGGTTTGGGTAGGATTTGATGGAATTCGACGAGATTCGCTGCAAGAGGACGTGATTAGGTGCGATTTGGCTCGATTTAGCTCGGCTCATTTTGTTTGTCTCTATTGGGTTCGTTCCAGCTCCATTCGGCTCCATTCAGCTCGAATCTGGTCGATTTGACTCGATTCGGCTCGATTCGGTGCCATTCGGCTCTATTCTACTCTTCTCTACTCTATTCATCTCTCTTCGATTCCATTAGGCTCCATTCCACACGATTCTATTCTACCGAACCCTAGCCCACCCTGCTGTATCCTAATCTAGTCTGTTCTTTTCTATTCTGTTTTATTCTATTCTCATTTGCTATTTTCTCCTTTCCATCCTATGCTATTCGACCATACCCTACACTAAACTCACCTATCCTGACTATGCTGTTCTATTCTATCCTATTTCGTTCTCTTGTCTCTGTTCCCCCGTATGCTACCCTACCCTATGCTACTCCACCGTACCATACCCTGCCTCACAAAAAAAATAAGGGTACTCAATAAGAGTACTAATTAAGGGTACTTGTTTGGGCAAGGGTACTAGTTCAGGCTAGTAGTTAAAGCCTCTTGACTAGTTAAGAGTACTAGTTAAGGCAAGGACACTAGTTAAGACGACTAGGTCCGGCAAGGGTACTAGTTAAGGGTACATGTTAAGGGAAGAGTCCTCGTGACGGCTACTAGTTGAGGCAAGGGTACTAGTTAACGGTGCTAGTTAAGGCAAGAGTACTAGTTAAGGCTACTGGTTCAGGCAAGCCTTCTAGATAAGCACACTAGTACGGCAACGGTACTAGTTAAGACTACTAGTTCAGGCACGGCGACTAGTTCAGGGGGCTGGTTAAGGCAAGGCTACTAGTTAAGGTTAGTAGTCAGGCTAGGGTACTAGTTCAGATGACTAATTTAGGGTACTTGTCAAGGCAAAGGTACTATTCAAGGCTAGTTGTCTAGGCTACTGATGTATGCCACTAGTCTTGCTGACTAGTCCAGCTGACTAGTCTAGGCCACTACTCGAGCCTTCTCTTCTCTACTATACTCTAGTCTATTTTCGTCTACCCTATCATAAACTACCCTACCCTAACCTTTTCTAATCTATTCGATTTGATTCGATTCAAAGCATTTCGATGCTTTTGGACGCGATTACGCTTGAATCAGCTCGATTCGGCTCGATTCGGCACCGTCAGCTCGATTCAGCTCGATTTGGCTCGCATCGCTTCGGTTCAGCTCGTTTCGGCTCGATTCGACTGGGTACAGCCTTATTCGGCCCCATTCGGCTCGATTCGACTATTTTCTACTCTCTTTGTCTCTATGTGACTCCATTTTCACTCCATTCTACTCTATTCTGTTCTACCCTACCCTGCCTTACTCTAATCTATTCTCATGGATTCCATTCGACGCGATTCGAAACAATTTGACAGGATTCATCTCGTATTGTTTCCATTTGGCTCGATTCGCCTAGAATTGGCTCTATTCAGCCCTATCCTGCACTATTTGACTCTATTCAACTCGATTGGACTCAATTCTACTCTACTCTTCTCTACTTTTCTCTGCTCTACCCTACCGTACTATATTCTGTTCTTTCTATTCTGTACTGTTCGATTCTATTCTCTTCTACCCCCCAGCCCCTCCCCTCCCCTTCTCTAATCTATTTCATTCGACTCAATTGCATGCATTTCCACGCCATTCGACGCGATTGGGCTTGAATCAGCTCGATTCACTTCGAATCAACTCGGTTTGGCTCCGATTCACTCCATTCGGCTCGATTTGGCTCGAATTGCATCGATTCTGCTGGATTCTGCTCGATTAGGCCTTCTTTGGCCCTATTTGGCCCTGTTCTGCTCTCTAATCAGCTCCATTCGGCTCTAGTCAGGTCTGTTCGGCTCTATTAGACTCTACTCAACTCCATTATCTCTTTTCGACTCCATTAACTCCATTCTACACCATTCTACTCCATCCTTCTCTATTCTATTGTATTGTACTCTAATCTACTCTAGGCTAGTCTAATCGATTGGATGTGATTTGACTTGAATCGATGGGATTCAATGCAATTCGATGGGATCCGACGCGATATGGCACGATTCCGCAGGGTTCGGCGCGATTGGTCTTGATTTCTAGCGCTTCGGCTCTTTTTGGCTCTATATGGCTGTATTTGGCTCTATTTGGCAATATTCAACTCTATTCTTCTCTACTCTTCTCTACTCTACAGTACTTGACCCTATTCTATTCTTTCAGTTCTGTTCTGTTCTATCCTGTTCTGTGCTACTGCGTTCTATTCTAGCCTACCCTAGCCTAACTTACCCTCCTCTCATCTCTTCTATTCTATTCAACACTCTTGAACGGGATTCAACCTGACTTGGGTCATATCGGCTCGACTCAGCTCCTTTCTGCGCCATCAACTCGATTCGGTTCTGATCGGCTCTTTTCCGCTCTATTTTGTCTTTTCAGCACTATTCGATTCTATTGGACTCTAGTCTACTCTACTCTACTCTTTCTGTTCGGTGCTATTCTACTCTATTCTATTCTACCCTACCCTACCCTAACCTTACCTGCCCTACACTAATCTATTTGATTTGATTCGACACGTTTCAATCCGATTCCACATGATTCGTCTCGATTCACCTAGAATTTGGTCGATTCAGCTGCATTCAGCTCTGTTCGGCTCTATTCAACTCTACTAGACTCTATTCTATTCTACTCGTCTCTACTTAATTGTATTCTATTGTTTCTGTTGTGTCCTACTCTAACCCCTCCTACCCTACTCTGCTCTAATCGATTCGATTCGATTCGATTCTATGCATCGGAACGCAATTCCATGTCATTAGGCTTGAATCGGCTTGATTTGGCTCTATTTGCCTTGAATTGGGTCAGTTCGGCTCGATTCTGCTCGACTCAGCATAATTAGGCTCGTTCCAACCTTATTCGGCCCTGTTGGGCTCTAGTCAACACTTTTCTAATTCATTCGTCTCTATTTGGCTCCATTCAACACCATTTCACACCATTCTACTCTGTTGGACTCCATTCTACACTATTCTACTCTATTCTATTCTGTTCTACTCTGCGCTACTCTAATCTATTGGAATTGATTCGATTCATCGCGATTTGTCTCTTTTCCTCTCCATTGGACTCGATTCAGCTCGAATTGGATCTGTTCATCTCTATTCTGCACTATTCGACTCTGACTATTTTACTCTACTCAACTCTACTCCATTCTACTCTTTGCAGTCTCTTCTCTTCTACTCTATTCTAGTTTTCTGTGCCCTACCCTACCGAATCCCAGCCTAACTTACACTACTCTAATCTGTTCCATTGAATTCGATTCCATTCAATTCGACCCCTTTTGACACAATTGGACGGGATTTGGCGAGATTCCATGAGATTCGACGGGTTTGGGTAGGATTTGATGGAATTCGACGAGATTCGCTGCAAGAGGACGTGATTAGGTGCGATTTGGCTCGATTTAGCTCGGCTCATTTTGTTTGTCTCTATTGGGCTCGTTCCAGCTCCATTCGGCTCCATTCAGCTCGAATCTGGTCGATTTGACTCGATTCGGCTCGATTCGGTGCCATTCGGCTCTATTCTACTCTTCTCTACTCTATTCATCTCTCTTCGATTCCATTAGGCTCCATTCCACACGATTCTATTCTACCGAACCCTAGCCCACCCTGCTGTATCCTAATCTAGTCTGTTCTTTTCTATTCTGTTTTATTCTATTCTCATTTGCTATTTTCTCCTTTCCATCCTATGCTATTCGACCATACCCTACACTAAACTCACCTATCCTGACTATGCTGTTCTATTCTATCCTATTTCGTTCTCTTGTCTCTGTTCCCCCGTATGCTACCCTACCCTATGCTACTCCACCGTACCATACCCTGCCTCACAAAAAAAATAAGGGTACTCAATAAGAGTACTAATTAAGGGTACTTGTTTGGGCAAGGGTACTAGTTCAGGCTAGTAGTTTATGCCTCTTGACTAGTTAAGAGTACTAGTTAAGGCAAGGACACTAGTTAAGACGACTAGGTCCGGCAAGGGTACTAGTTAAGGGTACATGTTAAGGGAAGAGTCCTCGTGACGGCTACTAGTTGAGGCAAGGGTACTAGTTAACGGTGCTAGTTAAGGCAAGAGTACTAGTTAAGGCTACTGGTTCAGGCAAGCCTTCTAGATAAGCACACTAGTACGGCAACGGTACTAGTTAAGACTACTAGTTCAGGCACGGCGACTAGTTCAGGGGGCTGGTTAAGGCAAGGCTACTAGTTAAGGTTAGTAGTCAGGCTAGGGTACTAGTTCAGATGACTAATTTAGGGTACTTGTCAAGGCAAAGGTACTATTCAAGGCTAGTTGTCTAGGCTACTGATGTATGCCACTAGTCTTGCTGACTAGTCCAGCTGACTAGTCTAGGCCACTACTCGAGCCTTCTCTTCTCTACTATACTCTAGTCTATTTTCGTCTACCCTATCATAAACTACCCTACCCTAACCTTTTCTAATCTATTCGATTTGATTCGATTCAAAGCATTTCGATGCTTTTGGACGCGATTACGCTTGAATCAGCTCGATTCGGCTCGATTCGGCACCGTCAGCTCGATTCAGCTCGATTTGGCTCGCATCGCTTCGGTTCAGCTCGTTTCGGCTCGATTCGACTGGGTACAGCCTTATTCGGCCCCATTCGGCTCGATTCGACTATTTTCTACTCTCTTTGTCTCTATGTGACTCCATTTTCACTCCATTCTACTCTATTCTGTTCTACCCTACCCTGCCTTACTCTAATCTATTCTCATGGATTCCATTCGACGCGATTCGAAACAATTTGACAGGATTCATCTCGTATTGTTTCCATTTGGCTCGATTCGCCTAGAATTGGCTCTATTCAGCCCTATCCTGCACTATTTGACTCTATTCAACTCGATTGGACTCAATTCTACTCTACTCTTCTCTACTTTTCTCTGCTCTACCCTACCGTACTATATTCTGTTCTTTCTATTCTGTACTGTTCGATTCTATTCTCTTCTACCCCCCAGCCCCTCCCCTCCCCTTCTCTAATCTATTTCATTCGACTCAATTGCATGCATTTCCACGCCATTCGACGCGATTGGGCTTGAATCAGCTCGATTCACTTCGAATCAACTCGGTTTGGCTCCGATTCACTCCATTCGGCTCGATTTGGCTCGAATTGCGTCGATTCTGCTGGATTCTGCTCGATTAGGCCTTCTTTGGCCCTATTTGGCCCTGTTCTGCTCTCTAATCAGCTCCATTCGGCTCTAGTCAGGTCTGTTCGGCTCTATTAGACTCTACTCAACTCCATTATCTCTTTTCGACTCCATTAACTCCATTCTACACCATTCTACTCCATCCTTCTCTATTCTATTGTATTGTACTCTAATCTACTCTAGGCTAGTCTAATCGATTGGATGTGATTTGACTTGAATCGATGGGATTCAATGCAATTCGATGGGATCCGACGCGATATGGCACGATTCCGCAGGGTTCGGCGCGATTGGTCTTGATTTCTAGCGCTTCGGCTCTTTTTGGCTCTATATGGCTGTATTTGGCTCTATTTGGCAATATTCAGCTCTATTCTTCTCTACTCTTCTCTACTCTACAGTACTTGACCCTATTCTATTCTTTCAGTTCTGTTCTGTTCTATCCTGTTCTGTGCTACTGCGTTCTATTCTAGCCTACCCTAGCCTAACTTACCCTCCTCTCATCTCTTCTATTCTATTCAACACTCTTGAACGGGATTCAACCTGACTTGGGTCATATCGGCTCGACTCAGCTCCTTTCTGCGCCATCAACTCGATTCGGTTCTGATCGGCTCTTTTCCGCTCTATTTTGTCTTTTCAGCACTATTCGATTCTATTGGACTCTAGTCTACTCTACTCTACTCTTTCTGTTCGGTGCTATTCTACTCTATTCTATTCTACCCTACCCTACCCTAACCTTACCTGCCCTACACTAATCTATTTGATTTGATTCGACACGTTTCAATCCGATTCCACATGATTCGTCTCGATTCACCTAGAATTTGGTCGATTCAGCTGCATTCAGCTCTGTTCGGCTCTATTCAACTCTACTAGACTCTATTCTATTCTACTCGTCTCTACTTAATTGTATTCTATTGTTTCTGTTGTGTCCTACTCTAACCCCTCCTACCCTACTCTGCTCTAATCGATTCGATTCGATTCGATTCTATGCATCGGAACGCAATTCCATGTCATTAGGCTTGAATCGGCTTGATTTGGCTCTATTTGCCTTGAATTGGGTCAGTTCGGCTCGATTCTGCTCGACTCAGCATAATTAGGCTCGTTCCAACCTTATTCGGCCCTGTTGGGCTCTAGTCAACACTTTTCTAATTCATTCGTCTCTATTTGGCTCCATTCAACACCATTTCACACCATTCTACTCTGTTGGACTCCATTCTACACTATTCTACTCTATTCTATTCTGTTCTACTCTGCGCTACTCTAATCTATTGGAATTGATTCGATTCATCGCGATTTGTCTCTTTTCCTCTCCATTGGACTCGATTCAGCTCGAATTGGATCTGTTCATCTCTATTCTGCACTATTCGACTCTGACTATTTTACTCTACTCAACTCTACTCCATTCTACTCTTTGCAGTCTCTTCTCTTCTACTCTATTCTAGTTTTCTGTGCCCTACCCTACCGAATCCCAGCCTAACTTACACTACTCTAATCTGTTCCATTGAATTCGATTCCATTCAATTCGACCCCTTTTGACACAATTGGACGGGATTTGGCGAGATTCCATGAGATTCGACGGGTTTGGGTAGGATTTGATGGAATTCGACGAGATTCGCTGCAAGAGGACGTGATTAGGTGCGATTTGGCTCGATTTAGCTCGGCTCATTTTGTTTGTCTCTTTGGGCTCGTTCCAGCTCCATTCGGCTCCATTCAGCTCGAATCTGGTCGATTTGACTCGATTCGGCTCGATTCGGTGCCATTCGGCTCTATTCTACTCTTCTCTACTCTATTCATCTCTCTTCGATTCCATTAGGCTCCATTCCACACGATTCTATTCTACCGAACCCTAGCCCACCCTGCTGTATCCTAATCTAGTCTGTTCTTTTCTATTCTGTTTTATTCTATTCTCATTTGCTATTTTCTCCTTTCCATCCTATGCTATTCGACCATACCCTACACTAAACTCACCTATCCTGACTATGCTGTTCTATTCTATCCTATTTCGTTCTCTTGTCTCTGTTCCCCCGTATGCTACCCTACCCTATGCTACTCCACCGTACCATACCCTGCCTCACAAAAAAAATAAGGGTACTCAATAAGAGTACTAATTAAGGGTACTTGTTTGGGCAAGGGTACTAGTTCAGGCTAGTAGTTAAAGCCTCTTGACTAGTTAAGAGTACTAGTTAAGGCAAGGACACTAGTTAAGACGACTAGGTCCGGCAAGGGTACTAGTTAAGGGTACATGTTAAGGGAAGAGTCCTCGTGACGGCTACTAGTTGAGGCAAGGGTACTAGTTAACGGTGCTAGTTAAGGCAAGAGTACTAGTTAAGGCTACTGGTTCAGGCAAGCCTTCTAGATAAGCACACTAGTACGGCAACGGTACTAGTTAAGACTACTAGTTCAGGCACGGCGACTAGTTCAGGGGGCTGGTTAAGGCAAGGCTACTAGTTAAGGTTAGTAGTCAGGCTAGGGTACTAGTTCAGATGACTAATTTAGGGTACTTGTCAAGGCAAAGGTACTATTCAAGGCTAGTTGTCTAGGCTACTGATGTATGCCACTAGTCTTGCTGACTAGTCCAGCTGACTAGTCTAGGCCACTACTCGAGCCTTCTCTTCTCTACTATACTCTAGTCTATTTTCGTCTACCCTATCATAAACTACCCTACCCTAACCTTTTCTAATCTATTCGATTTGATTCGATTCAAAGCATTTCGATGCTTTTGGACGCGATTACGCTTGAATCAGCTCGATTCGGCTCGATTCGGCACCGTCAGCTCGATTCAGCTCGATTTGGCTCGCATCGCTTCGGTTCAGCTCGTTTCGGCTCGATTCGACTGGGTACAGCCTTATTCGGCCCCATTCGGCTCGATTCGACTATTTTCTACTCTCTTTGTCTCTATGTGACTCCATTTTCACTCCATTCTACTCTATTCTGTTCTACCCTACCCTGCCTTACTCTAATCTATTCTCATGGATTCCATTCGACGCGATTCGAAACAATTTGACAGGATTCATCTCGTATTGTTTCCATTTGGCTCGATTCGCCTAGAATTGGCTCTATTCAGCCCTATCCTGCACTATTTGACTCTATTCAACTCGATTGGACTCAATTCTACTCTACTCTTCTCTACTTTTCTCTGCTCTACCCTACCGTACTATATTCTGTTCTTTCTATTCTGTACTGTTCGATTCTATTCTCTTCTACCCCCCAGCCCCTCCCCTCCCCTTCTCTAATCTATTTCATTCGACTCAATTGCATGCATTTCCACGCCATTCGACGCGATTGGGCTTGAATCAGCTCGATTCACTTCGAATCAACTCGGTTTGGCTCCGATTCACTCCATTCGGCTCGATTTGGCTCGAATTGCGTCGATTCTGCTGGATTCTGCTCGATTAGGCCTTCTTTGGCCCTATTTGGCCCTGTTCTGCTCTCTAATCAGCTCCATTCGGCTCTAGTCAGGTCTGTTCGGCTCTATTAGACTCTACTCAACTCCATTATCTCTTTTCGACTCCATTAACTCCATTCTACACCATTCTACTCCATCCTTCTCTATTCTATTGTATTGTACTCTAATCTACTCTAGGCTAGTCTAATCGATTGGATGTGATTTGACTTGAATCGATGGGATTCAATGCAATTCGATGGGATCCGACGCGATATGGCACGATTCCGCAGGGTTCGGCGCGATTGGTCTTGATTTCTAGCGCTTCGGCTCTTTTTGGCTCTATATGGCTGTATTTGGCTCTATTTGGCAATATTCAGCTCTATTCTTCTCTACTCTTCTCTACTCTACAGTACTTGACCCTATTCTATTCTTTCAGTTCTGTTCTGTTCTATCCTGTTCTGTGCTACTGCGTTCTATTCTAGCCTACCCTAGCCTAACTTACCCTCCTCTCATCTCTTCTATTCTATTCAACACTCTTGAACGGGATTCAACCTGACTTGGGTCATATCGGCTCGACTCAGCTCCTTTCTGCGCCATCAACTCGATTCGGTTCTGATCGGCTCTTTTCCGCTCTATTTTGTCTTTTCAGCACTATTCGATTCTATTGGACTCTAGTCTACTCTACTCTACTCTTTCTGTTCGGTGCTATTCTACTCTATTCTATTCTACCCTACCCTACCCTAACCTTACCTGCCCTACACTAATCTATTTGATTTGATTCGACACGTTTCAATCCGATTCCACATGATTCGTCTCGATTCACCTAGAATTTGGTCGATTCAGCTGCATTCAGCTCTGTTCGGCTCTATTCAACTCTACTAGACTCTATTCTATTCTACTCGTCTCTACTTAATTGTATTCTATTGTTTCTGTTGTGTCCTACTCTAACCCCTCCTACCCTACTCTGCTCTAATCGATTCGATTCGATTCGATTCTATGCATCGGAACGCAATTCCATGTCATTAGGCTTGAATCGGCTTGATTTGGCTCTATTTGCCTTGAATTGGGTCAGTTCGGCTCGATTCTGCTCGACTCAGCATAATTAGGCTCGTTCCAACCTTATTCGGCCCTGTTGGGCTCTAGTCAACACTTTTCTAATTCATTCGTCTCTATTTGGCTCCATTCAACACCATTTCACACCATTCTACTCTGTTGGACTCCATTCTACACTATTCTACTCTATTCTATTCTGTTCTACTCTGCGCTACTCTAATCTATTGGAATTGATTCGATTCATCGCGATTTGTCTCTTTTCCTCTCCATTGGACTCGATTCAGCTCGAATTGGATCTGTTCATCTCTATTCTGCACTATTCGACTCTGACTATTTTACTCTACTCAACTCTACTCCATTCTACTCTTTGCAGTCTCTTCTCTTCTACTCTATTCTAGTTTTCTGTGCCCTACCCTACCGAATCCCAGCCTAACTTACACTACTCTAATCTGTTCCACTGAATTCGATTCCATTCAATTCGACCCCTTTTGACACAATTGGACGGGATTTGGCGAGATTCCATGAGATTCGACGGGTTTGGGTAGGATTTGATGGAATTCGACGAGATTCGCTGCAAGAGGACGTGATTAGGTGCGATTTGGCTCGATTTAGCTCGGCTCATTTTGTTTGTCTCTATTGGGCTCGTTCCAGCTCCATTCGGCTCCATTCAGCTCGAATCTGGTCGATTTGACTCGATTCGGCTCGATTCGGTGCCATTCGGCTCTATTCTACTCTTCTCTACTCTATTCATCTCTCTTCGATTCCATTAGGCTCCATTCCACACGATTCTATTCTACCGAACCCTAGCCCACCCTGCTGTATCCTAATCTAGTCTGTTCTTTTCTATTCTGTTTTATTCTATTCTCATTTGCTATTTTCTCCTTTCCATCCTATGCTATTCGACCATACCCTACACTAAACTCACCTATCCTGACTATGCTGTTCTATTCTATCCTATTTCGTTCTCTTGTCTCTGTTCCCCCGTATGCTACCCTACCCTATGCTACTCCACCGTACCATACCCTGCCTCACAAAAAAAATAAGGGTACTCAATAAGAGTACTAATTAAGGGTACTTGTTTGGGCAAGGGTACTAGTTCAGGCTAGTAGTTAAAGCCTCTTGACTAGTTAAGAGTACTAGTTAAGGCAAGGACACTAGTTAAGACGACTAGGTCCGGCAAGGGTACTAGTTAAGGGTACATGTTAAGGGAAGAGTCCTCGTGACGGCTACTAGTTGAGGCAAGGGTACTAGTTAACGGTGCTAGTTAAGGCAAGAGTACTAGTTAAGGCTACTGGTTCAGGCAAGCCTTCTAGATAAGCACACTAGTACGGCAACGGTACTAGTTAAGACTACTAGTTCAGGCACGGCGACTAGTTCAGGGGGCTGGTTAAGGCAAGGCTACTAGTTAAGGTTAGTAGTCAGGCTAGGGTACTAGTTCAGATGACTAATTTAGGGTACTTGTCAAGGCAAAGGTACTATTCAAGGCTAGTTGTCTAGGCTACTGATGTATGCCACTAGTCTTGCTGACTAGTCCAGCTGACTAGTCTAGGCCACTACTCGAGCCTTCTCTTCTCTACTATACTCTAGTCTATTTTCGTCTACCCTATCATAAACTACCCTACCCTAACCTTTTCTAATCTATTCGATTTGATTCGATTCAAAGCATTTCGATGCTTTTGGACGCGATTACGCTTGAATCAGCTCGATTCGGCTCGATTCGGCACCGTCAGCTCGATTCAGCTCGATTTGGCTCGCATCGCTTCGGTTCAGCTCGTTTCGGCTCGATTCGACTGGGTACAGCCTTATTCGGCCCCATTCGGCTCGATTCGACTATTTTCTACTCTCTTTGTCTCTATGTGACTCCATTTTCACTCCATTCTACTCTATTCTGTTCTACCCTACCCTGCCTTACTCTAATCTATTCTCATGGATTCCATTCGACGCGATTCGAAACAATTTGACAGGATTCATCTCGTATTGTTTCCATTTGGCTCGATTCGCCTAGAATTGGCTCTATTCAGCCCTATCCTGCACTATTTGACTCTATTCAACTCGATTGGACTCAATTCTACTCTACTCTTCTCTACTTTTCTCTGCTCTACCCTACCGTACTATATTCTGTTCTTTCTATTCTGTACTGTTCGATTCTATTCTCTTCTACCCCCCAGCCCCTCCCCTCCCCTTCTCTAATCTATTTCATTCGACTCAATTGCATGCATTTCCACGCCATTCGACGCGATTGGGCTTGAATCAGCTCGATTCACTTCGAATCAACTCGGTTTGGCTCCGATTCACTCCATTCGGCTCGATTTGGCTCGAATTGCATCGATTCTGCTGGATTCTGCTCGATTAGGCCTTCTTTGGCCCTATTTGGCCCTGTTCTGCTCTCTAATCAGCTCCATTCGGCTCTAGTCAGGTCTGTTCGGCTCTATTAGACTCTACTCAACTCCATTATCTCTTTTCGACTCCATTAACTCCATTCTACACCATTCTACTCCATCCTTCTCTATTCTATTGTATTGTACTCTAATCTACTCTAGGCTAGTCTAATCGATTGGATGTGATTTGACTTGAATCGATGGGATTCAATGCAATTCGATGGGATCCGACGCGATATGGCACGATTCCGCAGGGTTCGGCGCGATTGGTCTTGATTTCTAGCGCTTCGGCTCTTTTTGGCTCTATATGGCTGTATTTGGCTCTATTTGGCAATATTCAACTCTATTCTTCTCTACTCTTCTCTACTCTACAGTACTTGACCCTATTCTATTCTTTCAGTTCTGTTCTGTTCTATCCTGTTCTGTGCTACTGCGTTCTATTCTAGCCTACCCTAGCCTAACTTACCCTCCTCTCATCTCTTCTATTCTATTCAACACTCTTGAACGGGATTCAACCTGACTTGGGTCATATCGGCTCGACTCAGCTCCTTTCTGCGCCATCAACTCGATTCGGTTCTGATCGGCTCTTTTCCGCTCTATTTTGTCTTTTCAGCACTATTCGATTCTATTGGACTCTAGTCTACTCTACTCTACTCTTTCTGTTCGGTGCTATTCTACTCTATTCTATTCTACCCTACCCTACCCTAACCTTACCTGCCCTACACTAATCTATTTGATTTGATTCGACACGTTTCAATCCGATTCCACATGATTCGTCTCGATTCACCTAGAATTTGGTCGATTCAGCTGCATTCAGCTCTGTTCGGCTCTATTCAACTCTACTAGACTCTATTCTATTCTACTCGTCTCTACTTAATTGTATTCTATTGTTTCTGTTGTGTCCTACTCTAACCCCTCCTACCCTACTCTGCTCTAATCGATTCGATTCGATTCGATTCTATGCATCGGAACGCAATTCCATGTCATTAGGCTTGAATCGGCTTGATTTGGCTCTATTTGCCTTGAATTGGGTCAGTTCGGCTCGATTCTGCTCGACTCAGCATAATTAGGCTCGTTCCAACCTTATTCGGCCCTGTTGGGCTCTAGTCAACACTTTTCTAATTCATTCGTCTCTATTTGGCTCCATTCAACACCATTTCACACCATTCTACTCTGTTGGACTCCATTCTACACTATTCTACTCTATTCTATTCTGTTCTACTCTGCGCTACTCTAATCTATTGGAATTGATTCGATTCATCGCGATTTGTCTCTTTTCCTCTCCATTGGACTCGATTCAGCTCGAATTGGATCTGTTCATCTCTATTCTGCACTATTCGACTCTGACTATTTTACTCTACTCAACTCTACTCCATTCTACTCTTTGCAGTCTCTTCTCTTCTACTCTATTCTAGTTTTCTGTGCCCTACCCTACCGAATCCCAGCCTAACTTACACTACTCTAATCTGTTCCACTGAATTCGATTCCATTCAATTCGACCCCTTTTGACACAATTGGACGGGATTTGGCGAGATTCCATGAGATTCGACGGGTTTGGGTAGGATTTGATGGAATTCGACGAGATTCGCTGCAAGAGGACGTGATTAGGTGCGATTTGGCTCGATTTAGCTCGGCTCATTTTGTTTGTCTCTATTGGGCTCGTTCCAGCTCCATTCGGCTCCATTCAGCTCGAATCTGGTCGATTTGACTCGATTCGGCTCGATTCGGTGCCATTCGGCTCTATTCTACTCTTCTCTACTCTATTCATCTCTCTTCGATTCCATTAGGCTCCATTCCACACGATTCTATTCTACCGAACCCTAGCCCACCCTGCTGTATCCTAATCTAGTCTGTTCTTTTCTATTCTGTTTTATTCTATTCTCATTTGCTATTTTCTCCTTTCCATCCTATGCTATTCGACCATACCCTACACTAAACTCACCTATCCTGACTATGCTGTTCTATTCTATCCTATTTCGTTCTCTTGTCTCTGTTCCCCCGTATGCTACCCTACCCTATGCTACTCCACCGTACCATACCCTGCCTCACAAAAAAAATAAGGGTACTCAATAAGAGTACTAATTAAGGGTACTTGTTTGGGCAAGGGTACTAGTTCAGGCTAGTAGTTTATGCCTCTTGACTAGTTAAGAGTACTAGTTAAGGCAAGGACACTAGTTAAGACGACTAGGTCCGGCAAGGGTACTAGTTAAGGGTACATGTTAAGGGAAGAGTCCTCGTGACGGCTACTAGTTGAGGCAAGGGTACTAGTTAACGGTGCTAGTTAAGGCAAGAGTACTAGTTAAGGCTACTGGTTCAGGCAAGCCTTCTAGATAAGCACACTAGTACGGCAACGGTACTAGTTAAGACTACTAGTTCAGGCACGGCGACTAGTTCAGGGGGCTGGTTAAGGCAAGGCTACTAGTTAAGGTTAGTAGTCAGGCTAGGGTACTAGTTCAGATGACTAATTTAGGGTACTTGTCAAGGCAAAGGTACTATTCAAGGCTAGTTGTCTAGGCTACTGATGTATGCCACTAGTCTTGCTGACTAGTCCAGCTGACTAGTCTAGGCCACTACTCGAGCCTTCTCTTCTCTACTATACTCTAGTCTATTTTCGTCTACCCTATCATAAACTACCCTACCCTAACCTTTTCTAATCTATTCGATTTGATTCGATTCAAAGCATTTCGATGCTTTTGGACGCGATTACGCTTGAATCAGCTCGATTCGGCTCGATTCGGCACCGTCAGCTCGATTCAGCTCGATTTGGCTCGCATCGCTTCGGTTCAGCTCGTTTCGGCTCGATTCGACTGGGTACAGCCTTATTCGGCCCCATTCGGCTCGATTCGACTATTTTCTACTCTCTTTGTCTCTATGTGACTCCATTTTCACTCCATTCTACTCTATTCTGTTCTACCCTACCCTGCCTTACTCTAATCTATTCTCATGGATTCCATTCGACGCGATTCGAAACAATTTGACAGGATTCATCTCGTATTGTTTCCATTTGGCTCGATTCGCCTAGAATTGGCTCTATTCAGCCCTATCCTGCACTATTTGACTCTATTCAACTCGATTGGACTCAATTCTACTCTACTCTTCTCTACTTTTCTCTGCTCTACCCTACCGTACTATATTCTGTTCTTTCTATTCTGTACTGTTCGATTCTATTCTCTTCTACCCCCCAGCCCCTCCCCTCCCCTTCTCTAATCTATTTCATTCGACTCAATTGCATGCATTTCCACGCCATTCGACGCGATTGGGCTTGAATCAGCTCGATTCACTTCGAATCAACTCGGTTTGGCTCCGATTCACTCCATTCGGCTCGATTTGGCTCGAATTGCATCGATTCTGCTGGATTCTGCTCGATTAGGCCTTCTTTGGCCCTATTTGGCCCTGTTCTGCTCTCTAATCAGCTCCATTCGGCTCTAGTCAGGTCTGTTCGGCTCTATTAGACTCTACTCAACTCCATTATCTCTTTTCGACTCCATTAACTCCATTCTACACCATTCTACTCCATCCTTCTCTATTCTATTGTATTGTACTCTAATCTACTCTAGGCTAGTCTAATCGATTGGATGTGATTTGACTTGAATCGATGGGATTCAATGCAATTCGATGGGATCCGACGCGATATGGCACGATTCCGCAGGGTTCGGCGCGATTGGTCTTGATTTCTAGCGCTTCGGCTCTTTTTGGCTCTATATGGCTGTATTTGGCTCTATTTGGCAATATTCAACTCTATTCTTCTCTACTCTTCTCTACTCTACAGTACTTGACCCTATTCTATTCTTTCAGTTCTGTTCTGTTCTATCCTGTTCTGTGCTACTGCGTTCTATTCTAGCCTACCCTAGCCTAACTTACCCTCCTCTCATCTCTTCTATTCTATTCAACACTCTTGAACGGGATTCAACCTGACTTGGGTCATATCGGCTCGACTCAGCTCCTTTCTGCGCCATCAACTCGATTCGGTTCTGATCGGCTCTTTTCCGCTCTATTTTGTCTTTTCAGCACTATTCGATTCTATTGGACTCTAGTCTACTCTACTCTACTCTTTCTGTTCGGTGCTATTCTACTCTATTCTATTCTACCCTACCCTACCCTAACCTTACCTGCCCTACACTAATCTATTTGATTTGATTCGACACGTTTCAATCCGATTCCACATGATTCGTCTCGATTCACCTAGAATTTGGTCGATTCAGCTGCATTCAGCTCTGTTCGGCTCTATTCAACTCTACTAGACTCTATTCTATTCTACTCGTCTCTACTTAATTGTATTCTATTGTTTCTGTTGTGTCCTACTCTAACCCCTCCTACCCTACTCTGCTCTAATCGATTCGATTCGATTCGATTCTATGCATCGGAACGCAATTCCATGTCATTAGGCTTGAATCGGCTTGATTTGGCTCTATTTGCCTTGAATTGGGTCAGTTCGGCTCGATTCTGCTCGACTCAGCATAATTAGGCTCGTTCCAACCTTATTCGGCCCTGTTGGGCTCTAGTCAACACTTTTCTAATTCATTCGTCTCTATTTGGCTCCATTCAACACCATTTCACACCATTCTACTCTGTTGGACTCCATTCTACACTATTCTACTCTATTCTATTCTGTTCTACTCTGCGCTACTCTAATCTATTGGAATTGATTCGATTCATCGCGATTTGTCTCTTTTCCTCTCCATTGGACTCGATTCAGCTCGAATTGGATCTGTTCATCTCTATTCTGCACTATTCGACTCTGACTATTTTACTCTACTCAACTCTACTCCATTCTACTCTTTGCAGTCTCTTCTCTTCTACTCTATTCTAGTTTTCTGTGCCCTACCCTACCGAATCCCAGCCTAACTTACACTACTCTAATCTGTTCCATTGAATTCGATTCCATTCAATTCGACCCCTTTTGACACAATTGGACGGGATTTGGCGAGATTCCATGAGATTCGACGGGTTTGGGTAGGATTTGATGGAATTCGACGAGATTCGCTGCAAGAGGACGTGATTAGGTGCGATTTGGCTCGATTTAGCTCGGCTCATTTTGTTTGTCTCTATTGGGCTCGTTCCAGCTCCATTCGGCTCCATTCAGCTCGAATCTGGTCGATTTGACTCGATTCGGCTCGATTCGGTGCCATTCGGCTCTATTCTACTCTTCTCTACTCTATTCATCTCTCTTCGATTCCATTAGGCTCCATTCCACACGATTCTATTCTACCGAACCCTAGCCCACCCTGCTGTATCCTAATCTAGTCTGTTCTTTTCTATTCTGTTTTATTCTATTCTCATTTGCTGTTTTCTCCTTTCCATCCTATGCTATTCGACCATACCCTACACTAAACTCACCTATCCTGACTATGCTGTTCTATTCTATCCTATTTCGTTCTCTTGTCTCTGTTCCCCCGTATGCTACCCTACCCTATGCTACTCCACCGTACCATACCCTGCCTCACAAAAAAAATAAGGGTACTCAATAAGAGTACTAATTAAGGGTACTTGTTTGGGCAAGGGTACTAGTTCAGGCTAGTAGTTAAAGCCTCTTGACTAGTTAAGAGTACTAGTTAAGGCAAGGACACTAGTTAAGACGACTAGGTCCGGCAAGGGTACTAGTTAAGGGTACATGTTAAGGGAAGAGTCCTCGTGACGGCTACTAGTTGAGGCAAGGGTACTAGTTAACGGTGCTAGTTAAGGCAAGAGTACTAGTTAAGGCTACTGGTTCAGGCAAGCCTTCTAGATAAGCACACTAGTATGGCAACGGTACTAGTTAAGACTACTAGTTCAGGCACGGCGACTAGTTCAGGGGGCTGGTTAAGGCAAGGCTACTAGTTAAGGTTAGTAGTCAGGCTAGGGTACTAGTTCAGATGACTAATTTAGGGTACTTGTCAAGGCAAAGGTACTATTCAAGGCTAGTTGTCTAGGCTACTGATGTATGCCACTAGTCTTGCTGACTAGTCCAGCTGACTAGTCTAGGCCACTACTCGAGCCTTCTCTTCTCTACTATACTCTAGTCTATTTTCGTCTACCCTATCATAAACTACCCTACCCTAACCTTTTCTAATCTATTCGATTTGATTCGATTCAAAGCATTTCGATGCTTTTGGACGCGATTACGCTTGAATCAGCTCGATTCGGCTCGATTCGGCACCGTCAGCTCGATTCAGCTCGATTTGGCTCGCATCGCTTCGGTTCAGCTCGTTTCGGCTCGATTCGACTGGGTACAGCCTTATTCGGCCCCATTCGGCTCGATTCGACTATTTTCTACTCTCTTTGTCTCTATGTGACTCCATTTTCACTCCATTCTACTCTATTCTGTTCTACCCTACCCTGCCTTACTCTAATCTATTCTCATGGATTCCATTCGACGCGATTCGAAACAATTTGACAGGATTCATCTCGTATTGTTTCCATTTGGCTCGATTCGCCTAGAATTGGCTCTATTCAGCCCTATCCTGCACTATTTGACTCTATTCAACTCGATTGGACTCAATTCTACTCTACTCTTCTCTACTTTTCTCTGCTCTACCCTACCGTACTATATTCTGTTCTTTCTATTCTGTACTGTTCGATTCTATTCTCTTCTACCCCCCAGCCCCTCCCCTCCCCTTCTCTAATCTATTTCATTCGACTCAATTGCATGCATTTCCACGCCATTCGACGCGATTGGGCTTGAATCAGCTCGATTCACTTCGAATCAACTCGGTTTGGCTCCGATTCACTCCATTCGGCTCGATTTGGCTCGAATTGCATCGATTCTGCTGGATTCTGCTCGATTAGGCCTTCTTTGGCCCTATTTGGCCCTGTTCTGCTCTCTAATCAGCTCCATTCGGCTCTAGTCAGGTCTGTTCGGCTCTATTAGACTCTACTCAACTCCATTATCTCTTTTCGACTCCATTAACTCCATTCTACACCATTCTACTCCATCCTTCTCTATTCTATTGTATTGTACTCTAATCTACTCTAGGCTAGTCTAATCGATTGGATGTGATTTGACTTGAATCGATGGGATTCAATGCAATTCGATGGGATCCGACGCGATATGGCACGATTCCGCAGGGTTCGGCGCGATTGGTCTTGATTTCTAGCGCTTCGGCTCTTTTTGGCTCTATATGGCTGTATTTGGCTCTATTTGGCAATATTCAACTCTATTCTTCTCTACTCTTCTCTACTCTACAGTACTTGACCCTATTCTATTCTTTCAGTTCTGTTCTGTTCTATCCTGTTCTGTGCTACTGCGTTCTATTCTAGCCTACCCTAGCCTAACTTACCCTCCTCTCATCTCTTCTATTCTATTCAACACTCTTGAACGGGATTCAACCTGACTTGGGTCATATCGGCTCGACTCAGCTCCTTTCTGCGCCATCAACTCGATTCGGTTCTGATCGGCTCTTTTCCGCTCTATTTTGTCTTTTCAGCACTATTCGATTCTATTGGACTCTAGTCTACTCTACTCTACTCTTTCTGTTCGGTGCTATTCTACTCTATTCTATTCTACCCTACCCTACCCTAACCTTACCTGCCCTACACTAATCTATTTGATTTGATTCGACACGTTTCAATCCGATTCCACATGATTCGTCTCGATTCACCTAGAATTTGGTCGATTCAGCTGCATTCAGCTCTGTTCGGCTCTATTCAACTCTACTAGACTCTATTCTATTCTACTCGTCTCTACTTAATTGTATTCTATTGTTTCTGTTGTGTCCTACTCTAACCCCTCCTACCCTACTCTGCTCTAATCGATTCGATTCGATTCGATTCTATGCATCGGAACGCAATTCCATGTCATTAGGCTTGAATCGGCTTGATTTGGCTCTATTTGCCTTGAATTGGGTCAGTTCGGCTCGATTCTGCTCGACTCAGCATAATTAGGCTCGTTCCAACCTTATTCGGCCCTGTTGGGCTCTAGTCAACACTTTTCTAATTCATTCGTCTCTATTTGGCTCCATTCAACACCATTTCACACCATTCTACTCTGTTGGACTCCATTCTACACTATTCTACTCTATTCTATTCTGTTCTACTCTGCGCTACTCTAATCTATTGGAATTGATTCGATTCATCGCGATTTGTCTCTTTTCCTCTCCATTGGACTCGATTCAGCTCGAATTGGATCTGTTCATCTCTATTCTGCACTATTCGACTCTGACTATTTTACTCTACTCAACTCTACTCCATTCTACTCTTTGCAGTCTCTTCTCTTCTACTCTATTCTAGTTTTCTGTGCCCTACCCTACCGAATCCCAGCCTAACTTACACTACTCTAATCTGTTCCACTGAATTCGATTCCATTCAATTCGACCCCTTTTGACACAATTGGACGGGATTTGGCGAGATTCCATGAGATTCGACGGGTTTGGGTAGGATTTGATGGAATTCGACGAGATTCGCTGCAAGAGGACGTGATTAGGTGCGATTTGGCTCGATTTAGCTCGGCTCATTTTGTTTGTCTCTATTGGGCTCGTTCCAGCTCCATTCGGCTCCATTCAGCTCGAATCTGGTCGATTTGACTCGATTCGGCTCGATTCGGTGCCATTCGGCTCTATTCTACTCTTCTCTACTCTATTCATCTCTCTTCGATTCCATTAGGCTCCATTCCACACGATTCTATTCTACCGAACCCTAGCCCACCCTGCTGTATCCTAATCTAGTCTGTTCTTTTCTATTCTGTTTTATTCTATTCTCATTTGCTATTTTCTCCTTTCCATCCTATGCTATTCGACCATACCCTACACTAAACTCACCTATCCTGACTATGCTGTTCTATTCTATCCTATTTCGTTCTCTTGTCTCTGTTCCCCCGTATGCTACCCTACCCTATGCTACTCCACCGTACCATACCCTGCCTCACAAAAAAAATAAGGGTACTCAATAAGAGTACTAATTAAGGGTACTTGTTTGGGCAAGGGTACTAGTTCAGGCTAGTAGTTTATGCCTCTTGACTAGTTAAGAGTACTAGTTAAGGCAAGGACACTAGTTAAGACGACTAGGTCCGGCAAGGGTACTAGTTAAGGGTACATGTTAAGGGAAGAGTCCTCGTGACGGCTACTAGTTGAGGCAAGGGTACTAGTTAACGGTGCTAGTTAAGGCAAGAGTACTAGTTAAGGCTACTGGTTCAGGCAAGCCTTCTAGATAAGCACACTAGTACGGCAACGGTACTAGTTAAGACTACTAGTTCAGGCACGGCGACTAGTTCAGGGGGCTGGTTAAGGCAAGGCTACTAGTTAAGGTTAGTAGTCAGGCTAGGGTACTAGTTCAGATGACTAATTTAGGGTACTTGTCAAGGCAAAGGTACTATTCAAGGCTAGTTGTCTAGGCTACTGATGTATGCCACTAGTCTTGCTGACTAGTCCAGCTGACTAGTCTAGGCCACTACTCGAGCCTTCTCTTCTCTACTATACTCTAGTCTATTTTCGTCTACCCTATCATAAACTACCCTACCCTAACCTTTTCTAATCTATTCGATTTGATTCGATTCAAAGCATTTCGATGCTTTTGGACGCGATTACGCTTGAATCAGCTCGATTCGGCTCGATTCGGCACCGTCAGCTCGATTCAGCTCGATTTGGCTCGCATCGCTTCGGTTCAGCTCGTTTCGGCTCGATTCGACTGGGTACAGCCTTATTCGGCCCCATTCGGCTCGATTCGACTATTTTCTACTCTCTTTGTCTCTATGTGACTCCATTTTCACTCCATTCTACTCTATTCTGTTCTACCCTACCCTGCCTTACTCTAATCTATTCTCATGGATTCCATTCGACGCGATTCGAAACAATTTGACAGGATTCATCTCGTATTGTTTCCATTTGGCTCGATTCGCCTAGAATTGGCTCTATTCAGCCCTATCCTGCACTATTTGACTCTATTCAACTCGATTGGACTCAATTCTACTCTACTCTTCTCTACTTTTCTCTGCTCTACCCTACCGTACTATATTCTGTTCTTTCTATTCTGTACTGTTCGATTCTATTCTCTTCTACCCCCCAGCCCCTCCCCTCCCCTTCTCTAATCTATTTCATTCGACTCAATTGCATGCATTTCCACGCCATTCGACGCGATTGGGCTTGAATCAGCTCGATTCACTTCGAATCAACTCGGTTTGGCTCCGATTCACTCCATTCGGCTCGATTTGGCTCGAATTGCATCGATTCTGCTGGATTCTGCTCGATTAGGCCTTCTTTGGCCCTATTTGGCCCTGTTCTGCTCTCTAATCAGCTCCATTCGGCTCTAGTCAGGTCTGTTCGGCTCTATTAGACTCTACTCAACTCCATTATCTCTTTTCGACTCCATTAACTCCATTCTACACCATTCTACTCCATCCTTCTCTATTCTATTGTATTGTACTCTAATCTACTCTAGGCTAGTCTAATCGATTGGATGTGATTTGACTTGAATCGATGGGATTCAATGCAATTCGATGGGATCCGACGCGATATGGCACGATTCCGCAGGGTTCGGCGCGATTGGTCTTGATTTCTAGCGCTTCGGCTCTTTTTGGCTCTATATGGCTGTATTTGGCTCTATTTGGCAATATTCAACTCTATTCTTCTCTACTCTTCTCTACTCTACAGTACTTGACCCTATTCTATTCTTTCAGTTCTGTTCTGTTCTATCCTGTTCTGTGCTACTGCGTTCTATTCTAGCCTACCCTAGCCTAACTTACCCTCCTCTCATCTCTTCTATTCTATTCAACACTCTTGAACGGGATTCAACCTGACTTGGGTCATATCGGCTCGACTCAGCTCCTTTCTGCGCCATCAACTCGATTCGGTTCTGATCGGCTCTTTTCCGCTCTATTTTGTCTTTTCAGCACTATTCGATTCTATTGGACTCTAGTCTACTCTACTCTACTCTTTCTGTTCGGTGCTATTCTACTCTATTCTATTCTACCCTACCCTACCCTAACCTTACCTGCCCTACACTAATCTATTTGATTTGATTCGACACGTTTCAATCCGATTCCACATGATTCGTCTCGATTCACCTAGAATTTGGTCGATTCAGCTGCATTCAGCTCTGTTCGGCTCTATTCAACTCTACTAGACTCTATTCTATTCTACTCGTCTCTACTTAATTGTATTCTATTGTTTCTGTTGTGTCCTACTCTAACCCCTCCTACCCTACTCTGCTCTAATCGATTCGATTCGATTCGATTCTATGCATCGGAACGCAATTCCATGTCATTAGGCTTGAATCGGCTTGATTTGGCTCTATTTGCCTTGAATTGGGTCAGTTCGGCTCGATTCTGCTCGACTCAGCATAATTAGGCTCGTTCCAACCTTATTCGGCCCTGTTGGGCTCTAGTCAACACTTTTCTAATTCATTCGTCTCTATTTGGCTCCATTCAACACCATTTCACACCATTCTACTCTGTTGGACTCCATTCTACACTATTCTACTCTATTCTATTCTGTTCTACTCTGCGCTACTCTAATCTATTGGAATTGATTCGATTCATCGCGATTTGTCTCTTTTCCTCTCCATTGGACTCGATTCAGCTCGAATTGGATCTGTTCATCTCTATTCTGCACTATTCGACTCTGACTATTTTACTCTACTCAACTCTACTCCATTCTACTCTTTGCAGTCTCTTCTCTTCTACTCTATTCTAGTTTTCTGTGCCCTACCCTACCGAATCCCAGCCTAACTTACACTACTCTAATCTGTTCCACTGAATTCGATTCCATTCAATTCGACCCCTTTTGACACAATTGGACGGGATTTGGCGAGATTCCATGAGATTCGACGGGTTTGGGTAGGATTTGATGGAATTCGACGAGATTCGCTGCAAGAGGACGTGATTAGGTGCGATTTGGCTCGATTTAGCTCGGCTCATTTTGTTTGTCTCTATTGGGCTCGTTCCAGCTCCATTCGGCTCCATTCAGCTCGAATCTGGTCGATTTGACTCGATTCGGCTCGATTCGGTGCCATTCGGCTCTATTCTACTCTTCTCTACTCTATTCATCTCTCTTCGATTCCATTAGGCTCCATTCCACACGATTCTATTCTACCGAACCCTAGCCCACCCTGCTGTATCCTAATCTAGTCTGTTCTTTTCTATTCTGTTTTATTCTATTCTCATTTGCTATTTTCTCCTTTCCATCCTATGCTATTCGACCATACCCTACACTAAACTCACCTATCCTGACTATGCTGTTCTATTCTATCCTATTTCGTTCTCTTGTCTCTGTTCCCCCGTATGCTACCCTACCCTATGCTACTCCACCGTACCATACCCTGCCTCACAAAAAAAATAAGGGTACTCAATAAGAGTACTAATTAAGGGTACTTGTTTGGGCAAGGGTACTAGTTCAGGCTAGTAGTTTATGCCTCTTGACTAGTTAAGAGTACTAGTTAAGGCAAGGACACTAGTTAAGACGACTAGGTCCGGCAAGGGTACTAGTTAAGGGTACATGTTAAGGGAAGAGTCCTCGTGACGGCTACTAGTTGAGGCAAGGGTACTAGTTAACGGTGCTAGTTAAGGCAAGAGTACTAGTTAAGGCTACTGGTTCAGGCAAGCCTTCTAGATAAGCACACTAGTACGGCAACGGTACTAGTTAAGACTACTAGTTCAGGCACGGCGACTAGTTCAGGGGGCTGGTTAAGGCAAGGCTACTAGTTAAGGTTAGTAGTCAGGCTAGGGTACTAGTTCAGATGACTAATTTAGGGTACTTGTCAAGGCAAAGGTACTATTCAAGGCTAGTTGTCTAGGCTACTGATGTATGCCACTAGTCTTGCTGACTAGTCCAGCTGACTAGTCTAGGCCACTACTCGAGCCTTCTCTTCTCTACTATACTCTAGTCTATTTTCGTCTACCCTATCATAAACTACCCTACCCTAACCTTTTCTAATCTATTCGATTTGATTCGATTCAAAGCATTTCGATGCTTTTGGACGCGATTACGCTTGAATCAGCTCGATTCGGCTCGATTCGGCACCGTCAGCTCGATTCAGCTCGATTTGGCTCGCATCGCTTCGGTTCAGCTCGTTTCGGCTCGATTCGACTGGGTACAGCCTTATTCGGCCCCATTCGGCTCGATTCGACTATTTTCTACTCTCTTTGTCTCTATGTGACTCCATTTTCACTCCATTCTACTCTATTCTGTTCTACCCTACCCTGCCTTACTCTAATCTATTCTCATGGATTCCATTCGACGCGATTCGAAACAATTTGACAGGATTCATCTCGTATTGTTTCCATTTGGCTCGATTCGCCTAGAATTGGCTCTATTCAGCCCTATCCTGCACTATTTGACTCTATTCAACTCGATTGGACTCAATTCTACTCTACTCTTCTCTACTTTTCTCTGCTCTACCCTACCGTACTATATTCTGTTCTTTCTATTCTGTACTGTTCGATTCTATTCTCTTCTACCCCCCAGCCCCTCCCCTCCCCTTCTCTAATCTATTTCATTCGACTCAATTGCATGCATTTCCACGCCATTCGACGCGATTGGGCTTGAATCAGCTCGATTCACTTCGAATCAACTCGGTTTGGCTCCGATTCACTCCATTCGGCTCGATTTGGCTCGAATTGCATCGATTCTGCTGGATTCTGCTCGATTAGGCCTTCTTTGGCCCTATTTGGCCCTGTTCTGCTCTCTAATCAGCTCCATTCGGCTCTAGTCAGGTCTGTTCGGCTCTATTAGACTCTACTCAACTCCATTATCTCTTTTCGACTCCATTAACTCCATTCTACACCATTCTACTCCATCCTTCTCTATTCTATTGTATTGTACTCTAATCTACTCTAGGCTAGTCTAATCGATTGGATGTGATTTGACTTGAATCGATGGGATTCAATGCAATTCGATGGGATCCGACGCGATATGGCACGATTCCGCAGGGTTCGGCGCGATTGGTCTTGATTTCTAGCGCTTCGGCTCTTTTTGGCTCTATATGGCTGTATTTGGCTCTATTTGGCAATATTCAACTCTATTCTTCTCTACTCTTCTCTACTCTACAGTACTTGACCCTATTCTATTCTTTCAGTTCTGTTCTGTTCTATCCTGTTCTGTGCTACTGCGTTCTATTCTAGCCTACCCTAGCCTAACTTACCCTCCTCTCATCTCTTCTATTCTATTCAACACTCTTGAACGGGATTCAACCTGACTTGGGTCATATCGGCTCGACTCAGCTCCTTTCTGCGCCATCAACTCGATTCGGTTCTGATCGGCTCTTTTCCGCTCTATTTTGTCTTTTCAGCACTATTCGATTCTATTGGACTCTAGTCTACTCTACTCTACTCTTTCTGTTCGGTGCTATTCTACTCTATTCTATTCTACCCTACCCTACCCTAACCTTACCTGCCCTACACTAATCTATTTGATTTGATTCGACACGTTTCAATCCGATTCCACATGATTCGTCTCGATTCACCTAGAATTTGGTCGATTCAGCTGCATTCAGCTCTGTTCGGCTCTATTCAACTCTACTAGACTCTATTCTATTCTACTCGTCTCTACTTAATTGTATTCTATTGTTTCTGTTGTGTCCTACTCTAACCCCTCCTACCCTACTCTGCTCTAATCGATTCGATTCGATTCGATTCTATGCATCGGAACGCAATTCCATGTCATTAGGCTTGAATCGGCTTGATTTGGCTCTATTTGCCTTGAATTGGGTCAGTTCGGCTCGATTCTGCTCGACTCAGCATAATTAGGCTCGTTCCAACCTTATTCGGCCCTGTTGGGCTCTAGTCAACACTTTTCTAATTCATTCGTCTCTATTTGGCTCCATTCAACACCATTTCACACCATTCTACTCTGTTGGACTCCATTCTACACTATTCTACTCTATTCTATTCTGTTCTACTCTGCGCTACTCTAATCTATTGGAATTGATTCGATTCATCGCGATTTGTCTCTTTTCCTCTCCATTGGACTCGATTCAGCTCGAATTGGATCTGTTCATCTCTATTCTGCACTATTCGACTCTGACTATTTTACTCTACTCAACTCTACTCCATTCTACTCTTTGCAGTCTCTTCTCTTCTACTCTATTCTAGTTTTCTGTGCCCTACCCTACCGAATCCCAGCCTAACTTACACTACTCTAATCTGTTCCATTGAATTCGATTCCATTCAATTCGACCCCTTTTGACACAATTGGACGGGATTTGGCGAGATTCCATGAGATTCGACGGGTTTGGGTAGGATTTGATGGAATTCGACGAGATTCGCTGCAAGAGGACGTGATTAGGTGCGATTTGGCTCGATTTAGCTCGGCTCATTTTGTTTGTCTCTATTGGGCTCGTTCCAGCTCCATTCGGCTCCATTCAGCTCGAATCTGGTCGATTTGACTCGATTCGGCTCGATTCGGTGCCATTCGGCTCTATTCTACTCTTCTCTACTCTATTCATCTCTCTTCGATTCCATTAGGCTCCATTCCACACGATTCTATTCTACCGAACCCTAGCCCACCCTGCTGTATCCTAATCTAGTCTGTTCTTTTCTATTCTGTTTTATTCTATTCTCATTTGCTGTTTTCTCCTTTCCATCCTATGCTATTCGACCATACCCTACACTAAACTCACCTATCCTGACTATGCTGTTCTATTCTATCCTATTTCGTTCTCTTGTCTCTGTTCCCCCGTATGCTACCCTACCCTATGCTACTCCACCGTACCATACCCTGCCTCACAAAAAAAATAAGGGTACTCAATAAGAGTACTAATTAAGGGTACTTGTTTGGGCAAGGGTACTAGTTCAGGCTAGTAGTTAAAGCCTCTTGACTAGTTAAGAGTACTAGTTAAGGCAAGGACACTAGTTAAGACGACTAGGTCCGGCAAGGGTACTAGTTAAGGGTACATGTTAAGGGAAGAGTCCTCGTGACGGCTACTAGTTGAGGCAAGGGTACTAGTTAACGGTGCTAGTTAAGGCAAGAGTACTAGTTAAGGCTACTGGTTCAGGCAAGCCTTCTAGATAAGCACACTAGTATGGCAACGGTACTAGTTAAGACTACTAGTTCAGGCACGGCGACTAGTTCAGGGGGCTGGTTAAGGCAAGGCTACTAGTTAAGGTTAGTAGTCAGGCTAGGGTACTAGTTCAGATGACTAATTTAGGGTACTTGTCAAGGCAAAGGTACTATTCAAGGCTAGTTGTCTAGGCTACTGATGTATGCCACTAGTCTTGCTGACTAGTCCAGCTGACTAGTCTAGGCCACTACTCGAGCCTTCTCTTCTCTACTATACTCTAGTCTATTTTCGTCTACCCTATCATAAACTACCCTACCCTAACCTTTTCTAATCTATTCGATTTGATTCGATTCAAAGCATTTCGATGCTTTTGGACGCGATTACGCTTGAATCAGCTCGATTCGGCTCGATTCGGCACCGTCAGCTCGATTCAGCTCGATTTGGCTCGCATCGCTTCGGTTCAGCTCGTTTCGGCTCGATTCGACTGGGTACAGCCTTATTCGGCCCCATTCGGCTCGATTCGACTATTTTCTACTCTCTTTGTCTCTATGTGACTCCATTTTCACTCCATTCTACTCTATTCTGTTCTACCCTACCCTGCCTTACTCTAATCTATTCTCATGGATTCCATTCGACGCGATTCGAAACAATTTGACAGGATTCATCTCGTATTGTTTCCATTTGGCTCGATTCGCCTAGAATTGGCTCTATTCAGCCCTATCCTGCACTATTTGACTCTATTCAACTCGATTGGACTCAATTCTACTCTACTCTTCTCTACTTTTCTCTGCTCTACCCTACCGTACTATATTCTGTTCTTTCTATTCTGTACTGTTCGATTCTATTCTCTTCTACCCCCCAGCCCCTCCCCTCCCCTTCTCTAATCTATTTCATTCGACTCAATTGCATGCATTTCCACGCCATTCGACGCGATTGGGCTTGAATCAGCTCGATTCACTTCGAATCAACTCGGTTTGGCTCCGATTCACTCCATTCGGCTCGATTTGGCTCGAATTGCGTCGATTCTGCTGGATTCTGCTCGATTAGGCCTTCTTTGGCCCTATTTGGCCCTGTTCTGCTCTCTAATCAGCTCCATTCGGCTCTAGTCAGGTCTGTTCGGCTCTATTAGACTCTACTCAACTCCATTATCTCTTTTCGACTCCATTAACTCCATTCTACACCATTCTACTCCATCCTTCTCTATTCTATTGTATTGTACTCTAATCTACTCTAGGCTAGTCTAATCGATTGGATGTGATTTGACTTGAATCGATGGGATTCAATGCAATTCGATGGGATCCGACGCGATATGGCACGATTCCGCAGGGTTCGGCGCGATTGGTCTTGATTTCTAGCGCTTCGGCTCTTTTTGGCTCTATATGGCTGTATTTGGCTCTATTTGGCAATATTCAACTCTATTCTTCTCTACTCTTCTCTACTCTACAGTACTTGACCCTATTCTATTCTTTCAGTTCTGTTCTGTTCTATCCTGTTCTGTGCTACTGCGTTCTATTCTAGCCTACCCTAGCCTAACTTACCCTCCTCTCATCTCTTCTATTCTATTCAACACTCTTGAACGGGATTCAACCTGACTTGGGTCATATCGGCTCGACTCAGCTCCTTTCTGCGCCATCAACTCGATTCGGTTCTGATCGGCTCTTTTCCGCTCTATTTTGTCTTTTCAGCACTATTCGATTCTATTGGACTCTAGTCTACTCTACTCTACTCTTTCTGTTCGGTGCTATTCTACTCTATTCTATTCTACCCTACCCTACCCTAACCTTACCTGCCCTACACTAATCTATTTGATTTGATTCGACACGTTTCAATCCGATTCCACATGATTCGTCTCGATTCACCTAGAATTTGGTCGATTCAGCTGCATTCAGCTCTGTTCGGCTCTATTCAACTCTACTAGACTCTATTCTATTCTACTCGTCTCTACTTAATTGTATTCTATTGTTTCTGTTGTGTCCTACTCTAACCCCTCCTACCCTACTCTGCTCTAATCGATTCGATTCGATTCGATTCTATGCATCGGAACGCAATTCCATGTCATTAGGCTTGAATCGGCTTGATTTGGCTCTATTTGCCTTGAATTGGGTCAGTTCGGCTCGATTCTGCTCGACTCAGCATAATTAGGCTCGTTCCAACCTTATTCGGCCCTGTTGGGCTCTAGTCAACACTTTTCTAATTCATTCGTCTCTATTTGGCTCCATTCAACACCATTTCACACCATTCTACTCTGTTGGACTCCATTCTACACTATTCTACTCTATTCTATTCTGTTCTACTCTGCGCTACTCTAATCTATTGGAATTGATTCGATTCATCGCGATTTGTCTCTTTTCCTCTCCATTGGACTCGATTCAGCTCGAATTGGATCTGTTCATCTCTATTCTGCACTATTCGACTCTGACTATTTTACTCTACTCAACTCTACTCCATTCTACTCTTTGCAGTCTCTTCTCTTCTACTCTATTCTAGTTTTCTGTGCCCTACCCTACCGAATCCCAGCCTAACTTACACTACTCTAATCTGTTCCACTGAATTCGATTCCATTCAATTCGACCCCTTTTGACACAATTGGACGGGATTTGGCAAGATTCCATGAGATTCGACGGGTTTGGGTAGGATTTGATGGAATTCGACGAGATTCGCTGCAAGAGGACGTGATTAGGTGCGATTTGGCTCGATTTAGCTCGGCTCATTTTGTTTGTCTCTATTGGGCTCGTTCCAGCTCCATTCGGCTCCATTCAGCTCGAATCTGGTCGATTTGACTCGATTCGGCTCGATTCGGTGCCATTCGGCTCTATTCTACTCTTCTCTACTCTATTCATCTCTCTTCGATTCCATTAGGCTCCATTCCACACGATTCTATTCTACCGAACCCTAGCCCACCCTGCTGTATCCTAATCTAGTCTGTTCTTTTCTATTCTGTTTTATTCTATTCTCATTTGCTATTTTCTCCTTTCCATCCTATGCTATTCGACCATACCCTACACTAAACTCACCTATCCTGACTATGCTGTTCTATTCTATCCTATTTCGTTCTCTTGTCTCTGTTCCCCCGTATGCTACCCTACCCTATGCTACTCCACCGTACCATACCCTGCCTCACAAAAAAAATAAGGGTACTCAATAAGAGTACTAATTAAGGGTACTTGTTTGGGCAAGGGTACTAGTTCAGGCTAGTAGTTAAAGCCTCTTGACTAGTTAAGAGTACTAGTTAAGGCAAGGACACTAGTTAAGACGACTAGGTCCGGCAAGGGTACTAGTTAAGGGTACATGTTAAGGGAAGAGTCCTCGTGACGGCTACTAGTTGAGGCAAGGGTACTAGTTAACGGTGCTAGTTAAGGCAAGAGTACTAGTTAAGGCTACTGGTTCAGGCAAGCCTTCTAGATAAGCACACTAGTACGGCAACGGTACTAGTTAAGACTACTAGTTCAGGCACGGCGACTAGTTCAGGGGGCTGGTTAAGGCAAGGCTACTAGTTAAGGTTAGTAGTCAGGCTAGGGTACTAGTTCAGATGACTAATTTAGGGTACTTGTCAAGGCAAAGGTACTATTCAAGGCTAGTTGTCTAGGCTACTGATGTATGCCACTAGTCTTGCTGACTAGTCCAGCTGACTAGTCTAGGCCACTACTCGAGCCTTCTCTTCTCTACTATACTCTAGTCTATTTTCGTCTACCCTATCATAAACTACCCTACCCTAACCTTTTCTAATCTATTCGATTTGATTCGATTCAAAGCATTTCGATGCTTTTGGACGCGATTACGCTTGAATCAGCTCGATTCGGCTCGATTCGGCACCGTCAGCTCGATTCAGCTCGATTTGGCTCGCATCGCTTCGGTTCAGCTCGTTTCGGCTCGATTCGACTGGGTACAGCCTTATTCGGCCCCATTCGGCTCGATTCGACTATTTTCTACTCTCTTTGTCTCTATGTGACTCCATTTTCACTCCATTCTACTCTATTCTGTTCTACCCTACCCTGCCTTACTCTAATCTATTCTCATGGATTCCATTCGACGCGATTCGAAACAATTTGACAGGATTCATCTCGTATTGTTTCCATTTGGCTCGATTCGCCTAGAATTGGCTCTATTCAGCCCTATCCTGCACTATTTGACTCTATTCAACTCGATTGGACTCAATTCTACTCTACTCTTCTCTACTTTTCTCTGCTCTACCCTACCGTACTATATTCTGTTCTTTCTATTCTGTACTGTTCGATTCTATTCTCTTCTACCCCCCAGCCCCTCCCCTCCCCTTCTCTAATCTATTTCATTCGACTCAATTGCATGCATTTCCACGCCATTCGACGCGATTGGGCTTGAATCAGCTCGATTCACTTCGAATCAACTCGGTTTGGCTCCGATTCACTCCATTCGGCTCGATTTGGCTCGAATTGCATCGATTCTGCTGGATTCTGCTCGATTAGGCCTTCTTTGGCCCTATTTGGCCCTGTTCTGCTCTCTAATCAGCTCCATTCGGCTCTAGTCAGGTCTGTTCGGCTCTATTAGACTCTACTCAACTCCATTATCTCTTTTCGACTCCATTAACTCCATTCTACACCATTCTACTCCATCCTTCTCTATTCTATTGTATTGTACTCTAATCTACTCTAGGCTAGTCTAATCGATTGGATGTGATTTGACTTGAATCGATGGGATTCAATGCAATTCGATGGGATCCGACGCGATATGGCACGATTCCGCAGGGTTCGGCGCGATTGGTCTTGATTTCTAGCGCTTCGGCTCTTTTTGGCTCTATATGGCTGTATTTGGCTCTATTTGGCAATATTCAACTCTATTCTTCTCTACTCTTCTCTACTCTACAGTACTTGACCCTATTCTATTCTTTCAGTTCTGTTCTGTTCTATCCTGTTCTGTGCTACTGCGTTCTATTCTAGCCTACCCTAGCCTAACTTACCCTCCTCTCATCTCTTCTATTCTATTCAACACTCTTGAACGGGATTCAACCTGACTTGGGTCATATCGGCTCGACTCAGCTCCTTTCTGCGCCATCAACTCGATTCGGTTCTGATCGGCTCTTTTCCGCTCTATTTTGTCTTTTCAGCACTATTCGATTCTATTGGACTCTAGTCTACTCTACTCTACTCTTTCTGTTCGGTGCTATTCTACTCTATTCTATTCTACCCTACCCTACCCTAACCTTACCTGCCCTACACTAATCTATTTGATTTGATTCGACACGTTTCAATCCGATTCCACATGATTCGTCTCGATTCACCTAGAATTTGGTCGATTCAGCTGCATTCAGCTCTGTTCGGCTCTATTCAACTCTACTAGACTCTATTCTATTCTACTCGTCTCTACTTAATTGTATTCTATTGTTTCTGTTGTGTCCTACTCTAACCCCTCCTACCCTACTCTGCTCTAATCGATTCGATTCGATTCGATTCTATGCATCGGAACGCAATTCCATGTCATTAGGCTTGAATCGGCTTGATTTGGCTCTATTTGCCTTGAATTGGGTCAGTTCGGCTCGATTCTGCTCGACTCAGCATAATTAGGCTCGTTCCAACCTTATTCGGCCCTGTTGGGCTCTAGTCAACACTTTTCTAATTCATTCGTCTCTATTTGGCTCCATTCAACACCATTTCACACCATTCTACTCTGTTGGACTCCATTCTACACTATTCTACTCTATTCTATTCTGTTCTACTCTGCGCTACTCTAATCTATTGGAATTGATTCGATTCATCGCGATTTGTCTCTTTTCCTCTCCATTGGACTCGATTCAGCTCGAATTGGATCTGTTCATCTCTATTCTGCACTATTCGACTCTGACTATTTTACTCTACTCAACTCTACTCCATTCTACTCTTTGCAGTCTCTTCTCTTCTACTCTATTCTAGTTTTCTGTGCCCTACCCTACCGAATCCCAGCCTAACTTACACTACTCTAATCTGTTCCACTGAATTCGATTCCATTCAATTCGACCCCTTTTGACACAATTGGATGGGATTTGGCAAGATTCCATGAGATTCGACGGGTTTGGGTAGGATTTGATGGAATTCGACGAGATTCGCTGCAAGAGGACGTGATTAGGTGCGATTTGGCTCGATTTAGCTCGGCTCATTTTGTTTGTCTCTATTGGGCTCGTTCCAGCTCCATTCGGCTCCATTCAGCTCGAATCTGGTCGATTTGACTCGATTCGGCTCGATTCGGTGCCATTCGGCTCTATTCTACTCTTCTCTACTCTATTCATCTCTCTTCGATTCCATTAGGCTCCATTCCACACGATTCTATTCTACCGAACCCTAGCCCACCCTGCTGTATCCTAATCTAGTCTGTTCTTTTCTATTCTGTTTTATTCTATTCTCATTTGCTATTTTCTCCTTTCCATCCTATGCTATTCGACCATACCCTACACTAAACTCACCTATCCTGACTATGCTGTTCTATTCTATCCTATTTCGTTCTCTTGTCTCTGTTCCCCCGTATGCTACCCTACCCTATGCTACTCCACCGTACCATACCCTGCCTCACAAAAAAAATAAGGGTACTCAATAAGAGTACTAATTAAGGGTACTTGTTTGGGCAAGGGTACTAGTTCAGGCTAGTAGTTAAAGCCTCTTGACTAGTTAAGAGTACTAGTTAAGGCAAGGACACTAGTTAAGATGACTAGGTCCGGCAAGGGTACTAGTTAAGGGTACATGTTAAGGGAAGAGTCCTCGTGACGGCTACTAGTTGAGGCAAGGGTACTAGTTAACGGTGCTAGTTAAGGCAAGAGTACTAGTTAAGGCTACTGGTTCAGGCAAGCCTTCTAGATAAGCACACTAGTACGGCAACGGTACTAGTTAAGACTACTAGTTCAGGCACGGCGACTAGTTCAGGGGGCTGGTTAAGGCAAGGCTACTAGTTAAGGTTAGTAGTCAGGCTAGGGTACTAGTTCAGATGACTAATTTAGGGTACTTGTCAAGGCAAAGGTACTATTCAAGGCTAGTTGTCTAGGCTACTGATGTATGCCACTAGTCTTGCTGACTAGTCCAGCTGACTAGTCTAGGCCACTACTCGAGCCTTCTCTTCTCTACTATACTCTAGTCTATTTTCGTCTACCCTATCATAAACTACCCTACCCTAACCTTTTCTAATCTATTCGATTTGATTCGATTCAAAGCATTTCGATGCTTTTGGACGCGATTACGCTTGAATCAGCTCGATTCGGCTCGATTCGGCACCGTCAGCTCGATTCAGCTCGATTTGGCTCGCATCGCTTCGGTTCAGCTCGTTTCGGCTCGACTCGACTGGGTACAGCCTTATTCGGCCCCATTCGGCTCGATTCGACTATTTTCTACTCTCTTTGTCTCTATGTGACTCCATTTTCACTCCATTCTACTCTATTCTGTTCTACCCTACCCTGCCTTACTCTAATCTATTCTCATGGATTCCATTCGACGCGATTCGAAACAATTTGACAGGATTCATCTCGTATTGTTTCCATTTGGCTCGATTCGCCTAGAATTGGCTCTATTCAGCCCTATCCTGCACTATTTGACTCTATTCAACTCGATTGGACTCAATTCTACTCTACTCTTCTCTACTTTTCTCTGCTCTACCCTACCGTACTATATTCTGTTCTTTCTATTCTGTACTGTTCGATTCTATTCTCTTCTACCCCCCAGCCCCTCCCCTCCCCTTCTCTAATCTATTTCATTCGACTCAATTGCATGCATTTCCACGCCATTCGACGCGATTGGGCTTGAATCAGCTCGATTCACTTCGAATCAACTCGGTTTGGCTCCGATTCACTCCATTCGGCTCGATTTGGCTCGAATTGCGTCGATTCTGCTGGATTCTGCTCGATTAGGCCTTCTTTGGCCCTATTTGGCCCTGTTCTGCTCTCTAATCAGCTCCATTCGGCTCTAGTCAGGTCTGTTCGGCTCTATTAGACTCTACTCAACTCCATTATCTCTTTTCGACTCCATTAACTCCATTCTACACCATTCTACTCCATCCTTCTCTATTCTATTGTATTGTACTCTAATCTACTCTAGGCTAGTCTAATCGATTGGATGTGATTTGACTTGAATCGATGGGATTCAATGCAATTCGATGGGATCCGACGCGATATGGCACGATTCCGCAGGGTTCGGCGCGATTGGTCTTGATTTCTAGCGCTTCGGCTCTTTTTGGCTCTATATGGCTGTATTTGGCTCTATTTGGCAATATTCAACTCTATTCTTCTCTACTCTTCTCTACTCTACAGTACTTGACCCTATTCTATTCTTTCAGTTCTGTTCTGTTCTATCCTGTTCTGTGCTACTGCGTTCTATTCTAGCCTACCCTAGCCTAACTTACCCTCCTCTCATCTCTTCTATTCTATTCAACACTCTTGAACGGGATTCAACCTGACTTGGGTCATATCGGCTCGACTCAGCTCCTTTCTGCGCCATCAACTCGATTCGGTTCTGATCGGCTCTTTTCCGCTCTATTTTGTCTTTTCAGCACTATTCGATTCTATTGGACTCTAGTCTACTCTACTCTACTCTTTCTGTTCGGTGCTATTCTACTCTATTCTATTCTACCCTACCCTACCCTAACCTTACCTGCCCTACACTAATCTATTTGATTTGATTCGACACGTTTCAATCCGATTCCACATGATTCGTCTCGATTCACCTAGAATTTGGTCGATTCAGCTGCATTCAGCTCTGTTCGGCTCTATTCAACTCTACTAGACTCTATTCTATTCTACTCGTCTCTACTTAATTGTATTCTATTGTTTCTGTTGTGTCCTACTCTAACCCCTCCTACCCTACTCTGCTCTAATCGATTCGATTCGATTCGATTCTATGCATCGGAACGCAATTCCATGTCATTAGGCTTGAATCGGCTTGATTTGGCTCTATTTGCCTTGAATTGGGTCAGTTCGGCTCGATTCTGCTCGACTCAGCATAATTAGGCTCGTTCCAACCTTATTCGGCCCTGTTGGGCTCTAGTCAACACTTTTCTAATTCATTCGTCTCTATTTGGCTCCATTCAACACCATTTCACACCATTCTACTCTGTTGGACTCCATTCTACACTATTCTACTCTATTCTATTCTGTTCTACTCTGCGCTACTCTAATCTATTGGAATTGATTCGATTCATCGCGATTTGTCTCTTTTCCTCTCCATTGGACTCGATTCAGCTCGAATTGGATCTGTTCATCTCTATTCTGCACTATTCGACTCTGACTATTTTACTCTACTCAACTCTACTCCATTCTACTCTTTGCAGTCTCTTCTCTTCTACTCTATTCTAGTTTTCTGTGCCCTACCCTACCGAATCCCAGCCTAACTTACACTACTCTAATCTGTTCCACTGAATTCGATTCCATTCAATTCGACCCCTTTTGACACAATTGGATGGGATTTGGCAAGATTCCATGAGATTCGACGGGTTTGGGTAGGATTTGATGGAATTCGACGAGATTCGCTGCAAGAGGACGTGATTAGGTGCGATTTGGCTCGATTTAGCTCGGCTCATTTTGTTTGTCTCTATTGGGCTCGTTCCAGCTCCATTCGGCTCCATTCAGCTCGAATCTGGTCGATTTGACTCGATTCGGCTCGATTCGGTGCCATTCGGCTCTATTCTACTCTTCTCTACTCTATTCATCTCTCTTCGATTCCATTAGGCTCCATTCCACACGATTCTATTCTACCGAACCCTAGCCCACCCTGCTGTATCCTAATCTAGTCTGTTCTTTTCTATTCTGTTTTATTCTATTCTCATTTGCTATTTTCTCCTTTCCATCCTATGCTATTCGACCATACCCTACACTAAACTCACCTATCCTGACTATGCTGTTCTATTCTATCCTATTTCGTTCTCTTGTCTCTGTTCCCCCGTATGCTACCCTACCCTATGCTACTCCACCGTACCATACCCTGCCTCACAAAAAAAATAAGGGTACTCAATAAGAGTACTAATTAAGGGTACTTGTTTGGGCAAGGGTACTAGTTCAGGCTAGTAGTTAAAGCCTCTTGACTAGTTAAGAGTACTAGTTAAGGCAAGGACACTAGTTAAGACGACTAGGTCCGGCAAGGGTACTAGTTAAGGGTACATGTTAAGGGAAGAGTCCTCGTGACGGCTACTAGTTGAGGCAAGGGTACTAGTTAACGGTGCTAGTTAAGGCAAGAGTACTAGTTAAGGCTACTGGTTCAGGCAAGCCTTCTAGATAAGCACACTAGTACGGCAACGGTACTAGTTAAGACTACTAGTTCAGGCACGGCGACTAGTTCAGGGGGCTGGTTAAGGCAAGGCTACTAGTTAAGGTTAGTAGTCAGGCTAGGGTACTAGTTCAGATGACTAATTTAGGGTACTTGTCAAGGCAAAGGTACTATTCAAGGCTAGTTGTCTAGGCTACTGATGTATGCCACTAGTCTTGCTGACTAGTCCAGCTGACTAGTCTAGGCCACTACTCGAGCCTTCTCTTCTCTACTATACTCTAGTCTATTTTCGTCTACCCTATCATAAACTACCCTACCCTAACCTTTTCTAATCTATTCGATTTGATTCGATTCAAAGCATTTCGATGCTTTTGGACGCGATTACACTTGAATCAGCTCGATTCGGCTCGATTCGGCACCGTCAGCTCGATTCAGCTCGATTTGGCTCGCATCGCTTCGGTTCAGCTCGTTTCGGCTCGATTCGACTGGGTACAGCCTTATTCGGCCCCATTCGGCTCGATTCGACTATTTTCTACTCTCTTTGTCTCTATGTGACTCCATTTTCACTCCATTCTACTCTATTCTGTTCTACCCTACCCTGCCTTACTCTAATCTATTCTCATGGATTCCATTCGACGCGATTCGAAACAATTTGACAGGATTCATCTCGTATTGTTTCCATTTGGCTCGATTCGCCTAGAATTGGCTCTATTCAGCCCTATCCTGCACTATTTGACTCTATTCAACTCGATTGGACTCAATTCTACTCTACTCTTCTCTACTTTTCTCTGCTCTACCCTACCGTACTATATTCTGTTCTTTCTATTCTGTACTGTTCGATTCTATTCTCTTCTACCCCCCAGCCCCTCCCCTCCCCTTCTCTAATCTATTTCATTCGACTCAATTGCATGCATTTCCACGCCATTCGACGCGATTGGGCTTGAATCAGCTCGATTCACTTCGAATCAACTCGGTTTGGCTCCGATTCACTCCATTCGGCTCGATTTGGCTCGAATTGCGTCGATTCTGCTGGATTCTGCTCGATTAGGCCTTCTTTGGCCCTATTTGGCCCTGTTCTGCTCTCTAATCAGCTCCATTCGGCTCTAGTCAGGTCTGTTCGGCTCTATTAGACTCTACTCAACTCCATTATCTCTTTTCGACTCCATTAACTCCATTCTACACCATTCTACTCCATCCTTCTCTATTCTATTGTATTGTACTCTAATCTACTCTAGGCTAGTCTAATCGATTGGATGTGATTTGACTTGAATCGATGGGATTCAATGCAATTCGATGGGATCCGACGCGATATGGCACGATTCCGCAGGGTTCGGCGCGATTGGTCTTGATTTCTAGCGCTTCGGCTCTTTTTGGCTCTATATGGCTGTATTTGGCTCTATTTGGCAATATTCAACTC
This sequence comes from Loxodonta africana, assembly GCF_030014295.1. Taxonomy (NCBI): domain Eukaryota; kingdom Metazoa; phylum Chordata; class Mammalia; order Proboscidea; family Elephantidae; genus Loxodonta; species Loxodonta africana. Next base: position 153,232 of record NC_087346.1, read on the forward strand.
TATTCTTCTCTACTCTTCTCTACTCTACAGTACTTGACCCTATTCTATTCTTTCAGTTCTGTTCTGTTCTATCCTGTTCTGTGCTACTGCGTTCTATTCTAGCCTACCCTAGCCTAACTTACCCTCCTCTCATCTCTTCTATTCTATTCAACACTCTTGAACGGGATTCAACCTGACTTGGGTCATATCGGCTCGACTCAGCTCCTTTCTGCGCCATCAACTCGATTCGGTTCTGATCGGCTCTTTTCCGCTCTATTTTGTCTTTTCAGCACTATTCGATTCTATTGGACTCTAGTCTACTCTACTCTACTCTTTCTGTTCGGTGCTATTCTACTCTATTCTATTCTACCCTACCCTACCCTAACCTTACCTGCCCTACACTAATCTATTTGATTTGATTCGACACGTTTCAATCCGATTCCACATGATTCGTCTCGATTCACCTAGAATTTGGTCGATTCAGCTGCATTCAGCTCTGTTCGGCTCTATTCAACTCTACTAGACTCTATTCTATTCTACTCGTCTCTACTTAATTGTATTCTATTGTTTCTGTTGTGTCCTACTCTAACCCCTCCTACCCTACTCTGCTCTAATCGATTCGATTCGATTCTATGCATCGGAACGCAATTCCATGTCATTAGGCTTGAATCGGCTTGATTTGGCTCTATTTGCCTTGAATTGGGTCAGTTCGGCTCGATTCTGCTCGACTCAGCATAATTAGGCTCGTTCCAACCTTATTCGGCCCTGTTGGGCTCTAGTCAACACTTTTCTAATTCATTCGTCTCTATTTGGCTCCATTCAACACCATTTCACACCATTCTACTCTGTTGGACTCCATTCTACACTATTCTACTCTATTCTATTCTGTTCTACTCTGCGCTACTCTAATCTATTGGAATTGATTCGATTCATCGCGATTTGTCTCTTTTCCTCTCCATTGGACTCGATTCAGCTCGAATTGGATCTGTTCATCTCTATTCTGCACTATTCGACTCTGACTATTTTACTCTACTCAACTCTACTCCATTCTACTCTTTGCAGTCTCTTCTCTTCTACTCTATTCTAGTTTTCTGTGCCCTACCCTACCGAATCCCAGCCTAACTTACACTACTCTAATCTGTTCCATTGAATTCGATTCCATTCAATTCGACCCCTTTTGACACAATTGGACGGGATTTGGCGAGATTCCATGAGATTCGACGGGTTTGGGTAGGATTTGATGGAATTCGACGAGATTCGCTGCAAGAGGACGTGATTAGGTGCGATTTGGCTCGATTTAGCTCGGCTCATTTTGTTTGTCTCTATTGGGCTCGTTCCAGCTCCATTCGGCTCCATTCAGCTCGAATCTGGTCGATTTGACTCGATTCGGCTCGATTCGGTGCCATTCGGCTCTATTCTACTCTTCTCTACTCTATTCATCTCTCTTCGATTCCATTAGGCTCCATTCCACACGATTCTATTCTACCGAACCCTAGCCCACCCTGCTGTATCCTAATCTAGTCTGTTCTTTTCTATTCTGTTTTATTCTATTCTCATTTGCTGTTTTCTCCTTTCCATCCTATGCTATTCGACCATACCCTACACTAAACTCACCTATCCTGACTATGCTGTTCTATTCTATCCTATTTCGTTCTCTTGTCTCTGTTCCCCCGTATGCTACCCTACCCTATGCTACTCCACCGTACCATACCCTGCCTCACAAAAAAAATAAGGGTACTCAATAAGAGTACTAATTAAGGGTACTTGTTTGGGCAAGGGTACTAGTTCAGGCTAGTAGTTAAAGCCTCTTGACTAGTTAAGAGTACTAGTTAAGGCAAGGACACTAGTTAAGACGACTAGGTCCGGCAAGGGTACTAGTTAAGGGTACATGTTAAGGGAAGAGTCCTCGTGACGGCTACTAGTTGAGGCAAGGGTACTAGTTAACGGTGCTAGTTAAGGCAAGAGTACTAGTTAAGGCTACTGGTTCAGGCAAGCCTTCTAGATAAGCACACTAGTACGGCAACGGTACTAGTTAAGACTACTAGTTCAGGCACGGCGACTAGTTCAGGGGGCTGGTTAAGGCAAGGCTACTAGTTAAGGTTAGTAGTCAGGCTAGGGTACTAGTTCAGATGACTAATTTAGGGTACTTGTCAAGGCAAAGGTACTATTCAAGGCTAGTTGTCTAGGCTACTGATGTATGCCACTAGTCTTGCTGACTAGTCCAGCTGACTAGTCTAGGCCACTACTCGAGCCTTCTCTTCTCTACTATACTCTAGTCTATTTTCGTCTACCCTATCATAAACTACCCTACCCTAACCTTTTCTAATCTATTCGATTTGATTCGATTCAAAGCATTTCGATGCTTTTGGACGCGATTACGCTTGAATCAGCTCGATTCGGCTCGATTCGGCACCGTCAGCTCGATTCAGCTCGATTTGGCTCGCATCGCTTCGGTTCAGCTCGTTTCGGCTCGATTCGACTGGGTACAGCCTTATTCGGCCCCATTCGGCTCGATTCGACTATTTTCTACTCTCTTTGTCTCTATGTGACTCCATTTTCACTCCATTCTACTCTATTCTGTTCTACCCTACCCTGCCTTACTCTAATCTATTCTCATGGATTCCATTCGACGCGATTCGAAACAATTTGACAGGATTCATCTCGTATTGTTTCCATTTGGCTCGATTCGCCTAGAATTGGCTCTATTCAGCCCTATCCTGCACTATTTGACTCTATTCAACTCGATTGGACTCAATTCTACTCTACTCTTCTCTACTTTTCTCTGCTCTACCCTACCGTACTATATTCTGTTCTTTCTATTCTGTACTGTTCGATTCTATTCTCTTCTACCCCCCAGCCCCTCCCCTCCCCTTCTCTAATCTATTTCATTCGACTCAATTGCATGCATTTCCACGCCATTCGACGCGATTGGGCTTGAATCAGCTCGATTCACTTCGAATCAACTCGGTTTGGCTCCGATTCACTCCATTCGGCTCGATTTGGCTCGAATTGCGTCGATTCTGCTGGATTCTGCTCGATTAGGCCTTCTTTGGCCCTATTTGGCCCTGTTCTGCTCTCTAATCAGCTCCATTCGGCTCTAGTCAGGTCTGTTCGGCTCTATTAGACTCTACTCAACTCCATTATCTCTTTTCGACTCCATTAACTCCATTCTACACCATTCTACTCCATCCTTCTCTATTCTATTGTATTGTACTCTAATCTACTCTAGGCTAGTCTAATCGATTGGATGTGATTTGACTTGAATCGATGGGATTCAATGCAATTCGATGGGATCCGACGCGATATGGCACGATTCCGCAGGGTTCGGCGCGATTGGTCTTGATTTCTAGCGCTTCGGCTCTTTTTGGCTCTATATGGCTGTATTTGGCTCTATTTGGCAATATTCAGCTCTATTCTTCTCTACTCTTCTCTACTCTACAGTACTTGACCCTATTCTATTCTTTCAGTTCTGTTCTGTTCTATCCTGTTCTGTGCTACTGCGTTCTATTCTAGCCTACCCTAGCCTAACTTACCCTCCTCTCATCTCTTCTATTCTATTCAACACTCTTGAACGGGATTCAACCTGACTTGGGTCATATCGGCTCGACTCAGCTCCTTTCTGCGCCATCAACTCGATTCGGTTCTGATCGGCTCTTTTCCGCTCTATTTTGTCTTTTCAGCACTATTCGATTCTATTGGACTCTAGTCTACTCTACTCTACTCTTTCTGTTCGGTGCTATTCTACTCTATTCTATTCTACCCTACCCTACCCTAACCTTACCTGCCCTACACTAATCTATTTGATTTGATTCGACACGTTTCAATCCGATTCCACATGATTCGTCTCGATTCACCTAGAATTTGGTCGATTCAGCTGCATTCAGCTCTGTTCGGCTCTATTCAACTCTACTAGACTCTATTCTATTCTACTCGTCTCTACTTAATTGTATTCTATTGTTTCTGTTGTGTCCTACTCTAACCCCTCCTACCCTACTCTGCTCTAATCGATTCGATTCGATTCGATTCTATGCATCGGAACGCAATTCCATGTCATTAGGCTTGAATCGGCTTGATTTGGCTCTATTTGCCTTGAATTGGGTCAGTTCGGCTCGATTCTGCTCGACTCAGCATAATTAGGCTCGTTCCAACCTTATTCGGCCCTGTTGGGCTCTAGTCAACACTTTTCTAATTCATTCGTCTCTATTTGGCTCCATTCAACACCATTTCACACCATTCTACTCTGTTGGACTCCATTCTACACTATTCTACTCTATTCTATTCTGTTCTACTCTGCGCTACTCTAATCTATTGGAATTGATTCGATTCATCGCGATTTGTCTCTTTTCCTCTCCATTGGACTCGATTCAGCTCGAATTGGATCTGTTCATCTCTATTCTGCACTATTCGACTCTGACTATTTTACTCTACTCAACTCTACTCCATTCTACTCTTTGCAGTCTCTTCTCTTCTACTCTATTCTAGTTTTCTGTGCCCTACCCTACCGAATCCCAGCCTAACTTACACTACTCTAATCTGTTCCACTGAATTCGATTCCATTCAATTCGACCCCTTTTGACACAATTGGACGGGATTTGGCAAGATTCCATGAGATTCGACGGGTTTGGGTAGGATTTGATGGAATTCGACGAGATTCGCTGCAAGAGGACGTGATTAGGTGCGATTTGGCTCGATTTAGCTCGGCTCATTTTGTTTGTCTCTATTGGGCTCGTTCCAGCTCCATTCGGCTCCATTCAGCTCGAATCTGGTCGATTTGACTCGATTCGGCTCGATTCGGTGCCATTCGGCTCTATTCTACTCTTCTCTACTCTATTCATCTCTCTTCGATTCCATTAGGCTCCATTCCACACGATTCTATTCTACCGAACCCTAGCCCACCCTGCTGTATCCTAATCTAGTCTGTTCTTTTCTATTCTGTTTTATTCTATTCTCATTTGCTATTTTCTCCTTTCCATCCTATGCTATTCGACCATACCCTACACTAAACTCACCTATCCTGACTATGCTGTTCTATTCTATCCTATTTCGTTCTCTTGTCTCTGTTCCCCCGTATGCTACCCTACCCTATGCTACTCCACCGTACCATACCCTGCCTCACAAAAAAAATAAGGGTACTCAATAAGAGTACTAATTAAGGGTACTTGTTTGGGCAAGGGTACTAGTTCAGGCTAGTAGTTAAAGCCTCTTGACTAGTTAAGAGTACTAGTTAAGGCAAGGACACTAGTTAAGACGACTAGGTCCGGCAAGGGTACTAGTTAAGGGTACATGTTAAGGGAAGAGTCCTCGTGACGGCTACTAGTTGAGGCAAGGGTACTAGTTAACGGTGCTAGTTAAGGCAAGAGTACTAGTTAAGGCTACTGGTTCAGGCAAGCCTTCTAGATAAGCACACTAGTACGGCAACGGTACTAGTTAAGACTACTAGTTCAGGCACGGCGACTAGTTCAGGGGGCTGGTTAAGGCAAGGCTACTAGTTAAGGTTAGTAGTCAGGCTAGGGTACTAGTTCAGATGACTAATTTAGGGTACTTGTCAAGGCAAAGGTACTATTCAAGGCTAGTTGTCTAGGCTACTGATGTATGCCACTAGTCTTGCTGACTAGTCCAGCTGACTAGTCTAGGCCACTACTCGAGCCTTCTCTTCTCTACTATACTCTAGTCTATTTTCGTCTACCCTATCATAAACTACCCTACCCTAACCTTTTCTAATCTATTCGATTTGATTCGATTCAAAGCATTTCGATGCTTTTGGACGCGATTACGCTTGAATCAGCTCGATTCGGCTCGATTCGGCACCGTCAGCTCGATTCAGCTCGATTTGGCTCGCATCGCTTCGGTTCAGCTCGTTTCGGCTCGATTCGACTGGGTACAGCCTTATTCGGCCCCATTCGGCTCGATTCGACTATTTTCTACTCTCTTTGTCTCTATGTGACTCCATTTTCACTCCATTCTACTCTATTCTGTTCTACCCTACCCTGCCTTACTCTAATCTATTCTCATGGATTCCATTCGACGCGATTCGAAACAATTTGACAGGATTCATCTCGTATTGTTTCCATTTGGCTCGATTCGCCTAGAATTGGCTCTATTCAGCCCTATCCTGCACTATTTGACTCTATTCAACTCGATTGGACTCAATTCTACTCTACTCTTCTCTACTTTTCTCTGCTCTACCCTACCGTACTATATTCTGTTCTTTCTATTCTGTACTGTTCGATTCTATTCTCTTCTACCCCCCAGCCCCTCCCCTCCCCTTCTCTAATCTATTTCATTCGACTCAATTGCATGCATTTCCACGCCATTCGACGCGATTGGGCTTGAATCAGCTCGATTCACTTCGAATCAACTCGGTTTGGCTCCGATTCACTCCATTCGGCTCGATTTGGCTCGAATTGCGTCGATTCTGCTGGATTCTGCTCGATTAGGCCTTCTTTGGCCCTATTTGGCCCTGTTCTGCTCTCTAATCAGCTCCATTCGGCTCTAGTCAGGTCTGTTCGGCTCTATTAGACTCTACTCAACTCCATTATCTCTTTTCGACTCCATTAACTCCATTCTACACCATTCTACTCCATCCTTCTCTATTCTATTGTATTGTACTCTAATCTACTCTAGGCTAGTCTAATCGATTGGATGTGATTTGACTTGAATCGATGGGATTCAATGCAATTCGATGGGATCCGACGCGATATGGCACGATTCCGCAGGGTTCGGCGCGATTGGTCTTGATTTCTAGCGCTTCGGCTCTTTTTGGCTCTATATGGCTGTATTTGGCTCTATTTGGCAATATTCAACTCTATTCTTCTCTACTCTTCTCTACTCTACAGTACTTGACCCTATTCTATTCTTTCAGTTCTGTTCTGTTCTATCCTGTTCTGTGCTACTGCGTTCTATTCTAGCCTACCCTAGCCTAACTTACCCTCCTCTCATCTCTTCTATTCTATTCAACACTCTTGAACGGGATTCAACCTGACTTGGGTCATATCGGCTCGACTCAGCTCCTTTCTGCGCCATCAACTCGATTCGGTTCTGATCGGCTCTTTTCCGCTCTATTTTGTCTTTTCAGCACTATTCGATTCTATTGGACTCTAGTCTACTCTACTCTACTCTTTCTGTTCGGTGCTATTCTACTCTATTCTATTCTACCCTACCCTACTCTAACCTTACCTGCCCTACACTAATCTATTTGATTTGATTCGACACGTTTCAATCCGATTCCACATGATTCGTCTCGATTCACCTAGAATTTGGTCGATTCAGCTGCATTCAGCTCTGTTCGGCTCTATTCAACTCTACTAGACTCTATTCTATTCTACTCGTCTCTACTTAATTGTATTCTATTGTTTCTGTTGTGTCCTACTCTAACCCCTCCTACCCTACTCTGCTCTAATCGATTCGATTCGATTCGATTCTATGCATCGGAACGCAATTCCATGTCATTAGGCTTGAATCGGCTTGATTTGGCTCTATTTGCCTTGAATTGGGTCAGTTCGGCTCGATTCTGCTCGACTCAGCATAATTAGGCTCGTTCCAACCTTATTCGGCCCTGTTGGGCTCTAGTCAACACTTTTCTAATTCATTCGTCTCTATTTGGCTCCATTCAACACCATTTCACACCATTCTACTCTGTTGGACTCCATTCTACACTATTCTACTCTATTCTATTCTGTTCTACTCTGCGCTACTCTAATCTATTGGAATTGATTCGATTCATCGCGATTTGTCTCTTTTCCTCTCCATTGGACTCGATTCAGCTCGAATTGGATCTGTTCATCTCTATTCTGCACTATTCGACTCTGACTATTTTACTCTACTCAACTCTACTCCATTCTACTCTTTGCAGTCTCTTCTCTTCTACTCTATTCTAGTTTTCTGTGCCCTACCCTACCGAATCCCAGCCTAACTTACACTACTCTAATCTGTTCCACTGAATTCGATTCCATTCAATTCGACCCCTTTTGACACAATTGGACGGGATTTGGCAAGATTCCATGAGATTCGACGGGTTTGGGTAGGATTTGATGGAATTCGACGAGATTCGCTGCAAGAGGACGTGATTAGGTGCGATTTGGCTCGATTTAGCTCGGCTCATTTTGTTTGTCTCTATTGGGCTCGTTCCAGCTCCATTCGGCTCCATTCAGCTCGAATCTGGTCGATTTGACTCGATTCGGCTCGATTCGGTGCCATTCGGCTCTATTCTACTCTTCTCTACTCTATTCATCTCTCTTCGATTCCATTAGGCTCCATTCCACACGATTCTATTCTACCGAACCCTAGCCCACCCTGCTGTATCCTAATCTAGTCTGTTCTTTTCTATTCTGTTTTATTCTATTCTCATTTGCTATTTTCTCCTTTCCATCCTATGCTATTCGACCATACCCTACACTAAACTCACCTATCCTGACTATGCTGTTCTATTCTATCCTATTTCGTTCTCTTGTCTCTGTTCCCCCGTATGCTACCCTACCCTATGCTACTCCACCGTACCATACCCTGCCTCACAAAAAAAATAAGGGTACTCAATAAGAGTACTAATTAAGGGTACTTGTTTGGGCAAGGGTACTAGTTCAGGCTAGTAGTTAAAGCCTCTTGACTAGTTAAGAGTACTAGTTAAGGCAAGGACACTAGTTAAGACGACTAGGTCCGGCAAGGGTACTAGTTAAGGGTACATGTTAAGGGAAGAGTCCTCGTGACGGCTACTAGTTGAGGCAAGGGTACTAGTTAACGGTGCTAGTTAAGGCAAGAGTACTAGTTAAGGCTACTGGTTCAGGCAAGCCTTCTAGATAAGCACACTAGTACGGCAACGGTACTAGTTAAGACTACTAGTTCAGGCACGGCGACTAGTTCAGGGGGCTGGTTAAGGCAAGGCTACTAGTTAAGGTTAGTAGTCAGGCTAGGGTACTAGTTCAGATGACTAATTTAGGGTACTTGTCAAGGCAAAGGTACTATTCAAGGCTAGTTGTCTAGGCTACTGATGTATGCCACTAGTCTTGCTGACTAGTCCAGCTGACTAGTCTAGGCCACTACTCGAGCCTTCTCTTCTCTACTATACTCTAGTCTATTTTCGTCTACCCTATCATAAACTACCCTACCCTAACCTTTTCTAATCTATTCGATTTGATTCGATTCAAAGCATTTCGATGCTTTTGGACGCGATTACGCTTGAATCAGCTCGATTCGGCTCGATTCGGCACCGTCAGCTCGATTCAGCTCGATTTGGCTCGCATCGCTTCGGTTCAGCTCGTTTCGGCTCGATTCGACTGGGTACAGCCTTATTCGGCCCCATTCGGCTCGATTCGACTATTTTCTACTCTCTTTGTCTCTATGTGACTCCATTTTCACTCCATTCTACTCTATTCTGTTCTACCCTACCCTGCCTTACTCTAATCTATTCTCATGGATTCCATTCGACGCGATTCGAAACAATTTGACAGGATTCATCTCGTATTGTTTCCATTTGGCTCGATTCGCCTAGAATTGGCTCTATTCAGCCCTATCCTGCACTATTTGACTCTATTCAACTCGATTGGACTCAATTCTACTCTACTCTTCTCTACTTTTCTCTGCTCTACCCTACCGTACTATATTCTGTTCTTTCTATTCTGTACTGTTCGATTCTATTCTCTTCTACCCCCCAGCCCCTCCCCTCCCCTTCTCTAATCTATTTCATTCGACTCAATTGCATGCATTTCCACGCCATTCGACGCGATTGGGCTTGAATCAGCTCGATTCACTTCGAATCAACTCGGTTTGGCTCCGATTCACTCCATTCGGCTCGATTTGGCTCGAATTGCGTCGATTCTGCTGGATTCTGCTCGATTAGGCCTTCTTTGGCCCTATTTGGCCCTGTTCTGCTCTCTAATCAGCTCCATTCGGCTCTAGTCAGGTCTGTTCGGCTCTATTAGACTCTACTCAACTCCATTATCTCTTTTCGACTCCATTAACTCCATTCTACACCATTCTACTCCATCCTTCTCTATTCTATTGTATTGTACTCTAATCTACTCTAGGCTAGTCTAATCGATTGGATGTGATTTGACTTGAATCGATGGGATTCAATGCAATTCGATGGGATCCGACGCGATATGGCACGATTCCGCAGGGTTCGGCGCGATTGGTCTTGATTTCTAGCGCTTCGGCTCTTTTTGGCTCTATATGGCTGTATTTGGCTCTATTTGGCAATATTCAACTCTATTCTTCTCTACTCTTCTCTACTCTACAGTACTTGACCCTATTCTATTCTTTCAGTTCTGTTCTGTTCTATCCTGTTCTGTGCTACTGCGTTCTATTCTAGCCTACCCTAGCCTAACTTACCCTCCTCTCATCTCTTCTATTCTATTCAACACTCTTGAACGGGATTCAACCTGACTTGGGTCATATCGGCTCGACTCAGCTCCTTTCTGCGCCATCAACTCGATTCGGTTCTGATCGGCTCTTTTCCGCTCTATTTTGTCTTTTCAGCACTATTCGATTCTATTGGACTCTAGTCTACTCTACTCTACTCTTTCTGTTCGGTGCTATTCTACTCTATTCTATTCTACCCTACCCTACTCTAACCTTACCTGCCCTACACTAATCTATTTGATTTGATTCGACACGTTTCAATCCGATTCCACATGATTCGTCTCGATTCACCTAGAATTTGGTCGATTCAGCTGCATTCAGCTCTGTTCGGCTCTATTCAACTCTACTAGACTCTATTCTATTCTACTCGTCTCTACTTAATTGTATTCTATTGTTTCTGTTGTGTCCTACTCTAACCCCTCCTACCCTACTCTGCTCTAATCGATTCGATTCGATTCGATTCTATGCATCGGAACGCAATTCCATGTCATTAGGCTTGAATCGGCTTGATTTGGCTCTATTTGCCTTGAATTGGGTCAGTTCGGCTCGATTCTGCTCGACTCAGCATAATTAGGCTCGTTCCAACCTTATTCGGCCCTGTTGGGCTCTAGTCAACACTTTTCTAATTCATTCGTCTCTATTTGGCTCCATTCAACACCATTTCACACCATTCTACTCTGTTGGACTCCATTCTACACTATTCTATTCTGTTCTACTCTGCGCTACTCTAATCTATTGGAATTGATTCGATTCATCGCGATTTGTCTCTTTTCCTCTCCATTGGACTCGATTCAGCTCGAATTGGATCTGTTCATCTCTATTCTGCACTATTCGACTCTGACTATTTTACTCTACTCAACTCTACTCCATTCTACTCTTTGCAGTCTCTTCTCTTCTACTCTATTCTAGTTTTCTGTGCCCTACCCTACCGAATCCCAGCCTAACTTACACTACTCTAATCTGTTCCACTGAATTCGATTCCATTCAATTCGACCCCTTTTGACACAATTGGACGGGATTTGGCAAGATTCCATGAGATTCGACGGGTTTGGGTAGGATTTGATGGAATTCGACGAGATTCGCTGCAAGAGGACGTGATTAGGTGCGATTTGGCTCGATTTAGCTCGGCTCATTTTGTTTGTCTCTATTGGGCTCGTTCCAGCTCCATTCGGCTCCATTCAGCTCGAATCTGGTCGATTTGACTCGATTCGGCTCGATTCGGTGCCATTCGGCTCTATTCTACTCTTCTCTACTCTATTCATCTCTCTTCGATTCCATTAGGCTCCATTCCACACGATTCTATTCTACCGAACCCTAGCCCACCCTGCTGTATCCTAATCTAGTCTGTTCTTTTCTATTCTGTTTTATTCTATTCTCATTTGCTATTTTCTCCTTTCCATCCTATGCTATTCGACCATACCCTACACTAAACTCACCTATCCTGACTATGCTGTTCTATTCTATCCTATTTCGTTCTCTTGTCTCTGTTCCCCCGTATGCTACCCTACCCTATGCTACTCCACCGTACCATACCCTGCCTCACAAAAAAAATAAGGGTACTCAATAAGAGTACTAATTAAGGGTACTTGTTTGGGCAAGGGTACTAGTTCAGGCTAGTAGTTAAAGCCTCTTGACTAGTTAAGAGTACTAGTTAAGGCAAGGACACTAGTTAAGACGACTAGGTCCGGCAAGGGTACTAGTTAAGGGTACATGTTAAGGGAAGAGTCCTCGTGACGGCTACTAGTTGAGGCAAGGGTACTAGTTAACGGTGCTAGTTAAGGCAAGAGTACTAGTTAAGGCTACTGGTTCAGGCAAGCCTTCTAGATAAGCACACTAGTACGGCAACGGTACTAGTTAAGACTACTAGTTCAGGCACGGCGACTAGTTCAGGGGGCTGGTTAAGGCAAGGCTACTAGTTAAGGTTAGTAGTCAGGCTAGGGTACTAGTTCAGATGACTAATTTAGGGTACTTGTCAAGGCAAAGGTACTATTCAAGGCTAGTTGTCTAGGCTACTGATGTATGCCACTAGTCTTGCTGACTAGTCCAGCTGACTAGTCTAGGCCACTACTCGAGCCTTCTCTTCTCTACTATACTCTAGTCTATTTTCGTCTACCCTATCATAAACTACCCTACCCTAACCTTTTCTAATCTATTCGATTTGATTCGATTCAAAGCATTTCGATGCTTTTGGACGCGATTACGCTTGAATCAGCTCGATTCGGCTCGATTCGGCACCGTCAGCTCGATTCAGCTCGATTTGGCTCGCATCGCTTCGGTTCAGCTCGTTTCGGCTCGATTCGACTGGGTACAGCCTTATTCGGCCCCATTCGGCTCGATTCGACTATTTTCTACTCTCTTTGTCTCTATGTGACTCCATTTTCACTCCATTCTACTCTATTCTGTTCTACCCTACCCTGCCTTACTCTAATCTATTCTCATGGATTCCATTCGACGCGATTCGAAACAATTTGACAGGATTCATCTCGTATTGTTTCCATTTGGCTCGATTCGCCTAGAATTGGCTCTATTCAGCCCTATCCTGCACTATTTGACTCTATTCAACTCGATTGGACTCAATTCTACTCTACTCTTCTCTACTTTTCTCTGCTCTACCCTACCGTACTATATTCTGTTCTTTCTATTCTGTACTGTTCGATTCTATTCTCTTCTACCCCCCAGCCCCTCCCCTCCCCTTCTCTAATCTATTTCATTCGACTCAATTGCATGCATTTCCACGCCATTCGACGCGATTGGGCTTGAATCAGCTCGATTCACTTCGAATCAACTCGGTTTGGCTCCGATTCACTCCATTCGGCTCGATTTGGCTCGAATTGCGTCGATTCTGCTGGATTCTGCTCGATTAGGCCTTCTTTGGCCCTATTTGGCCCTGTTCTGCTCTCTAATCAGCTCCATTCGGCTCTAGTCAGGTCTGTTCGGCTCTATTAGACTCTACTCAACTCCATTATCTCTTTTCGACTCCATTAACTCCATTCTACACCATTCTACTCCATCCTTCTCTATTCTATTGTATTGTACTCTAATCTACTCTAGGCTAGTCTAATCGATTGGATGTGATTTGACTTGAATCGATGGGATTCAATGCAATTCGATGGGATCCGACGCGATATGGCACGATTCCGCAGGGTTCGGCGCGATTGGTCTTGATTTCTAGCGCTTCGGCTCTTTTTGGCTCTATATGGCTGTATTTGGCTCTATTTGGCAATATTCAACTCTATTCTTCTCTACTCTTCTCTACTCTACAGTACTTGACCCTATTCTATTCTTTCAGTTCTGTTCTGTTCTATCCTGTTCTGTGCTACTGCGTTCTATTCTAGCCTACCCTAGCCTAACTTACCCTCCTCTCATCTCTTCTATTCTATTCAACACTCTTGAACGGGATTCAACCTGACTTGGGTCATATCGGCTCGACTCAGCTCCTTTCTGCGCCATCAACTCGATTCGGTTCTGATCGGCTCTTTTCCGCTCTATTTTGTCTTTTCAGCACTATTCGATTCTATTGGACTCTAGTCTACTCTACTCTACTCTTTCTGTTCGGTGCTATTCTACTCTATTCTATTCTACCCTACCCTACCCTAACCTTACCTGCCCTACACTAATCTATTTGATTTGATTCGACACGTTTCAATCCGATTCCACATGATTCGTCTCGATTCACCTAGAATTTGGTCGATTCAGCTGCATTCAGCTCTGTTCGGCTCTATTCAACTCTACTAGACTCTATTCTATTCTACTCGTCTCTACTTAATTGTATTCTATTGTTTCTGTTGTGTCCTACTCTAACCCCTCCTACCCTACTCTGCTCTAATCGATTCGATTCGATTCGATTCTATGCATCGGAACGCAATTCCATGTCATTAGGCTTGAATCGGCTTGATTTGGCTCTATTTGCCTTGAATTGGGTCAGTTCGGCTCGATTCTGCTCGACTCAGCATAATTAGGCTCGTTCCAACCTTATTCGGCCCTGTTGGGCTCTAGTCAACACTTTTCTAATTCATTCGTCTCTATTTGGCTCCATTCAACACCATTTCACACCATTCTACTCTGTTGGACTCCATTCTACACTATTCTACTCTATTCTATTCTGTTCTACTCTGCGCTACTCTAATCTATTGGAATTGATTCGATTCATCGCGATTTGTCTCTTTTCCTCTCCATTGGACTCGATTCAGCTCGAATTGGATCTGTTCATCTCTATTCTGCACTATTCGACTCTGACTATTTTACTCTACTCAACTCTACTCCATTCTACTCTTTGCAGTCTCTTCTCTTCTACTCTATTCTAGTTTTCTGTGCCCTACCCTACCGAATCCCAGCCTAACTTACACTACTCTAATCTGTTCCATTGAATTCGATTCCATTCAATTCGACCCCTTTTGACACAATTGGACGGGATTTGGCGAGATTCCATGAGATTCGACGGGTTTGGGTAGGATTTGATGGAATTCGACGAGATTCGCTGCAAGAGGACGTGATTAGGTGCGATTTGGCTCGATTTAGCTCGGCTCATTTTGTTTGTCTCTATTGGGCTCGTTCCAGCTCCATTCGGCTCCATTCAGCTCGAATCTGGTCGATTTGACTCGATTCGGCTCGATTCGGTGCCATTCGGCTCTATTCTACTCTTCTCTACTCTATTCATCTCTCTTCGATTCCATTAGGCTCCATTCCACACGATTCTATTCTACCGAACCCTAGCCCACCCTGCTGTATCCTAATCTAGTCTGTTCTTTTCTATTCTGTTTTATTCTATTCTCATTTGCTATTTTCTCCTTTCCATCCTATGCTATTCGACCATACCCTACACTAAACTCACCTATCCTGACTATGCTGTTCTATTCTATCCTATTTCGTTCTCTTGTCTCTGTTCCCCCGTATGCTACCCTACCCTATGCTACTCCACCGTACCATACCCTGCCTCACAAAAAAAATAAGGGTACTCAATAAGAGTACTAATTAAGGGTACTTGTTTGGGCAAGGGTACTAGTTCAGGCTAGTAGTTAAAGCCTCTTGACTAGTTAAGAGTACTAGTTAAGGCAAGGACACTAGTTAAGACGACTAGGTCCGGCAAGGGTACTAGTTAAGGGTACATGTTAAGGGAAGAGTCCTCGTGACGGCTACTAGTTGAGGCAAGGGTACTAGTTAACGGTGCTAGTTAAGGCAAGAGTACTAGTTAAGGCTACTGGTTCAGGCAAGCCTTCTAGATAAGCACACTAGTACGGCAACGGTACTAGTTAAGACTACTAGTTCAGGCACGGCGACTAGTTCAGGGGGCTGGTTAAGGCAAGGCTACTAGTTAAGGTTAGTAGTCAGGCTAGGGTACTAGTTCAGATGACTAATTTAGGGTACTTGTCAAGGCAAAGGTACTATTCAAGGCTAGTTGTCTAGGCTACTGACGTATGCCACTAGTCTTGCTGACTAGTCCAGCTGACTAGTCTAGGCTACTACTCGAGCCTTCTCTTCTCTACTATACTCTAGTCTATTTTCGTCTACCCTATCATAAACTACCCTACCCTAACCTTTTCTAATCTATTCGATTTGATTCGATTCAAAGCATTTCGATGCTTTTGGACGCGATTACGCTTGAATCAGCTCGATTCGGCTCGATTCGGCACCGTCAGCTCGATTCAGCTCGATTTGGCTCGCATCGCTTCGGTTCAGCTCGTTTCGGCTCGATTCGACTGGGTACAGCCTTATTCGGCCCCATTCGGCTCGATTCGACTATTTTCTACTCTCTTTGTCTCTATGTGACTCCATTTTCACTCCATTCTACTCTATTCTGTTCTACCCTACCCTGCCTTACTCTAATCTATTCTCATGGATTCCATTCGACGCGATTCGAAACAATTTGACAGGATTCATCTCGTATTGTTTCCATTTGGCTCGATTCGCCTAGAATTGGCTCTATTCAGCCCTATCCTGCACTATTTGACTCTATTCAACTCGATTGGACTCAATTCTACTCTACTCTTCTCTACTTTTCTCTGCTCTACCCTACCGTACTATATTCTGTTCTTTCTATTCTGTACTGTTTGATTCTATTCTCTTCTACCCCCCCAGCCCCTCCCCACCCAACCTCTAATCTATTTCAATTGATTCAATTGCATGCATTTCCACGCCATTCGACGCGATTGGGCTTGAATCAGCTCGATTCACTTCGAATCAACTCGGTTTGGCTCCGATTCACTCCATTCGGCTCGATTTGGCTCGAATTGCGTCGATTCTGCTGGATTCTGCTCGATTAGGCCTTCTTTGGCCCTATTTGGCCCTGTTCTGCTCTCTAATCAGCTCCACTCGGCTCTAGTCAGCTCTATTCGGCTCTATTAGACTCTACTCAACTCCATTATCTCTTTTCGACTCCATTAACTCCATTCTACACCATTCTACTCCATCCTTCTCTATTCTATTGTACTGTACTCTAATCTACTCTAGGCTAGTCTAATCGATTGGATGTGATTTGACTTGAATCGATGGGATTCAATGCAATTCGATGGGATCCGACGCGATATGGCACGATTCCGCAGGATTCGGCGCGATTGGTCTTGATTTCTAGCGCTTTGGCTCTTTTTGGCTCTATATGGCTGTATTTGGCTCTATTTGGCAATATTCAACTCTATTCTCTACAGTACTTGACCCTATTCTATTTTTTCAGTTCTATTCTCTTCTATCCTGTTCTGTGCTACTGCATTCTATTCTAGCCTACCCTACCCTAACTTACCCGACCTTAATCTCTTCTGTTCTATTCAACACTCTTGAACGGGAATCAACCTGACTTGGGTCATATCGGCTCGATATAGCTCCTTTCTGCGCCATCAACGTGATTCTGTTCTAATCGGCTCTTTTCCGCTCTATTTTGTCTTTTCAGCACTATTCGATTCTATTGGACTCTAGTCTACTCTACTCTATTTTTTCTGTTCTGTTCTATTCTTCTCTATTCTATTCTACCCTACCCTACCCTAACCTTACCTGCCCTACACTAATCTATTTGATTTGATTCGACACATTGCAATCCGATTCCACATGATTCGTCTCGATTCACCTAGAATTTGGACGATTCAGCTGCATTCAGCTCTGTTCGGCTCTATTCAACTCTATTAGACTCTATTCTATTCTACTCATCTCTACTTAATTGTATTCTATTGTTTCTGTTGTGTTCTACTCTAACCCCTCCTACCCTACTCTACTCTAATCGATTCGATTCGATTCTATGCATCTGAACGCAATTCCATGTCATTAGGCTTGAATCGGCTTGATTTAGCTCTATTTGCCTTGAAATGGGTCAATTCGGCTCGATTCAGCATAATTAGGCTCATTCCAACCTTATTCGGCCCTGTTCGGCTCTAGTCAACACTTTTCTAATTCCTTCATATCTGTTTGGCTCCATTCAACACCATTTCGCACCATTCTACTCTGTTCGACTCCATTCTGCACTCTTCTACTCTATTCTGTTCTGTTCTACTCTGCGCTACTCTAATCTATTGGAATTGATTCGATTCATCGCGATTTGTCTCTTTTCCTCTCCATTCGACTTGATTCAGCTCGAATTGGATCTGTTCATCTCTATTCTGCACTATTCAACTCTGACTATTTTACTCTACTCAACTCTACTCCAATTTACTCTTTGCATTCTCTTCTCTTCTACTCTATTCTAGTTTTCTGTGCCCTACCCTACCGAATCCCAGCCTAACTTACACTACTCTAATCTGTTCCATTGAATTCGATTCCATTCAATTCGACCCCTTTTGACACAATTGGACGGGATTTGGCGAGATTCCATGAGATTCGACGGGTTTGGGTAAGATTTGATGGAATTCGACGAGATTCGCTTCAAGAGGATGTAATTAGGTGCGATTTGGCTCGATTTAGCTCGGCTCATTTTGTTTGTCTCTATTGGGCTCGTTCCAGCTCCATTCGGCTCCATTCAGCTCGAATCTGGTCGATTTGACTCGATTTGGCTCGATTCGGCTCTATTCGGTGCTATTCGGCTCTATTCAACTCTTCTCTAATCTATTCATCTCTCTTCGTTTCCTTTTGGCTCCATTCCACACCATTCTACACTATTCTATTCTAGAGGACCCTATCTTACTCTGCTGTTTCCTAATCTAGTCTCTTCTTTACTATTCTGTTTTATTCTATTCTCATTTTCTATTTTCTCCTTTCCTTCCTATGCTATTCTACGATAAAAAAAATTCTACCATACCCTACACTAAACTAACCTATCCTGACCTGTGCTGTTCTACTCTATTTTATTCTATTTTCTCTGTTCCACCGTATGCTACCCTACCCTATGCTACACCACCTTACCATTCCCTACTACATAGGGGTACTAATAAGTGTAGTAGATTCGAAAAAGTACTACCTAATGCAAGAGTAATAGTTCGGGATACTAGTTAGGGCCACTGTACTAGTTAAGAGTACTAGTTAAGTTACGGGTTCTAGTTAAGGATCCTCATAAGGCAAGGTAAAGTTTAAGGCTACTACTTCAGGCAAGAGTACTAGTTTAGGCTACTAGTTGATGCAATGGTGCAAATTAATACTACTAGTTAAGGCCAGGATACTAGTTAATGCAACTGGTTAAGTCAAGGGTACTAGTTATTGGTACTGATAAGGCCAGGGTACTAGTAAAGTCTATGAGTTAATGCGAGGGTACTACTTAAGGCTTCTAGTTGAGGCAAGGATACTACTGAAGGCCAGGGTACAAGTTTAGGCTGAGCTACTAGTTAATGCGAGGCTACTAGATAAGGGTTCTAGTTAAGGTTTGCTACTAGTTAAGACTACTAGTAAGGCATGGGTAGACGTTAAGACTATTATTTAACGCCAGACTACTAGTTAAGGGTACTAATTAAGACAAGGCTACTAGTTCAGGATAAAAGTTAGGACGTTTGTACTAGTTAAAATTGGTATTTAAGGCACGGGTACTAGTTAAGGCTACTAGTAAAGGCAAGATACAAGTAAAGGACACTACATAAGTCAAGAGCACAAGTTAAGCCTACTAGTTGATGAAAGGGTACAAGGTAAGACTACTAGCTAAGGCCAGGGTACTAGTTAAGGCAACGGGTTAAGGCAAGAGGTATTACTTATGGGTACTGATAAGGCCAGGTAGTAGTTAAGACTACTAATTAATGCAAGGGTACTAATTAAGGGTACTAGTTAGGCAAGGGTAGACGTTAATAGAATTATTTAATTCGAGGCTACTAGTTAAGAGTACTAGTTAAGACAGGGCTACTAGTTCAGGATACTAGTGAGCGGCACTGTACTAGTTAAGAGTACTAGTTCAGGCACAGGTACTAGTTAAGGATACTGGTTAAGGCAAGGTACATATTAAGGCCATTACTTAAGGCAAGAGTACTAGTTAAGGATACTCGATGCAAGAGAAGTTAATACTACTAGTTAGGGCCAGGGTACTAGTTAAGGCAGCTGGTTAAGGCAAGGGTAGTAGTTATGAGTACTGATAAGGCAGGGAACTAGTTAATACTACTAGTTAATGCAAGCATACTAGTTAGGAGTACTAGTTGAGGCAAGGGTACTAGTGAATGTCAGGGAACTAGTTAAGGCTACTGGTTATGGCCAGGGTACCAGTTCAGGCAGGGCTACTAGCTAAGGCAAGGCTACTAGTTAACTGTAGTATTTAAGGCTTGGTTAATTGTGAAGGGTACTAGTAAGGCAAGGTAGACGTTAAGACTATTACTGAAGGCAAGGCTACTAGTTAAGAGTACTAGTTCAGAGAAGGCTACTAGTTCAGTATACCAGTTAAGGCAAGGGTAGTAGTTCAGATTAATAATTTAGGGTACTTGTCAAGGCAAGGGTACTATTCGAGGATAGTTGTCGAGCCTACTGATCTATACCACTAGTCTAGCTGACTAGTCCAGCTGACTTGTCTAGGCTACTACTCTAGACTTCTCTTGTCTACTCTACTGTAGTCTACTTTCGTCTACCCTAGTCTACCCTATCATAAACTACCCTACCCTAACCTTTTCTAATCTATTCAATTTGATTCGATTCAAAGCATTTCAATGTGATTGAACGCAATGATGCTTGAATCGGCTCATTCGGCACCATCAGCTCGATTCAGCTCGATTTGGTTTGAATCGCATCGATTCGGCTTGTTTCAACTCAATTCGACTTTGTTCAGCCTTATTCGGCTCTTTTGGGCTCGATTCGACTCTTTTCTACTCTATTTTTCTCTATGCAACTCCATTCGACTCGATTCTACTCTATTCTGTTCTACCCCAGCCTACCCTACTCTAATCTATTCTAATGGATTCGACTGGATGCTATTCGAAGCGATTCATCACGTTTTGTTTCCATTTGGCTCGATTCGGCTAGAATTGGCTCTATTCAGCTATATTCTGCACTATTTCACTCTATTCGACTCTAATCTACTTTACTCTGCCCTACCGTACTGTGCTAAATTCTGTTCCTTCTATTATGTACTGTTCTAGTCTATTCTATTCTACCCTCCCAGCCGCTCCCCTCCCCTTCTCTAATCTTTGATTCTATTCGATTCATGGCATTTTCACGCCATTCGACCCGATTAGGCTTGAATCAGATCAATTCACTTCGAATCGGTTCGATTTGGCTCCACTTTGCTCCATTCAGCTCCAGTTGCATCGATTCTGCTGGATTCTGCTCGATTAGGCCTTCTTTGGCCCTATTCGGCCCAGTTATGCTCTATTCGACTCTTTTCTACTCTATTCGTCTCTATCCGTCTCCGTTCTAGTCCATTCCACACCATTCCACACTATTCTCCTCTATTCTATTCTACCCTTCCCTACCCTAATCTATTCTAATTGATTCGATTTGACCCGATTCGAAGCGATTCAACGCGATTCATCTTGTTTTGTCTCCATTCGGCTCATTTCGGCTATGTTCTGCACTATCTGACTCTTTTCTACTCTACTCTGTTCTGCTGGATTCTTTCTCTTCTGTTCTGTTCTCTCCTATTCTGTTGTACTCTATTCTATCCCACCCTACCCAACCCTACTGCACCCCACCCAAACCTACCCTACTTTAATCTATTTGATTCAATTCGATTCACTTCGACGCGATTTGACAGGACTCGACGGGATTCGACAAGGTCCGAAGGCATTTGACGGGATTCAAAGAGATTTGACGAGATTCCATACGATTCGACGTGATTCAGCAGAATTCTATGAGATTGGCCGCAATTCGAAGTTATTTGACGTGATGGGACGTGATTCGTCGTGATTCGACGACATTCGATGCAATCCGATGGGATACGAAGCGATTGGACCCGGTCCGACACAAAACGATGTGATTTGATGCGATTCGACGTGATTCGATGTGATTCGACGCTATTCAGTGACAGTCGGCGTGATTCTGCTTGATTCAGCTCGATTAGGTGCGAATTGGCTCTTTGTGGCTCTTTTACGTCTCTATTCGGCTCCATTCAGCTCTGTTTTCTCTATTCGTCTCTATTTGGCCTATTCGGCTCTATTCGACTCTATTCGAGTCTATTCGACCCTACTCTTTTCCACTCTATTCTGTTCTATTCCTTCTATTCTGTTCTAATCTCTTCTATTCTACTTTACTCTATTCTATTCTACCCTACCCTCCCCTTCTCTAATCTATACGTTTGGATTGGATTGGGTGCATTGAACGTGATTCGACGTGATTAAGCTTGAGTCAGCTCGATTCGATTCGGTTTGGCTCTATTCGGCTCCATTCGGCTCGTTTTGGCTTGAATTGCTTCGATTCTGCTCAATTCGGCCTCTTTCGGCCCTATTCTGCTCTATTCGACTCTTTTCTACTCTTTTCGTCTCTGTTTGACTCCATTCTACTCCATTCTATTTATTCCACACCATTCTACACTCTTCTGCTCTACTCTATCCTACACCACTCTAATTTACTCTAATCGATTAGACGTGGTTCCTCTCCTTTCGACTCCATTCGGCTCTATTCAGCTGTATTCCAGTCTACCCTGTTATTCACTAGTCTACTCTATTGTACTCTAGTCTACTCTTCTCTATTTTATTTATTGTTCCTATTCTGTTCTGTTCTATTCTACTCTATTCTACCCTACCCTATGCTACCCAACTCTAATCTAGTCTCATCCATTTGATTGGATTTGATCCAACCCATTTTGACACGATTCGGCTCAATCTGGCTCTATTTAGCTCCGTTCGAATCTATTCTGCTCTACTCTATTTCCCTCTACGCTACTCTAGCCTACTGTTTTCTGTATTCGTTCTGTATTGTTCTGTTCTATTCTGCTCTCTTCTGATTTATTCTATGCTACTCTATTCCACCCTGCCATACCCAAACCTCCCCTACTCTAATCTGTTCCATTCTATTAGATGAATTTTGACACGATTCAGGTCGAATTGGTTCGATTCATGTCCATTCGGCTCCATTTGGCTCAAAGAGTGTCGATTCAGCTGGATTCGGCTCAATTCGGCTCCATTAGGCTCGATTTGCTGGATTTGGCTCAATTCAGCTCGATTCGGCCCTCTTCAGCCCTCTTCAGCACTATTCGGCTCTATTCGGCTCTTTTCTACTCTTTTCGACTCCATTCGATTGCGTTGCACAGCATTCTACTCCACTCAACACTATTTTCCTCTACCCTACCCTAATTGACTGGTATTGGTTCGAGGGGATTCAACGCGATTTGCGTTGTTTCTCCTCCATTTGGCTCGATTCGACTCTATTCAACTCTGTTCTACTCTACTCTACACTATTCTGCTCTGCTCTAACCTTTTGGACTCTATTCTCTTGTATTCATTTTATTCTCTTTTACTGTGTTCAATTCTATTCTACTCTATTTTATCCAACCCTACTCTAATCTATTCCACTGGATTCGATTCCACGCATTTCCATGCGATTCGGCTCAAACCGGCTCCATCGCACTCCATTCATCCCTCTTTGGCTCCAATCGGTTCGATTCAGTTCTAATCGGCTCCATTTCGCCCTAGGCAGCTCTATTCAGCTTTAATAGGCTCTATTCAGCTCTATATGGCTCTATGAGTCTACTCAACTCTATTATCTCTTTTCAACTCCGTTCTACACCATTCTACTCCATCCGACTCTATTCTTCTCTACTCTATTGTCTTGTACTCTACCCTTCTCTAGTCTATTCTAATCGGTTCGATTGGATTGGACTGGAATTGGTGGGATTCAATGCAATTCAACGGGATTCGACGCGATCCAGCATGATTCCGCGGGATTCGGCGCGATTCATCTTGATTTCTATCACGCTGGGTCTTTGGGGCTCTATTTTGCTCTATCCGGCAATATTCAACTCTATTCTTCTATACTCTGCACTACTCGACCCTATTTTATTCTTTCAGTTCTGTTCTATCCTGTTCTGTTCTACTGCATTTTGTTCTATCCTACCCTACTCTGACTTAGCCTACTGTAATCTGTTCTATTCTTTCAACAGACTTGAACAGGATTCGACCTGATTCAGGTCATATCGGCTCCAATCAGCTCCTTTTTGTGCGAATTAAACTCGATTCGGTTTGACTTGGCCCTTTTCCTCTCTATTCGGCTCTTTTCGGCAGTATTTGACTCTATTTGATGCTAGTCTACTGTTCTCTATTCTTTCTGCTCTATTCTAATCTATTCTTTTCCACCCTACCCTACCCTAATCTTACCTGCCCTACACTAAACTATTTGATTTGATTCGACACATTTCAACGCGATTCGACAGGGTTCTTCTCGATTCACCTCGAATTTGGTTGATTCGGCTGCATTCAGCTCTGTTTGGCTCTATTCAACTCTATTTGACTCTATTCTACTGTATTCGTCTCTACTTAATTCTATTCGATTCTTTCTCTTGTGTTCTTTTCTGTTCGAGTCTAACCCCTCCTACTCTACGCTCCTCTACTCTGATCGATTCGATTCGATTCAATGCCTTTCAACGCGATTCCATGTCATTAGGCTTGAATTGGCTTGATTTAGCTCTATTTGGCTTGAATCAGGTCAATTTGGCTCGATTCTGCTCGATTCAGCATAATTAGGCTCGATCCAAACTTATCCGGCCCTGTTCAGCTCTATTCAACTCTTTTCTACTTCATTCGTCTCCATCTGGCTCCATTCGACTCCATTCCACACCATTCTACTCTGTTCGACTCCATTCTACACTAGTCTATTCTGTTCTCCCCTACCCTACTCTAATCTATTCGATTCATTGAGATTTGTCTCATTTCCTCTCCATTTGACTCGATTCCGCTCGAATTGGATCCATTCATCTCTATTCTGCACTACTCGACTCTGACTATTCTACTCTACTCCACTCTACTCCATTCTACTCTTTGTATTCTCTTCTGTTCTACTCTATGCTTCTCTATTCTATTCCTTCTCTGCCCTACCCTATTGAATCCCAACCTAACCTACACTACTCTAACCTGTTCTATTGAATTCGATTGCATTCAATTCGACCCCTTTTGACACAATTGGACGGGATTCGGTGAGATTCCATGAGATTCGATGGGTTTTGGTGGGATTTGATGAATTCAACGAGATTCGCTGCAATAGGATGCGATTAGGTGCGATTTGGCTCGATCTAGCTTGGCTCATTTTCTTTGTCTCTGTTTGGCTCATTCCAGCTCCATTCGGCTCCATTCAGCTCGAATCTGGTCGATTTGACTTGATTTGGCTCGATTGGGCTTGATTGGGCTCGATTCAGCCCTATATGTCCCTATTCGGTGCTATTCCGCCCTATTCAACTCTTTTCTAGTCTATTCATCTCTGTTTGACTGCATTTGACTCCATTCCACACCATTCTATGCTATTCTATTCTACAGAACCCTATCCCGCCCTAGTCTTTCCTAATCTAGTCTGTTATTTTCTATTCTGTTGTATTTGACTCTCGTTTTCTATTTTCTCTATTCCATCCTATGCTACTCTACCACACCCTACACTCAACTAACCTATCCTGACTTATCCTGTTCTATTCGATTTGATTCTGTTTTCTCTGTTCTACCGTATGCTACCCTACCTTATGACACCCTACTGTACCATACCCTACTACATAGGGGTACTCAATAAGGGTACTAGTTTGGAAAAGGGGACTACCTAAGGCAAGGGTACTAGCTCAGGCTACTAGTTAGGGCCACTGTACTAGTGAAGAGTACTAGTTAAGGCACGGTACAAGTTAAGGCTACTACTTAAGGCAAGAGTACTAGTTCAGGCTACTAGTTGATGCAAGGGTACAAGTTAATACTACTAGTTAAGGCCAGGGTACTGGTTAAGGCAACTGGTTAAGGCAAGGGTAGTCGTTATGGGTACTGATACAGCCAGGGTGCTAGTTAAGACTACTAGTTAATGCGAGGGTACTAGTTAAGGGTACTAGTTGAGGCAAGGGTACTAGTGAAGGCCAGGGTAGTAATTAAAGCTACTGGTTAAGGCCACGGTACTAGCTAATGCAGGGCTGCTAGTTAAGGCAAGGCTACTAGTTAAGGGTACTAGTGAGGGCTTGGCTACTAGTTAAGGCTACTAGTAAGGCATGGGTAGACATTAAGACTATTACTTAAGGGAAGGCTACTAGTTAAAGGTACTAGTTCAGACAAGGCTACTAGTTCAGAATACTAGTTAAGGCAAGGGTAGTAAAGTTAGGGTTAAAGTTAGGTTAAGGTTAGGGTTAGATTTAGGATTAGGTTTAGGGTTAGGTTTAGGGTCAGAGTTATTGTAAGTGTTAGTGTTAAGGTTACATGTGGGCTACGGTTAGCGTTAGGGTATGGTTGGGGTTATGTTTAGTGTTTGGTTTAGGGGTAGGGTTAGATTTAAAGTTAGGGTTAGTTTTAGGGTTAGACATAGGGTGAAGCTTAAGATACGGTGAGGGTTAGCATTAGGGTTATGGCTTGGGTTTGGGTTAGTGTTCAGGTTAGTGTTAAGGTTATGTTTAGGGTTAGGGTTAAGTTTAAGGGGTATGTTTAGTTTTAGGGTTAGGGCTAGATTTTAGGTTAGAATTAAGTTTAGTGTTAAGGTTAGGGTTAGGGTTATTGCTTGTGTTAGGCGTTGTGGTTGGGTTAGGGTTAGGGTTAGGGTCAGGTTGAGGGTTAGGTTTAGTGTTAGGGTTGGGTAGGTTTAGGATTATTGTTAGGGTAAGGTGTTAGGGGTTCGAGGTGTAGTTTAGGGTTAGGGTTTGGGTGAGGGTTCCAGTTAGGCATTGTGGTTCTGGTCATGGTTAGGTTTGGTTTAGGGTTAGGGTTAGGTTTGTGATTAGGTTTCGGGTTAGTGTTTGAGTTAGGTTTTTAGTTAAGGTTAAGGTTTGGGTTAGGCTTTGGTGTTAAGGGTTAGGGTTTGGATTAGGGTTAGGGTTATCATTAGGGCTTAGGGGTTCAGGCCACTGTTAGCGTTAGGTTTAGGGATAGCATTAGGGTTAGGGTTTGGGATGCGGTTAGGGGTTAGGGTGAGGGTTACGGTTAGTTTTACAGTTAAGGTGAGGGTTTAGGGTAAGTGTTATGATTAGGGTTAGAGTTCGAGTTAGGGTTAGGTTTAGGGTTAGGGTTAGGTGTAGCGTAAGATTTAGGTTTAGGTTCAGGTTTAGGGTTAGAGTTAGTGTTCTATTTAGGGTCAAAGTTAGAGTTTGGGTTACGGTTAGTATTAGGATTAGGATTAGGTTTAGGGTTAGGTTCAGGGCTATTGTAAGGGTTAGGTTTAGGGTTACAGGTGGAATAGCATATGGTTAGAGTTAGGTTTAAGTTTAGGGTTTGGGTTAGGTTTAGGGTTAAAGTTAGGGTTAGGGTTTGGATGAAGTTTAGGATAGGGTGAGGATTAGTTTTAAGGTTAGGGCTAGAATTTGGGTTTGTGTTCAGGTTAGTGTTAAGGTTAGTTTTAGGGTTCGGGTTAGGTTTAGGGTTTATGTTTAGAGTTAGGGTTAGGTTTAGGTTTAGGGTTAGTGTGAAGTTTAGGTTAAGGTTGAGGGTTAGGATAAGGGTTAGGATTATAGTTAGTGTTAGAGGTTAGGTTTAGGATGTTAGGGTTAGGTTTATTGTTAGGGTCAGGTAAAGTTTAGGGTTAATGTTAGGGTTAGGGTTAGATTAGGGTTACTGTTCGTGTTAGGGTTAGGGTTAGGGATAATGTGAGGAATAGATTGTGTTAGGTTTAGGGTTGGGGATATGGTTAAGTGTTAGGGTGAGGGTTAGGGTTAGGTTTACATTTAAGGTGAGGGTTTAGGGTAATTGTTATGGTTAGGGTTAGAGTTAGAGTTAGGCTTAGGGTGAGGGTGAAGTTTCAGTTAATAGTCAGGGTTAGGGTTAAGGTTAGAGTAGGGTTAAGGTTAGTGTTAGGGTTAGGTTTAGGATTAGTTTTAAGGTACGGGTAAGGTTAGGTTTAAGGGTAGGTTCACAGTAAAGGGTAGGGCTAGGTTAGGGTTAGGGTTAGGTTTAGAGTTAGAGTTAGTGCTAGGGTTTAGGTTTAGGGTTAGGGTCAGGTTTAGAGTTATTGTTAGGTTTAGGGTTAGAGTAAAGGTTAGGGTTAAGTTTAGGGTTAGGGTAATGGTTAGGTTTAGGTCAGGGTTAGGGTTAGGATTAGGGATAGGGTTAGGGTTAGGGAAAGGGTTAGGGGTTCGTGTGAGGGTTAGTGTTAGGTTTACAGTTAAGCTGATGTTTTAGGGTGTTACGGTCAGGGTTGGAGTTAGAGTTAGGGTTAAGTTTCGGGTTAGAGCTAGAGTTATCAGATAGTTTACAGTTAGGTTTGGTTTTCGGTTTAGGGTTAGGGTTAGGTTTAGGGTGAAGTTTAGGTTAAGTTTGATGGTGAGGGTTAGGGTTAGGGTTAGGGTTAGTGTTAGGGTTAGGTGTTTGGATTAAGGTTAGGGTTGGGTTAGGGTTAGGTTTAGGGTTAGGGTTAGTGTTAGGGTTTGGGTTAGAGTTAGGTGTTTGGGTTAATGTTAGGGTCAGGTTTAGGGTTAAGTTTAGAGGTAGGGTTTGGTTTAGGGTTAGGGTCACAGTGAAGTTTAAGTTAAGGGTGAGGGTTGAGCTTAGGGTTAGGGTTAGGGTTAGGGTTAGGGTTAGGGTTAAGGTTAGGATTAGGTTTAGGGTTTAGGTTAGGTTTAGGGTTAGGTTTAGGGTAAATGTTAGGTTTAAGTCATGGTTAGGGTTAGGGCTAGGTTAAGGTTAGAGACAGGGTTAGGTTAAGAGCTGTGGTTAGGTTTAGATGTTAGGGCGAGGATGAGTGCTAGGTTTCCATTTAAGCTGAGTGTTTAGGGCAGATTTTAGGATTAGGGTTGGAGTTAGAGTTAGGGTCAGGGTTAGGGTTAAGTTTAGGGTTAGGTTAATGGTTAGGATTAGGTTTAGGGTCAGGGTTAGTGGGAGATTTAGTGTTATATTTAGTTTTATGTTTAGGGTTAGGGTGAAGTTTATGTTAAGCATGAGGGTTAAGGTTAGGGGTTAGGGTTCAGGTTAGGGTCAGGGTTAGGTTTAGGTTTAGGGTTAGGGTTATGTTTAGGGTTAGTTTTAGTTTTGTTCAGGGTTAGGGTTTGAATGAAGTTAGGGTAGGTTTAGGGTTATGGTTATGGTGAAATTTTGGTTAAGGGTGAGGGTTCGTTTTAGGGTTATGTTTAGGGTTAGAGTTAGGGTTAGTGCTTAGGGTTACGTTTAGGGTTAAGGTTAGGTTTAGGCTAAGGATTAGGGTTAGAGTTAGGTTTGGGATTAGTGTTTCGGTTAGGTTTAGGGTACGGTTATATTTAGTGTTAAGTTTAGGGCTAGGGTAAGAGTTAGAGTTATGTTTAGAGTTAAGGTGAGGGTTTTGGGTAAGTGTTATGGTTAGGGTTAGGGCTAGGGTTAGGGTTAGAGTTAGGGTTAGGGGTTAGTGTTAGGTTTAAGTTTATGGTAGGGTTAAAGTTTGGGTTAAGTTAGGTTAGGATTAGGTTTAGGGTGAGGGTTAGGGTCAGAGTTATTGTAAGGGTTAGGCTTAGGGTTACAGGTGGGCCAAGGTTAAGGTTAGGGTTAGGTTTAGAGCTAGGGTTAGGGTTAGCTTTAGGTTAGGGATAGGGTGAAGTTTAAGATAGGGTGAGGGTTAGGGTTAGGGTTATTGTATGGTTAGGGTATGTTTAGTTTTCAGGTTAGTGTTAAGGTTATGTTTAGAGTTAGGGTTAAGTTTACGGGTTTTGTTTAGTTTTAGGGTTTGGGTTAGATTTTCGGTTAGGGTTAAGTTTAGTGTTGAGGTAGAAGTTAGTGTTAGGGTTAAGGTTACTGTTAGGGTAAGTGTTAGGGTTAGGGGTAGGGTTAGGGATGAGGTAAGGCTTAGGGTTAGGGTTAGGGTGAAGTTTAGGTTAAGGGTGAATGTTAGGGTTAAGGTTAGGGGCTAGTGTTAGGGTTAAGGGTAGTGTTAGGGTTATGGTTTGGGTTAGAGTTAGTGTAGGGTTAATGTTAGGGTTAGTGTTAGGGTTAGGGTTACGGTTAAGGTTAGGTTTAGGATTAGGGTTAGGGATAGGGTTAGGGTTAGGGTTATGCATAACATTAGATTCTTTCTGATTTTTAAATTTTGCTTATATGGAAATGAATTTATTTTTCAAGTAATCCCCACCATCTTTGCTCTGCCATTCATAACTATTGAAATGGAATTTAATGATGCATTGAATTTGTCGCCTTTAGTGAAAGCAACAAAATTTCATTAAGTCAAAGCTCTCAGAAAATTTGGGATAAAGAGTTACCTCTCTATGGAGAAGTGTCCACCATCTGTGGGACTAAGGCCACTGAGGACAGTCTCTGGTAGCATCTTTAACATTCTGTCACTTAGATTTCTTTCCCTTTTTTTCTGTGTTTCTGCTTATCTCTAGTTCTGTTTTTCTTTAACTGCCTGCCTCTTGTTCTTCTCATAGTTCCTCTCCTCCTTTTTTTCCTTATTTCTTTATTTTCTCTTCTTGCAAGAAACTCTCAAGTAGCATTCAGGACAAATAAAAAGCGGGTGGCTCTGTGGAGATATTTTCATAATTATGGTGACTGTTGTTTCTCTTGATATTTTTGTTCTTTTTATTGTGTGGCCATTTTTGTAACTCTGGTGAAGAAAACCAGATTAGTATAAAGGAAAATTAAGTTTTCACCCACTTGCATGTCACTATATTTCAGACCACCTGTGAGTCTTTTTTTTTTTAAGTCTTGCCTGTTGTTTTAGTTGTCCTTGTCAGAAAAGTCCCTGAGGCAAAGAATGGCAAAGTAATAATTCCCAATGCTCTATGATTCATCCTGTCCCACCCCCAGTGGTTGTAACATTCTGAGTTCACCACATATCCCAGGGCTAGGGGTTCTGGAATACCTTGTGGGCCACATGGGACCCCACATGCATTCAAACTTCTTGACATTGAGCAGAAGAGTTTGCTCTTTGTAAGTATCTAAGAGGCCGGCCGCTTCTTCCTCAAAACTGAACAAGAGGCACAAAGGGTCTGTCCTGTAAGGCACAGCTCCTTGTGCAGTGCTCTGAGCGCAGAAGACCCCTGACGGATATTGTTGCCCGGCTGGAACTGATGAGCACGTTTGATGAGGGCAATTAAAAGTGGGTAGGAACACCACCCTGCAGGAAATCAGAACAGAGATTGGCTGGTGGCCCAGTCAGGGTGCTGGTCCAGCATGGCAGGAAGGCTTCAACGATTAACAGAACACAGATGCTGTTCCTGAGTAAACGCTTATGTCTGAGGTTTAGAACTACCTGGGTTTTTTTTTGTTTTTGCTTTTTGAGGAGTTGAACACTTATGAATGGCACAGCAAAGAAGGTTAGGATTGCCTAAAAAATAAACCCGTTCTGAGAAGCAGGAATCAGCTTCTCATCATCGCTTACCTCTTCCCTTTACCTGCTTTTCTCCCCATCTCACACCCCCGGGCTCTTTGCAATAGTAAGTGTCTTTTTGAAAGGCACATAGATCAGTAGTCACACTCTTCTACTTTGAGCCTTTTGAGGACACTGCATTATCCCCCTGGTAGCATAGTGGTTAAGTGCCATGGCTGCTAACCAAAAGGTCAGCAGTCCAAATCCACCAGGTGCTCCTTGGGAACTCTACCAGGTAGTTTTACCCTGTTGTTGTAGGGTCACTGAGTCAGAATCAACTCAATGGCAATGTTTTTTTTTTTGGCATTATCATCCAAAATGAACTGATTCTGTATCCTAGGTGTGGCTTCTTAATTACCAAGCCATTTCATTGCGAAACCAGCTGCTTCTACAAAGAACAGGCTGAGATCAGTCACATGTCTCTTTAGCACCCTCTGAAGGGTGCCTGTCTGAAGTGCTTCATAATCAAGTGGCTTCTTCAGGAATAGCAGTGATCAAAGACCTTCTAATGCTTGTTTTTACTATTGAAGTTTGCCCTTCCTACACAGCCATTTGCTGTATGCCTACTTGATAAATATTTGTTGATGATAATGATAAGGCAAGAATATACATCTCTTAACAGGTCTACTGGACTGAACAGCTCGAGGGGGGAAACCTGTGGAAAGGTAGCTCAACTTGAGTTACCCAGAGTCACTGCTTGGCAGAGTGTCTGTAGCTTAGTCATCCTTACTGAAGTGAGGGGCTTGTAGGAGCAGGGAAAAGATGGAGACCATGTGTGCTATTTAAACCAAAGACCGATCACCGTCCAAGGGGACACGTGTTTCTTCCATTGACTAATTTAATTTTCTCCAAATGTTCTCATAAAAGAAAGTGAAGATGGGTGGATGATTTTATGAAGATGTAAAACTTGAGAGGGTTTTCTCTTGCAGGCTGGCCACAGAATGTTACAAAACCCAGAATTCTAAAATGTGCAGCTACCTTAGTGCCATACCATCTTTAAAGTTTAGTGCTTAGACCCTTTCTCCCTTAAAAGTTCCAGCCAAGTCTAGCGCTTTATTGAACTCAGAATATTGTTCTCTTTGAGAATGTGAAAATTGTAAATAGCCAAAGAATTTCTACATGTAAGAGCTAGCTGATTCCGGTATATCCCGCCCTGTTGAAGAAAATACCAAACGGCTGCCTGTAGTGATAGATAGTTGAGCAGTTGAAGAAGGACTAACACATGGACTTTTCAGCCTGAATGTGCGTTGGCAGAGACCGTACTTAGAGTTCAGCATAGTGTTATTTCAAGGGGAGGGGTGCCCTCTGCTGGAATAATCTCCATTGTCCTTTCAGCAAATTAATTTCCTCAGCAACTGGTTAATTTGCCTTTCATCACGTGGTTTCCTTAGTTGAGAATTTGGTCCCAGTCTATAAAAAGAGGAAAGTATGACGTGGGCTCTGAAAAGCTGAGGGCAATGCCCACAGAAGATTTTGTCACCGTCAGTAGCCCCTTCTTCTGCAAAATGTTGAGCTGTATTATTCCCTCTGTTTTCAAAGAAGACGCATCTGGCTGGAATGTTTGTACAGAGTTGTAAGGCAAGGGCCTGATTCTTTTGTAAGTTATCTCGACTTCATTCTTGTGAAATTGCAAAGAAAAATCAATAAACAGGCTTCTTTCATATGCATGTAAATGGTGTGAAATACTGACGTGTTTTGTACATGTACGTAATAATACATTTCCTTCCAGCTTTCACATTACTAATCTGAGATGGTCGTACAGTTTTATAATTAGATATGTAGGGTTGGGGGAGGGTGGTTATTTTTATAGTGGGATGTCCCTTATATTTAGAAAACTTGGAATAATTCTGTACTTGTGAAAAGGTACTTTCCATCCATTTCCTAAAAGAAAAAGGGTATTGTTCTTTAAAATATTTATGAGTTAGAAGGGAGATGATTCTTCTGCTCTCTAAGGAGCCTCCCAAGCAGTACATATGTGACACCCAATTTTGTAGACTGCAAACAATTACCAGCAATTGTCTCTTCTAAAATGTGAAAAAAAAAATTCATATACCTATTTTAACCCCTTTGTATAGCACGTTATTTCTCACTGGAGAACCATCTACTGCAAAGAAGTATATTACGTGGCATCAGTAACTGATGTTTAATACCAAAAGGAAAGGCCAGTGGATTTATTTTTCCTTCCTAACCCCAAATTGTATGCTTCTATAAAATGGATGATGTCACAGGTAGCATTTTAGTGTGCTTCTCCATGGGGTCTTTCTGGCCAGTTCTACAGATCGTACATTTGGTGGTCCCATCACAGCCATTACCTGTCATCTGCAGATCCAGGTCATGAGACAAAGCATCCTTGATTTACCTGCCACATGGCTCAAAAATCACCAAGGTTACTCCTGATGGCATTTGCGTGGGAAGTTTTTAATTTGAACTGGTTAGCTCTCCATTACCAAAATAACATGGTAGTTGATTATGAAGCCATTTTACCCAAAGGTCATTTTTTTGTATAAAGTCACTGGCACATTAAAATAATTAGCTAAAGTGGTATATAGTTTGTTCTGTTTTTTTTCTGTGTAAATCTCCATCTCTTCTTGCCCACCTCAGACACCTAACCTCCTCCTTCCAAAGCACTTTATTTCTCATGAAATACTCAGAAATCAAAAAAAAAAAAAAAGGTCCTTAAAGGAATTTGTCTTCTATTAGGAGACGCAGACTTTTATTTTGCTTTTTCTGTTCTCTATGTCCTTGGAAAGCATAAACAGATTGTCTCATACCAGGCTGGTGATGAAATAATATTACAGCTGATCGTTGGAAACATTCAATCATACAGTGTGGCTATTTTTATTATCTAGAAGATTATAATGTAAATAAGTGCAGTTGTGTTATGTACTGGTAAAAAATATATATATTGCAACTATAAAAGTTTTAAGACAAGGATTGTGAAGTCCAGGAAATTTCATTGCAAAATTTGTTTGGTTTTGCGACTGTGTCTGTATCATCCATCTTTCCTGACTCAGCTGCCTAGGACCGAGTTCCAGAGGTGGGGCATGGATTTGGGAAAGCCGATATTTATTGCTGAATTGTGATCGTGTTAAAAGATAGCAATTTTAATAAAGTCTTATTTCCCTCAAGTAAATCAAGTGCCAGGCAAGAACCCTCTTCTTAGCTCTGTTTTTGTGACTGCATTGATTTTAAAAAATTGAACAATTCAGTTTCAAATGACTGCTAAATTCTCTTGAGGGGACTTTAGGTGGGGACTGAGCACTATTGTATGTGCCTGCCAGGTGGGGCCGACCAAAACTAAAACCAAATCCATTGCCATCCAGTCGATTTCAACTCATAGTTCTATAGGACAGAGTAGAACTGTTCCATAGGGTTTCCAAGGAGCGCCTAGTGGATTCAAACTGCCCACCTTTGGTTAGCAGCGGAGCTCTTAAGAACTGCGCCACCAGGGCTCTCCAGGTCGGGCAGCCAGGTCTTTTTTATATGTACTTGTAAGTTTCTAAAGCATTTAGTTTAACTTGAACTGTAAACTTTTACTTAAGCATGATAATTTTTTTTTTTTTAATTTAGCATTCCTAAAGAATTGCTAAAAATTTTTCATGGGAAAGCTAAGGAAATGGAAAAGAAAAGGAATGCGGAAAAAGAAGGTAGGGAAGGGGGAGGACCATGCATTGTTATCACCTACTATGAAACAGGCGTGCCCCTTGGTATGGCTTATATAACCCAGAGTGTCCAGCCAGCCACGATTCCTGGAGATGTCCCAGGAAGAGCAGGCACGGTTGGGCATGCCAAGTGTAGTTCAGCCTATGACTAGACCCTTACACCCTGCCAGGTACCACTCAAGGAGCTTTGAGTTCCACAGAACCCACTGGCAAAAAAAAATCTACCTGTATTGAGCCCTGTGGCCCACTGGAGCTCTTCCCTACCTGAATCAACTACTGTATAGATAACAGAAAACATTAATGCCTTGGAGGCTTAGCTCTGAGGGGCTAGTTCATGCTTAATTTGTAACCAACCCGTTGCCATAGAGTCAACTCTGACTCATGGCAACCCCATGTGTGTCAAAGTAGAACTGTGCTTCATAGGATTTTCAATGGCTACCTTTTTGGAAATAGATCAGCCAGTCCTTTATTTCAAGCACCTGTGGGTTGCTAAGAAGGAAGATATTCAAAGGGCTGTTTTATTAACAATAATGATTGTGCCACATGATAAAGTACTTTGTTTATGCTTCCATTGTTTCTCTTTTTATCTGCCCAGAAACTGATTGCCAGCAAGGAAGCTGACACCTGGGAGTGTTAAGCTCTTACCCAGGACCTAGAAACCATCCCTCCGACTAACAACCTCTACAGTCTCACTACTAGGCCTTTGCTTTCCAAACTGGAAAATGTGTTCTGTGGGACACATTTTGGGACATACTAGAAAGTATAGTGCACAGTCCCAGGGGCAACTAGGTTGGGACAAGTCTTCATACAATGTATAAAAAAAAATTTTTTTTTATATTAGCTATTAAAAGCTTTTGAGAATGCCTTCATTAAAGTAGCCTATTCAACTTTGTATAACTCAGCTTTTCCTGAACCTGATTGATGATAGAATCCTCTTTTTCAAGTATCATAGTCTTCAACACTGCCCTGAAATAGACCACTGGTGTGGAACATACTGGTACTCAGACCAGAAAAAAGTTGCTAGACTATTTCCCACCTCTCTGTCTCATGTGACCCACCGACTCTGGCCTCTCTTCTTCCATATTCCCAGTTTATTAGGTAAAAGTCAAGTCATGCAAGGTTTGCACAGCCAACCTGGCACCTGTTTCACCATGAGTGGAAATGTCCCAGGAAATAGGTCCCTCAGCACAGCTCACAGTCACATGCAGTGCTGGGCAGCTTCTTAGCTTAGGTCACATTTTTCCCAGGGAAGTAGAGGCCCTACAGGCCCTGAAAACCCCACTGTGTGCTTTTGCTTGGAGAAGCCATTCAACATACTTGTCTCTTTGAAAATGGAAAAATAAAAACTCCCCAGAGCTTTGTAAAAAGCCAGCTAGGCCAATTTTTCCACTTGATTTCTATAACTGTTCACAGGTGTATTTAGAGTACTCTCGACTAAACCACTAAAAGCTTCCTAGATGGTACAAACAGTTAAGCACTTGACTACTAGCTGAAAGGTTGGTGGGTGCAACCCACTCAGAGGCACTTGGAAGACAGGCCTGGATCTGCTTCTGAAAGGTCACATCCTATGGAGCAGTTCTACTCTGACACGTGCGGTCGCCATGAGTCAGAATCAACCTGACAACAACTAACAACATCAACAATAAGCTAAACCACTACCCTATTCAAAAAGTTCAAAAATGCCTTCAGTTCTAAGTCTAATAATTCCTTTTGAATTGATGTTTGTATTACAGGCAGTCCCCAGGTTATGAATATCCAACTTTTGGACAACTCATACTTCAGAATGGACTGCCATAGAATCAAATCAAACCCATTGCTGTCAGGGAGAACTGCCCCATAGGGTTTCCAAGGAGCAGCTGGTGGATTTGAACTGCCAACCTTTTGGTTAGCAGCCAAGCTCTTAACCACTGCACCACCAGGCCTCCAGTCATAAATCCTATTATACTAAAAATTTGAATTAAATACATACAGTGCTTCATAAAAACGAACGCACCCACTACTTTGCGATGCCATGAACACTGCACAGTTTGGAAGTGTTTCTAAGTGTTTTATATGCATACTATATACTAAGACAAACATTTAGCTAACTGCTAAATAAGAACCATATGTACCTGTTCCAACTTACCTACAGATTCGACTTAAAGAGATTTTGGAATGGATCTCATTTGTAACCCCAGGGACTTTCCTGGGTGGAGAAATGCTTTTCACCAGATTGGAAATAGGGAGGAAAAGGTGAATTATTTATGCTTTAAGATAGATCATTACTCTCTGTGGCAGAGTGCAACTCACAGTGCAACTCAATTCAGGTGGATTGAGAAAGGTTTCATATTTACGAGGCTTTCCAGAATAATAGCTCCATCTCCCATAGCAACCCAAGAACAGAAATTATTTTCTGTCTTACTTCATCACACTATTTGTATTGAGTCTCTCAAGTCTCACTGTGACTCTTCTTGTCTCTGAGAAGGAAAAGGGACAGTGACCTTCCCGATGGATCATCAGAGACCAGGGAGCCTTCTGCTCACTGTAATTAGATCTCCATGTGCTGATTTCCAGTCCCTGGGCCAAAGCCCAGATGTGGGATACAGCCCCCCATCTCCAGCCGCTGGAGACCTGGATCTACTGGCACAGTGGGAGGTTTAAGTGAAACTTCTCACCCTACTGAGACCTTTCTGTCATGGCAGACTTTCCCTACCCTCTCCTGTGGAGACATCAGAAGTTCTGATCATTGTCAGGACGCCTAACCTAATCACTCCCTCTGTGCCTCCATCTCGCATTCCTACCTTCTTCATACTTAAGAATCATTTACTAAATAGTCAAGGGAGAAGCCAGAGCCAGTTTTCATTGGCAAGCAACTGCACTTGGTTGCTATGAGAGCTGTATACACAACACTGCTGTCATTGATATTATAGATCTAATAGGAGCCACGGGTCTCAAATCTCTTAAGAAAAAATAAACACCCCCCCCAAAAAAACCCACATACAATTCAGAGCTTTGGAAATGGCATCAACATATACAAATAAATGTGAGAGCTAAGAAGTAACTATAGAATGTAAGCAAACAATGGAGTTAGACCTAAGAATAAGATTGGATCACACCGGGCCTAGGCCTGATGTTTTTTATCACCAGCAAAACTCCCAGTCAGTCTAATACCAGGGGACCTATGCCTAGGCAAAAAAAAAAAAAAAAAAAAAAAAAATGCCTAGGTAGGGTGTATAATTCCAGGACCTAAATGTATCTCTGACAGACTGTGGTGCAATGAATTACTTAATATGGCCCTTCCAGCCATACTTTCTGTGACTCACACACGATGAGTGGGACTATGCAAATAAGGTGTATGGAACCTGTGATGGTTGGGGTTATGTGTTAATCTGGCTAGGCCATGATTCCCAGTACTGTGTAGTTGTCCTCCATTTTGCAATCAGATGTAATTATCCTAACTATACTCCATTTTATGTGTTGTAAACCTTAACTTCGGTACGTTAATGAGGCAGGAATGGTGTGCGTGTATCTGGAGTCACAGCCTTGCAGGAGGGCATAACTCAAGTCCCACCCTTACTCATGGCACGCCCTTCCCTGGGGTGTGGCCTGCAGCCAAGGTACATATATGGGTGCTTTCTCGGGGCTCTCTCTCTCTGCATCTGGTTCCTACATCCAGTTCGTCACTGTCTGACCTTCATTTCCTGGGACTTGGGCCAGCAGTCTGTCATCTGACCTGCCAATTCTGGGATTCACTGGCATTCGCAGCCCCGTGGGCTGGCAGCCTATCATCTAACCTGATTCCCCAGCTTCTGCAGCCTTGTGAGCCACAGCCTGTGGTCTGATCTGCTGGTTTGGGTTCGTCAGCCCCTGTAGCCACATGGGTAGGGAGAAGCCTATGCCTGATCCACGGATTTGAGACTTACCAGCTTCCACAACCATGTGAGCTATTTCCTTGATATGGTTCATGAGTTCTGTGGAAGGTTGCAGTGAATTACGGAACCCAAAGACAGGAGGGAGAGCACTGAAGGGAGAGGGAATAGTTGATGTTAGAGATGATGGAGTGGTACAGCAGTTTGGAAAAGTTGGACATTTGGGACAACTTTAAACTTCGCCTCATAAAAATCAGCTTTGTGTTAATCCTGATAAAAGAAATTATTCATTTACAGACTTTTCTTTCAGTATGAAAAATTAAAAAAATGGTTCTTTTGCCTCTTCCTACTTTCTATTTTCCTTTTCCTTATTCCCTCTGTTTGAAAAGAAGAAAGGAAAGAATGTACCTTAATTAGGGCCAGAACTTGGGTTCCCAGACCCTGATGCCAGAGTTTTTGGGACAGGCATCTCCAGACTGTTTAAATCTCAAGAAGGGAAAGAAAGCAAAACTGAAAGTTGGATTTTATTGTATTGATAGGTAGATAATTTTATAGTCAGGAAACACTCCTTGAGCAGGAACAGTTCAAATGTGGAAGCAGAGTCAAATGGATGCAACCATAGTATCTAAGTAGAGACATGTACACATACACACACACCCCCCACATCGCCCACAAGATGAGTCCCAGTGTGTGTTGTCTAATTTTAGCTATGTAAGAAAACTGATTGCTTCAAGATCTCAATGTGTGTTATGACTTTCTTGACTCACCTCTTCAAAATAAAATCAGTCATTACATTGTGCTTTCCAGAACTAACTCACAGGCAACAGCCTGGCCTTCTTACAGCCCCTACTTTGGTGCTGAGACTTGCTTGACAGGAAGAGAAGAAAGAGAACTTTTTTTCATGCATTATAAGGGACTAGATATCCAGGAGTCCTGGTGGTGCAATTGTTAAGCATTCAGCTTCTAACCAAAGGGTCGGCGGTTCTAACCCACAAGCAGCTCAGAGGGAGAAAACACCTGGTGATCTGCTCCCATAAAGATTACAGCCAAAGAGGGCAGGGAGGGTGGGAAAGGGGGATTCACTAACTACGCCAGGTCTTTGCACATTTGCTCTACGCTTAAGAGCAAGCTTCAGAGTCTCTCCTGATATCCATTTTGGCTCTTCTTTCTTTCCTTTCTTTTTAATGACCTTTTGCTTACTCCTCTGGTCTTTTTCCATTAATATTCAGTGAGTCAAACCTATTCTTGAGATGGTCTCCAAATTCAGGAAACACGTGGAAAAAGACCAGAGGAGTAAGCAAAAGGTCATTAAAAAGAAAGGAAAGAAAGAAGAGCCAAAATGGATATCAGGAGAGACTCTGAAGCTTGCTCTTAAGCGTAG
The DNA here is from genome assembly GCF_030014295.1 of Loxodonta africana. Taxonomy (NCBI): domain Eukaryota; kingdom Metazoa; phylum Chordata; class Mammalia; order Proboscidea; family Elephantidae; genus Loxodonta; species Loxodonta africana. The sequence goes on from NC_087346.1 coordinate 193,194, forward strand.
AGCAGCTAAAGTGAATAGAAGAAATAATGAAGTAAAAGAGCTGAACAGAAGATTTCAAAGGTTGACTCAGGAAGACAAAGTAACGTATTATAATGAAATGTGCAAAGACCTGGCGTTAGAAAAGGGAAGAACATGCTTGGCATTTCTTAAGCTGAAGGAACTGAAGAAAAATTTTAAGCTTTGAGTTGTAATACTGAAAGATTCTGTGGGCAAAATATTGAAAAACACAAGAAGCATTAAAAGAAGATGGAAGAAATACACATACTCACTGTACCAAAAAGAATTGGTCAATGTTCAGTCATTTCAGGAGGTAGCATATGATCAAGAACCGATGGTACTGAAGGAAGAAGTCCAAGCTGCACTGAAGACATTGGCAAAAAACAAGGCTTCAGAAATTGACTGAATACCAATTGAGATGTTTCAACAAATGGATGCAGTGCTAGAAGTGCTCACTTGTCTATGCCAAGAAGTTTGGAAAAGGGCTACCTAGCCAACTGACTGGAAGAGACCCATATTTGTATCCATTCCAAAGAAAGTGATCTCATAGAATGCAGAAATTGTCAAACAATATCATTAATATCACACTCAAGCAAAATTTTGCTGAAGATTATTCAAAATCAACTGCATCAACAGGTAACTGCCATGAACTCAAGCCGGATTCAGAAGAGAGCATGGAATGAGAGATGTCATTGCTGATGTCTGATGGATCTTGGCTGAAAGCAAAGGATATCAGAAAGATATTTACCTATGTTTTATTGACTATTCAAAGACATTTGACTGGGTGGATCATAAAAAATTATGGATAAGAGTTCAAAGAATGGGAATTCCAGAACACTTAATTGTTTTCATGAGGAACCTGTACATATACCAAGAGGCAGTTTTTCAAACAGAATAAGGGGATACTGAATGGTTTAAAATCAAGAAAGGTCTGCATCAGTGTGGTATCCTTTTGTCATACTTAATTCGATCTGTATGCTGAGCAAATAATCTGAGAAGCTGGAGTACATGAAAAAAAATGAAGCATCAGGATTGGAGGAAAAGTCATTAACAAACTTTGATATGCTGATGACACAACCTTGCTTGCTGAAAGTGAAGAGGACTTGAAGAACTAACTGATGAAGATCAGACTACAGCCTTCTGCGTGGATTACACCTCAACAGAAAGAAAACAAAAACCCTCACAATTGGACCAATAAGCGACATCATGATAAACAGAGAAAAGATTGAAGCTGTCAAGGATTTCATTTTACTTGGATCCACAGTCAACACCCAATACATATTGTATTGGGCAAATCTGCTGCAAAAGACATCTTTAAAGTGTTAAAAAGCAAAAATGTCACTTTGAGGATTAAGGTGCGCATGACCCAAGCCATAGTGTTTTAAATCACCTCATACTCATGCGAAAGTTGGACAATTAATAAGGAAGACCAAAGAAGAATTGACGCCTTTGAATTATGGTGTTGGTGAAGAATATTGAAAATACCATGGGCTGCCAAAAGAACAAACAAATCTGTCTTGGAAGAAGTACAGCCAGAATGCTCCTTAGAAGCAAGGATGGTGAGACTTCATCTCACATACGTTGGACACATTATCAGGAGGTACTAGTCCCTGGGGAAGGACATAATGATTGGTAGAGGGTCAGCAAAAGAGAGAAAGAACCTTAACAAGATAGATTAACACAGCAGCTGCAACGACGGGCTCAAAGCATAGCAAGGATTGTGAGGATGGCACAGGACTGGCAATGTTTTGTTCTGTTGTACATAGGATTGCTATGAGTCACAACCAATTCAATGGCACCAAACAAAACGATAATAGCAAACACTTAAGTTCTTGCTATATTTTTTTAGACTAAGTGCTTCATATGGATTGTCCCATTTGTTCCTCATAATAACCTTTTTAGCATGTCCATTTTACAAATACTGTCACTGAAGCTTAGAAATTAAATCGCCCAAGATCACACAGCTAGTAAGGGTCAAAACTGCTCACAAACCCAAGTCTTTCTGTCTCCTAAGAGCTGTTTCTCTACCACATTACTCTGCCTTCAGTCTTCTGGAAGGAAAGCTGACAACTTATGTCTTTACCTCTGTAGAACAAGAGGAAAGAGATTGAAACTAAAACAAAGTATTATAAAACCAATAACAATAAAAAAAAAAAGTAACTTTACAGTGGACAAAACTGACAAACACTACCCAAGTCGGGAATCAAATTTAACATCAGCGATAACAAGTCATGTTGATAGCATGTATCCTTGGTAGTATGTGATAAAAATGGCACTTTTTTTTTTGTGGTCTTCCTCTCCAAAATGCATAACTCCCATCTAACCATAAAAAAAGCATCAGATACACCCAAGTTGAGGGACATGCTACAAAATACCTCAAAACTGTCAAGGTCATCAAAAACAAGCAAAGTCAAAGAAACTGTCACAGAGCAGAGGAGCCTAAAGAGACATGAGGACTAAATGTAATGCTGTATCCTGGATGGAATCCTGAAACAGAAAAAGGACTTTAAGGGAAAACTGATGACATTTGAATGAACTCTGGAGTTTAGTTGACAACAAAGTACAAATGTTGGTTCCTTGGTTGTGACAAATGCACCATGGTGATGTTGTTGTTGTTACCTCATAGCTATTTTATGTATAACAGAACGAAATGTTGCCTAATCCTGCACCATCCTCACGATCATTGCTATGTTTGAGCCCATCATTGCAGCCACTGTATCAATCCACCTCATTGAGGGCCTCCCTCTTTTTCACTGACCCTCTACTTTACCAAGTATGATGTCCTTCTTCAGTGATTGCTCTCTCGATGATGTGTCCAAATTAAGTGAGACAAAGTCTCGCCATCCTTGCTTCTAAAGAGCATTTCTGACTGTACTTCCTCCAATAGAGATTTGTTCGTTCGTCTGGCAGTTCACAATATATTCAATATTCTTTACCAATACCACAGTTTGAATGTGCCGATTCTTCTTCAGTCTTCCTTTTTTATAGTCCAACTTTTGCATGCATATTAGGTGGTTGAAAAATACCATGACTTGGGTCAGGTGTGCCTTAGTCATCAAAGTGAAATGTTAGATGCTAACAATAGTGGAAACTAAGGGAGGAGTTTACATGAACTCTCTGTACTATCTTTATAACTTTCTGTAAACCTAAAATAATTTTATTTAAAAGACATTTTATCAAATATAAGAACTCATTGAATTACTAGAAACAGAAATTAGTTTTTGCTGATATCACGGAGTGTCCTTCCCTGAAAATTTTAGTAATAGAATAGAAAAATCAGCTGTGAATAGTTTAGATCTTCTTTTCAAAACACTGGACCAAATTATTTCTCGATACCAATTTCAGCTTTTTTTTTTAAGCTATATATATTTGTATTAATTGTTAAAATGACTTACCAATCAAGAATAACTGGAAAATTTACTAAATGAGAAAGTAATCATTTTTAATTAAATGTCAAAATTACTGCAAGGGTAGTGGATAGATTTCTTAGCTGGTGCACAGTAATTACACGTAGTATTGAACAGTTAACCCATATACCCACAAAGGTAGTAAATGTTAGAGATCATGCCCTTTATATTGGTATTTATGTCGTTGAGTTATTTCTCCCAGTAGGGAGCGCTGTTGACCATCAAATCAAAAGGCATCGGGGATTAGAGATGGATGAATTCTATTTTGAAGGGAGTTTGTAGAGTAACTTTGAGGAAGAATAAGCATTCAGAAATCTTCTCCAGTAAACTTGTTCAATAAGAAAGGGGAATTAGACAACGCCAATCAACACTGTTGGGGTAAGGATGTTTCACAGAATGAAAACAGGAAACAGAACCCTTGGGGAAGTTCTTGGGCGGGTGCATTCCTGAAACAGTGTATCTTCAGTTGGAAAGAGTGACAAAATTAGAAGTGCTTTATCTCATGCCAGTCCTGTGTTCCTGAAAAGGAATGTGAGAGTAAACTTGTTTTTATAATGCTCTTAGAGTATCATTCATATACTCTCTTATTAACCACAAGTGTCTTGCTCCACATAGCATTTACTCAGTTCTTTATCTAAATGCAGTGGCAAGAGCAGCCTTTATGCACGCTCACACACGTGCGCAATGACCCAATTAAAATACTTTAATGACCTCCCGTTGCTCTTCAGTCCAAGTACAAAATTCTTAGCATGACTTCTTCATAACTTTCCTTCTTATTGGCCGGAAAATGTGGGCAGGGATGCCAGACCTAGGGCTGCCGATATGCAGGCTAACCTTCTGACGTCTCTGATGGATGTGCCATGGTCTCTTCATTATCACTATGGCAACAGAGACTTCATGCTTTACAGTCCACGTCCCTGGGTTCCAGTCATGCCACTACTTATTACTGCTTTGAATAGATGGAAATTTGCACCTTGCTCCTAGATTTCCTTACCTCTTGCCTGGATTGAATACCCGCTCCGTTCATCACCTGATTTTATTCCAAAGTATGTCTATATTCTTCTTGTCTGATCAGGCCACAATTGTTATCGATAGTTAAATGATGTATGATTAGATTCTATATATTACTTAAGTTCTGCCAGTCACAACGCTGGAGCCAAGACAATGACATGTACCGAATTTACTTAATTCTTTGCCTATTATTAGGCATTTAAGTTGTTTCACATTTTGCATGATTTTGTAAAGGACCATGTGATAAACATTTTTGAATATAAAGACCATTGTCCTTTCCTAGCTTTTTTCTTAGTTAAATTTGCTAGAATTGGAATTTGATCAAAAATGTCGATATTTGTGAAACTTTATATGTATCATACTTCAGAGTCTAAAAGGTTCACTTCCATGATAATGCCTCAGCCGTTTTGCTGCTTTGTCCAGCCTCATGCTGTGTGAGATCAAATCTCAAATCTCACAGACCTCTTAGAACAAATAAAACTTAGTCCGCTTGGAGTTCCTTGGATAAAATATGATCTGAAGAACTTTTCAAAGAAAAAAATCCAGAAATCTGAAATGTACCAAGGGCAAGACAATCAAGTCGGAGAAGAAAAAATGTCAAAAACTAATAAACTTATGAAAATGTGCTCAGTCTCATAAATAATTATGCAAATTTAAATGATGGCATATAATTTTTTCATCTATCATTTTAACTGAGATTTCAGGTTGATTATATCCAATGTTAATAAGGATGTGGGGAAACACTTTTGACAGAAATATTTAAATGAGTTCAATTTTTCTGGGGGATGATCTGAAAATATCCAAATTTTACATGCATATCCTTGACCTATCAATTTTACTTCTGGAAATTTATTTTAAGGAGATAACCATGTAAGTGTGCAAAAAAAGTATGCATCTACTAGGATATTAATTACAGCAATATTTATCATTGTAAAAACTGGAAGCAATCAAGAGTTCAATAATAGCGGGTTTGTTCAATTTAATTATGCCCACCTTTAGGTTTTTTTTTTTTTTAGCAGCCGTAGCACTTAACCACTATGCCACTAGGGTGTCCATTTTTTTGCTTTGTTTTGTTTATATGCATACAAAGAAGTACTAAGGATTCCCCTTTTACAATGATGTAGATTCATATTACTAACTTGAAAATATGTCCTATGCATCAAATGTTGAATAAAAAAGAGGTTATAGGACAAAACTTGTATCATTTTCCTTCCTTCCTTTGTATTTCTTTCTTTCTTCTATCTGTGTTTAAAACTCTGAGAGTATAGGCACCGAATTTACTAATGATTATCTCTGGGAAAAGATACTATGTCAGAAATTTCTATACACTGATGAATTTCTGATTTTTTACAATGATCTTGCATGGCTTCATAATTAACAAATGTATCAAAGATTATTTCCATTTATAAAAAGAAAGAGCATTCCTTGATTGATTTATTCATTACTGTATTTTTACACAAATAACGTGTACCTTCTGCTTTTTTTTGCCTGCCTACACCCACCACCCTGGAGGTATTTTCATAAACATGCTAAGCTAATTTTTTTTTCTTTTACAGCAACATGTGAAAAAGGCATGGCAGCACTTGTGAGGGTGCGGGGGGGGGGAGAGGTGTGGCCTGCAAACAAATGCAGAAAGCATGCATTATTTGTGTAAAAATGCAGTATACATCATTGAGGGCATGCCCTGTGCCAGGCTCCCTCCTAGATAATGAAGGACAAGATGAATAAGAAGTGCTCAGAATCTAGAAGGAAAAACAAAGAATTGCAGTGTTACGTGATCTGGCTGGATTTGTACACATACTAATAAATGAACTTTGCAAATAAAATGGAAAATCCATTCAGAACCCCATGGATTTCTGAGGGCCTTCACCGGTGGACATAATCTGCTATCCTTGAACAGGCCTGTGTAAGTAAGGGATTGAGCGTAGAGAAAGAGAAGAAAGTATGACCGAGGCCATTCTTCTGGTGCACAGGGAACCTGGCAGTCAGACCTCTAGCTTGAGGCAGGGGCAAGCACCCTCACTGTCAGAACTGTGACAGTTTCCCAGGCTGAGGAGGAGCTGCTTAGAGGCATGTGTGATAACTTCCATTGATGTAGGAGCCATCTGTTCTTCTTGGAAGATTTATTATTTTCTGGATACGGTTATGCCAATGTCACATGGAAGGACAAGCATTTTTTAAAAAAAAGGTTTTATCCTTTCCATGAACTCTGTGTAACTGTCACACCATCATGGATTGAATTGTGTCCCCCAAAATATCTATCAACTTGGCTGGGCCATGATTTCCAGTACTGTGTGATTATCTACCATTTTGTCATCTGATGTAATTTTCCTGTATGTTGTAAATCCTGTCTTTCTGATGTTAATGAGATGGGATTAACAGCAATTATGTTAACTGTCTTAAGCCAATCTCTTTTGAGATATAAAAGAGTGAAGCAAGCAGAGAGACATGGGGGACCTCATACCACCAAGAAACAAGAGCCAGGAGAATAGTGCATCCTTTGGACTCAGGGTCCCTGCGCTGAGAAGCTCCTTGACAGGGAAAGATTGATGACAAAGACCTTCCCCCAGAGCCAACAGAAAGGGAAAGCTTTCCCCTGGAGCTGGCACCCTGAATTCAGTCTTCTAGCCTCCTAGACTGTGAGAGAGTAAATTTGTTTTTTAAAGCCATCCACTCGTGGTATTTCTGTTATAGCAGCACTAGATAACTAAGTCACACACCAATTTCTTTGTATACAGTCAGTTGTATAGAGGAGGGCAGCTCCAGAGCTCAGAAGGCCTGGCTTCAGGCGTTGAAAAACACAAGCTCTGGTTTTTGACTTCAGATGACAATCCTCGAGTTTGTTCATTTGAGAAACATGCTACAATCAATAAACCTTCTCAATGCAACTCAGCCAGTTTCATTTTTCAGGCCAAAAGATCAAAAGGAAATTTAGTCATGTTTCTATGATGCTATGTACTATGAGGAAACCCTGGTGGCATAGTGGTTAAGTGCTATGGCTGCTAACCAAAACGTCAGCAGTTCAAATCCACCAGGCACTCTTTGGAAACTCTATGGGGTAGTCTACTTTGTCCTCTAGGGTAGCTATGAGTTGTAATCAACTCGATGGCAATGGCTTTGGTTTCGTTTTTTTATGTACTGTGAGGTATGTGTATGTATGTGCATGTGTGCATTATTTTGCAATACAATGTTTTAAGATGGTAACTAAGGTTTCCTTTCCCAGTCTTTCTCTATGCCCATTCATCCTTGCCCCCCACCCCCACCCCCCCAGCAGCACAGCTTTCTGTACACGCTGCCTGAGGGGGTTGAGAAGTTATAACCAAGGACGAAGAAGTCAACTGAGTTATTAAATAGACTTTTGAAAATTCCATAGCAGATTTTTCAATAGCTTTGCAGGTAAAGTGACAAAGTATTCTTTTGGTCACTTGGTCTGAAAAATGGAACTGGCTGAGTTGTGTGATAACTGAGGGGTGTGTACTGTGTTTGCATGGGGCCCTACATGATATATATCCCAAAACACATTACTGTCGAGTTGATTCCAACTCATAGTGACCCTATAGGACAAAGTAGAACTGTTCCATAATGCTTCCAGGGAGCAGCTGGTGGATTCGAACTGCTGACCTTTTGTTAGAAGCCGAGCTCTTAACCACTGTGCCACCAGGGCTCCCATGATATGTATAAAACTCACTACTGTTTACAAATATGTGAGTTCCTTGCAACAGCATTGTGAACAGGCAGAAGGGATACCCGCCTTCGTATTATAGATGAGGAAACTGAGTCTTGGAAAATTACTGTCCCACCCAAGTTCACATAGCTACAAAGTGGGAAGAATCGGGACCAGAATCCAGTTGATCTGATTCTTAGCCCTCTACAGCCAGGAATTCTGTTTTCCTCTTCTTTATGGCACAGTTGTGCGTTTTCAACAATTTCCCATTTTTAGAAGGCAATCTACACACAGAGAGAACTTTGTTTTGACTTCTTGTTGTTCTGGCACCAGGAGGGCTTGCTTTCTTCTAGAAACTAATTGATGCTAATTACTATAATTTCCTACGCTCAGCCAGCTTTGCAAGGTAAAATATGTGCTGCTTACTGCAGATTCTTGCAGAGCTCAGCCTGCCCTGGTTTACACACTGAAAAACTCTCAAAATCCTAAAGGAAACTTAAAATGTAAGCACACCCAGAATGTTGTCTCAACAGGCCTTTCTTCATTATGAAAGTCGTAGCATGAATCAGGACCTTGCTCAGACACAATGTATCAAAATACTATACACCGTGATGGTTGAGCAATGCGAGGAGACCAGCATGTGAAGATTATAGAAATGGCAAATACTTTGTTACCACAATTTTTTTAAAAAAGCTAAAGGGAAAAAATACTATAGATTCCTGTCCTACTATGAGGGTGGTGGTCCCTGTACATCTGTACAACTGGCCAGATGCTGAAACAGCCCTCTACCAGATCCCAGGACTGACTCAAGGGAGCCTGAAAATGACGAGCAGCAGAAAGTCGGCCAACCCCTAGTAGAGAATATGGCTACTGGTAAGTCCTGGGTGGTGCGTATGGTTAACGCCCTTGTCTGCTAACTTAAAGGTGGTGGGTTCAAGTCCACTCAGAGGGACCTTGGAAGAAAGGCCTGGTGACCTACTTTTGAAAAAATCAGTCATTGAAAGCCCCAAGGAGCACAGTCCAATTCTGACACACAAGAGGTTGCCGTGAGTCAGAGTCAACTTGGCAGCAACTGGGGTTGGTAAGCAAGCCGTGTCTCAAATATTTCCTGAACAATTTTGCAGACATTGAAAATAAAGTGCATGAAAAGTTTGTAAAAAATGGGAAAATGTTTCACGGTATGGGAAAACAAGAAAACACAAAATTGTAGGTACCATATAGTTGCAATTACATGAAGAAAACTATTTTAAAAGGCACTAGAAAGAAGTATAACAAAATGTTAACATTATTTATCTTTGAGTGCTGCAGAATATGCGTGATTTTAATATTTTCCTCTTTCTACTTTTGTATTTTCCCTCAATTTATTTTCATCAGCATATTTCACTTTAAAGCATAAAAATAAATATCAATTTAAAAATTGAAACTAAAAAATGAGCCTACTGTGCCCTAGGTTTTCACATACTCTTGGAGTAAGTGTATGACTCTGTGTCATCACATAACGTCTTCACCAAGTACTTCCGGCTGCCTAAAGAGAGCTCCCACCCACTACAGTTAAAGATTTTATTTCCATTCAGGTTTACATGGCTGGAGGGGTTTTTCTTTTTTTTCACCGTCTTCTTGTAAAAAGGCACAAGTCTACCTTCTTTCTGGCCCTGCCCCATTCTTTAAAAAAAAAAAGAAATCCTTGATAAGGCAAAACAAAACAAAAACCAAACCCTTTGCTGTAGAGTCCAACTCCTAGTGACCCTATAAAACAGAGTAAAACTGTCCTATAGGGTTTCCAAGGAGCCCCTGATGGATCCAAACTGCCGAGTCTTTGGTTAGCAGTCATAGCTCTTAACCACTACACCACCGAGGTTTCCTGATGAGGCAAAGGAAAGGCAAAAAGCCTAAAGTTGTGCTAACCCGTTGCTGTTAAGTCAATTCGGACTCACGGGGACCCTATGTGTGTCAGGGTAGAACTGTGCTGCATAGGGTTTTCGGTGACTAATTTTTTAGAAGTTAACCTTCGGGCCTCTCTACCAAGGTGCCTCTGGGTGGACTCCAGTCTTCCGGTTAGCAGCTGAGCACATTCACTGTTTATGCCACCCAGGACCTCTGGAGGTGCGCTTTCTGTTGTTGGTTTCCATGGAGTTACCTCCGACTCAGATCCAAATGAAATGCTGCCCAGTCCTGTGCCACGTGCTGAGTTGTGGTTAATTGTACCAGTGGCAAGTGTGGATTTCAAAGGGCCCCTCTCTTTCCATTCCATTTATTATCTGCGTGCGACATGAAGTCACTTCCGAGGGTAAAACCAGATGAATCAAAAAAGATAAATGCAAGCTACATCAGAGATGTAGATCTTGACAGTAGACAGAGAAGAGATGAGGAAATAAAAGTGGATGGCTCCCCTACTTCCTTCTGCAGTGGACTCTATGAGGACTAAAGCTACAGCAGGAGAAAAGCAGAGATCTGTTTTCCACCATCTTCTGAATGTGTGTGTGTGTGGACGCAGTCCAATAAAGAAGTTAAGCTTTGCAACGGCCTCCCACCCTCCAACTGTTAGGGGCTTAGTTAAAGGATTATGCTTAATTCAAAATCTTCAAGCAGAGCAATTAAGACACAAATGAGAACAAAGTTAAACCCAATAGTGAGGTCAGCCAGAGTAACTTCACTTCCTATAATCACTTCCTATTATCTGCAAGTCCTGAAATAATTGCAGAATTTAACATTGTGAACTGCTTGGGAAATGTAATTGTTGCTTCCCAGCATCGCCTCATTCTTGGGGGATAAAGGGTAAGGGATGCTGATTCTGTTCCAATTAGACACAACTCTCTCCAGGTTACCAGGCAACCATAGATTTTCATTGTCCAGCCTGCTCAATTTGTGTGTGCAAAGACCCAATGAGGCAAAGTGAAAACCAGACAGCTGTGGCATTGACTACATGGAGGAAAGTGAGTAGAAGGAAATCATGGGCACACATCCATATTTTTACCAGTTTGGTATTGGTCTAATCACATCTCGTTTTTCAGCCCTATGAACAAATTAAATCTAATTCCCTTTTTTGGAACCAACAAAAGAGAGAAAAAAAACCCAAACTTGTTGACTTTGAGTTGATTTTGACTCATAGCAACCCTATGCAACAGAGTAGAACTGCCCCAGAGGGTTTCCAAGGAGCAGCTGGTGGATTCAAACTACTGACCTTGGGGTTAGAGCTGAACACTTAACCACTGCACCACCAGAGCTCCAACAAAAGAACAGCCAAAACTAAAAGTATTGCAGATTATTTCTACATCTGTTTCTTCATGAAAATGTTCCTAAACTACAAAATGGGGCCTCAAAAGGAAGCCTGACCTTAAGGGACTCAGCTCATTCATTCAACAAATATTTGGTGAGCACCTACTATGTGCCAGGCACTGTTCTAGGCTTCGAGAATACAGCCAGAGAAGAAAATAGATGAAGATTCCTACCTTTGTGGAGTTTAGATTCAAGCAGAGGGGAAATAAAAAAAAAATGGAAATAGGCACCAAATAATAAAGATAACAAGTAAATTTTAAGTGTATTGGAAGGCAATAAGTGATAGGAGAGGATAAGAGGGATTGGGAATGGGTGGATGAAGGATCCCTTTGCATTATTAAATAGGATGATCAGGATAGGCCTCAATTAGTTGGTGAGCCAGGACTTGAAGAAGGTGAGGGAATGAGAAAAGCAGCAGCCCTCCTGTTGACAGCTATTATCTTTTCAGGTATTTCCCCAGGACCTCCATAATAAAACCATGAGGGTACAATAGAGTCTGGGTTCTTTCTCCCACAAACCAATAGAGAAGTTATTTCAAGCCCAAGAGGAAATGAATCCCTACAATGTAGGCTCCACGAGAGCAGGGACATTCTTTTCTTTACTGTATCCATAGGGCCTGGCTCAAATTAGTCTTTGTTGAATGAATAAGTTATCACCTGCTCTATGTCAGAAAGTGCACAGCTCAAGATAGGCAATGGCTGGAAAGACGTTGGAGCAATGTCCTGGATGGGTTGTGTTTCCTTCCTTAGCTGACCCCCACTTTCTGCTCTGCTCATCAGGGGATCAGGGTGCCTAACATGCAAGTGTGAATCCCTGGCACAGGGAGATAGAAAGGAACTTGGGAAAACTTTCTCCAGGGGCAGCGTTTGTTCTACCTCAGAGGTGACAGCAGCTCTGTTCTATTTAAATCAATTCAATAACCATGTACACTTTGGGCTAAGCCCTATGGGGCATCAAAGTAACACGCTGGGGAAGGCACTCTCTAAGATGGTCGCAATGATCCCTGCCTCCTCATATTCGTGTCCTGTGTAGTCTTCTCCCCTTGAGTGTTGGCTGGACCTAGTGACTTGAAGCTAACAGATATAGAATATAGCAAAAATGATGGAGTGTCACTTCTAAGATTAGGTTACAAAAAGACTATAACTTCCATATTGCTCACAGTCTGTACTCTCTCTCTCTCTATGTCTCTCTTTACTTTCTCTCTCAGAGCTCTCACTCTGGGGGAAGCAAGTCACCATGTTATTAGTAGCCCTATGAAGAGCTCCACATGGCAAGAGATTCTGAGAGCTGCCAACAGCTAAGCGAGTGAGATCGGAAGCAGATATTTTCACAGCTGAGCCTTGAGGTGAGTGACCTCAACCCCAACCAACACCTAATTTAAATGTTATATAAACAGCAAGCTTAGAGTTGGAGAATATAAGGTACTTGTAAGAGCCTCAGATAAATGGAGAGTGAAAGAGAATAAAGAAGTATTGAGAGGCCATATGAAAAGTAATGGCTGTACACTGTAAGCAAACAGGGAGACAGAGCTTGTATTTGAGCATCTTCTCCTGGTCCCCAGCCTGTGGCACACATTTTCAGAAGGAATAAATTAATAAAGACCGAAAAAGTATATTACCTACAGACCCTCACTAAATTAACTTTATAAAGACAGTCCCATTGAAACCAAACCTGTTGCTGTCAAGTCGATTCTCATAGTAAAAAAAAAAAAAAAGACAGTCCCGTTGAAACCAAACCTGTTGCTGTCAAGTCGATTCTCATAGTAGAAGTGTGTAAATTGGAAGAGAAGAGATCAAAGTTAAAATGTTCAAAGTTGATTTATTTCAGATAAAAGGAAAAATATGCATTAACTTTATCCTCAGTTAAGATAATTATGTTAACTTAATTTTGCACAATAAAATTTCGAGGTAACCCTATGATGTCCAAACTTAGACCTCAAGGGGAATTAGACCCAAATACAAGCTCCTCATTTTTCTCTGTTCCTCTTTGTTAATTCTCTGCTTCTCCCTGTAGTTGTTGTTCTTAGTGCTGTCAAGTCAGTTCCAACTCATATCAACCCAAAGTATGACAGAATGAAACACTGCCCGGTCCTGCACCATCTGCTTCTCCCTAGAACTAGAGAATTCTTAGGCCCATGAGAGCCACTCACTACGTAAGAGGATCGATAAGTACATGAAAATAACAACCTCAATAACAACTGCAGATTCAGATTTAGCAGAAACAACATTGGAATTGTCCTCTTAGGCTACCACAAAGTCCTGGAGAAGGAGAAGTTTCCTTATGCTCCAACTGCATTGGCCTGCATTCCCTATGCTCCAGCTGCGTTGGTCTACTTGCTATTTCTGTAACACACCATGCTTTTCCATGACTCCATGGCTTTCTCCATGCTGTTCCCTCTAGGGATGCCTTTGCCCTTTACTTACCTGAACACATTCTACTCATTCATCAAAGTCTAGTTCAAACCTGACCCCTGAGAAACTTTCCTCACCCCGAGGCAAAGTTAGTCCTTCCTTCTTTAATATTTCTGTAGTGCCTAATTTATATCACCCTTATAACACTAACCCTATTTCTGGGGTCATGGCTTTCCATCTCTTTTCCAGAAACCATGAGTTCTCAATAGTCAAAGTGGCTGGTACATAATAGGTATAAAAAAACAAATGCTGGAAGTTGGTGGATAGGTGGATGGATGGATGGATGGATGGATGGATGGATGGATGGATGGATGGATGGATGGATGGATGGATGATGGATGAATGGACTGTAGATGAATGGATAGATGGATGGATAGATAGTGGCAGAGAATGGGTAGGTAGTCAACAAACCCATTTTCTCTTTTTCCTGGGCATGCTTTTAGACCGTATTTCCCAGTCCCTTCTGTTTAGAAGAGATCATGTGACTCAGTCATGGCCAATAAAACACAAGCAGAAATGAGTGCCATTTCCAGACTGGTCCTCTAAAATCTCCCACACAACCTTCCACATCTTCTTCCCTTCCTTGTTTACCAGCTAGATGCAGAGGATTCGGTGGAAAACCCTAAGGCCACTGGCAGAGAACCCAAATGGAAGAAGCCTGGGTCACTGAACAACCACACAGAACAAAGGCCCCTGTTCTGCACTGGACAATAACAAAAACAGGAAACAAACCTTGACTGTGTAAATCCACTAGGATTTGGGGGCTGTTTGTTAAAGCAGTAGCCTATCCTGACTGTACATGAATGAATCTAAGAAATAGTATCAATGAGTGGGGCTTCCGGTATTCTAAGAAACATCATTAGCTCCATGACAGTCTAGATGGCCCACGTCTATATTTTGAGATTTCTGGCATTGACATTGCCTTAATTAAACTAAACCCTTGCAGGCAATGGTGAGTTCCAACCTTAGGATTGTGAGGACACATTCTCAACTTTTTACAGAGCTGTCACTAGTATACTGCACACTACAGCAAGTTATGTCACTGAGAACGGTGACTTGGAGAAGACCTCATAAACTAGAGGGAGCTGGCTCTGCCTGCTAGTTCTACAAAAAAAAGGATTTGCAGCTCCCAGCCAATCCAGACACCATCCGCATGTCTCCAGTGATTGGTCTGAGGCCGTGGGCACCTAACCAGTCTCCTCATGAAACTGTATACTTTGAGAGTCTACCTTTATATAGGATTGGGACATGCCCATACCTTATAACCCTGGGGTGAAAATCTTCCCACACCTTAGAGGGAGCCCACTGAAGAATGAAGAGTAGACAGGAAAAAAAAAAAAATAGAGGTAAGAAATGAAGAGAAACATGCAGCTGTTCTCTAAGCTCCACCTAACTAACACCTTTCAGGACTCTGAACTAGTAAATGCCGTTTTGCTGAAGCCACTTTGAGTTGGTTTTCTGTTGCTCACAATAAAAGGGCTCTGACTGATAGAAATGTATGTGCTCAGAACCCAAAGTCCTGCCTAGGGTTTAATTTCATAACACCACTCCTTTCTTTCTGATAAATGATGTTCAATATGTATTTCTTTAAAAAAAGAGTAATTAAACTTGCTTTTGTTTTGAGAATGTCATGACTTGAGATAATTGTCTATAAAACCTTAAGCACTGCAGACTATCTTAGGAATCACTGTTTTTTATTGGACAGTCTTGGAGAAATCTAGGTGTGTGAGAAAGGAAATAGAGAAGAGTAATATCAATAAAGGGTGAGCTTAAAAAGAGACAGATACAAGTAGTTTTCACTACGAAGAGATATTTTGATGTAATGGAGAGAACTGGATTTATAGCCAGAAAACCTCAGTTATCTTTGAGCAAACCACTTACTTGTGATACAGTAAAAAGACCCTGAGATTTGGAGCCAGGTGTTCCTGAGTTTGTCTCCAGATCTGGCACTTTCTAATTATGTAGTTTTGAGGCAAATAAAAACCTAGCAAGCATCAGATTCTTTATGAAATGGGGCTAAAGATACCACTTGGCTGGATTGATATACAAATCAGTAGAGCAGCTGTTACTGGAATAAGGTTCTTGCCTCTCACTGGTCAAGAATGAGCAGGTAAGGTAAGTAGAGTTTTCCACGTGAGCAAAGCATTATTGAAGAGGCTTGCAAATGGAGACGAGGAGGGCCTAAGCAACACCCCCGTCTCACAGAACAAAAGACTTGCCTGGGTTTTTAAAAGTCCTTGGGTGGGAAAAGATTCATGTTTATTCATAGGCATAGGCAGGGATATGTTAACTATGGTGCACGCAGCAGCTTTCTGAGATGGCTCCTGTCCCAGAGGCCTCCGGGATTTGTAGCAGGACTTATTATGGGGTGTCACTCCTGCACGGTCTCTCGCTCCCTGAGTTCGATTCCCCTGCTGCGGCTACAGCCCCTCGTTGCCTGTGGTGCAAGGTCACACAGCTGTCACAGGTGGATGCTCTGCACATGTCCCTGGGACTGGTTTCATCAGGCTGCTTCTGAAAGACAACTTTAAAGATGTTTGTGGGCTGTTTTCTGATACCCTGCCCGTTGTTCTGGGGAATGGCTTTGTGTCTGTGCCCTGGCCCATTTCCTGTTACTTTATTTACAGATTTGGGGGCCCCTCTGTTCCCTGTCTTACAGCTACTATCACACCTGACACGTGGTAGGTACTCAATAGACGGTAGCAGCAAGCCACCTTTTTTCTTGTTGTTATTATTTATTCCTGGGATCCTCAGTTTCTCCATCTGTGAATTTTAGGTAATAACTCTTGCTGATAACAGTATTCTTATGTAGACTGAAAAGAATTATGCAACTTGAAAGTACTTCATAAAATGCATATCAGATACAAATATAAAGAATTGCTATTAATATAAGACAAGTGATTAGAAAGTTCATTGAATTCTTAATGCTGCTATAACAGAAATACCACAAGTGAGTGGCTTTAAAAAACAGAAATTTATTTTCTTACAATTTAGGAGGCTAGAAGCCCAAATTCAGGGCCAGCTCTAGTGGAAGCCTCTCACTCTGTCGGCTCTGGGAAAAAACCCGTGTCTCAGCTTCTGTAGCTGCCGTCCTTGGAATTCCTGGGCTTGGAGACTAGACTGCCTCCATAGTCTTCAGAAAGCACTGGTATTCCCCCTGTGTCTACCTCCTTTGGTGCCTAATCTGCTCTCATTATTTCTCAAAAGTGATTGGTTTAAGACACACCTCACATTGATACAGCCTTGTTAACAAAGAAAATCCTCTTCCCAAATAGAATTACATCCACAGGTATGTCGTTGTGTGACATCAAGTTGATTCTGACTCATAGCATCTCTGTAGGACAGAGTAGAACTGCCCCATAGCATTTCCGTAGGGTCATTATGAGTCAAAATCAACTTGATGGCAACGGGTTTGGTTTGGTTTTTGGTAACCTTCACAGGAGCAGATCACCAGGTCTTTTCTTCCACAGAGCCACTGGTGGGTTTGAACTGCCAAGCACTTAGCCATTAACCCATTGAGCCACCAGGGCTCCTTATCCACAGGTATAGGGGTTAAGATTTATGACACATGTTTTGTGGACACAATTCAATCCAGAACCCCTTATTTTTATGGTTTAATAGTCTCATTAGCACCAGCTTTGTGTGAAGGGACCAGCCCCTCCTAAGAAAGCAGGAAGCAGCTCCAGGGTGAAGACAAGTGTAGGTCCTGCCCATCAGGTCAAAGCCATGGGCAGGGTTCCAGCCTCCAGCTCAATGTCAGGCATGCTCTGCACAAACTGGAATCCAGTTAGGAGAACTGAGCCAACCACAGTCAGAAACACAGCAGGAGCTCTAAACACGAAACATAAGTTGTTCCTGCTTTTTATGTTGGAAACTGAAAACAGCATCGTCGATACTGAAATGATGTGTGCAGGAAAATTGCACCTAGACTCGCTTGCTAAACGTCTTAAATTATGCCTGGTCACCAACTCCCCCCCCCAAAAAAAAACAACTAACTGGTAGGAAAGTCTCCTCCTTTTCACTGTGCCTTGCTGTTTGTCTCCCGGGAGAATGAGAATCTATCACTGAACTGAGAGCCTGAGTCAGCCCTCCAAAAATAGCAAAGGAGAAGTTAGCTTGTGGAAGTTCAGAAGTGATCAGTAACCAGATGCCATGGTATCAAACACTTTAACCCACATTAATCACATGAGCTTTTCACCTTGAGACAAGTGGTTATTGTTTTGTTTTCTTAAAACAATTTACTCTAGAAGAAACATGCAAGATCTGTCATCAACCGAGAGAAAAGATATTTGTTTTTGTGTCTAAATGGGGCAAATGAAATCATGTGGCTATGCCTTAACATTTTTAGAGGAGTGACATCTGGCTGAAGTGAACACGCCAAAAGGTGTTGAAGGGAAAAAGAAATCGAAAGAAGCAGAGTTTTGAGGGTGGTTGAGGGTGAGGGGTGGGCCATGCCCGCTTTACCATGTGATGTTTTACAGGGCAATGGCTTGTGATGTTTAACAGTTTCAGGTGTGTGGTTGTTTCCGTACCAGATGACCCAGCAACCCTATCTTTGGCTTCCCTGAGCCATGTCCAGATTTCAGATGAGGAGGGGAGGGGCAAAAGAAAACAACCAGGTTATGCCAAGAGGGAGCAAGCCCAATGCTGTGTACTCTACATGGGATATCAGGGCACCAAGGGAGAGAAATGGAGCCTTGGTGGCACAGTGTTAAGAGCTCAGCTGCTAACCAAAAGGTCAGCAGTTTGAAGCCACCAGCCACTCCTTGGACACCCTGTGGGAACAGCTCTACTCTGTCTTATAGGGTTGCTATGAGTTGGAAGAAGAAGAAAGAGGCAGCGGGATTGAAGGAAGACTCATTAATAACCTGTATTGTGCAGATGACACAACCTTGCTTGCTGAAAATGAAGAAGACTTGAAACACTTACGATGAAGATCAAAGACCACAGCCTTCAGTGTGGATTACACCTCAACATAAAGAAAACAAAAATCCTCACAACTGGACCAATGAGCAACATCATGATAAACAGAGAAAAGATTGAAGTTGTCAAGGATTTCATTTTCCTTGGATCCACAATCAACAGCCATGGAAGCAGCAGTCAAGAAATCAAAAGACGTGTTGCATTGGACAAATCTGCTGGAAAGGACCTCATTAAAGTGTTGAAGAGCAAAGATGTCACCTTGAAGACTAAGGTGCACCTGACCCAAGCCATGATATTTTCAATTGCCTCATATGCATGTGAAAGCTGGACAATGAATAAGGAAGACCAAAGAAGAATTGACACTTTTGAATTGTGGTGTTGGATAAGAATATTGAGTATATCGTGGACTGCCAGAAGAACAAACAAATCTGTCTTGGAGGAAGTACAACCAGAAAGCTTCTTAGAAGCAAGGATGGCGAGACTGCATCTTACATACTTTGGACATGTTTTCAGGAGGGATCAGTCCCTGGAGAAGGACATCATGCTTGGCAGAGTACAGGGTCAGCGGAAAAGAGGGAGACCCTCGACGAGCTGGATTGACACAGTGGTCACAACAATGGGTTCAAGCATAACAATGATTATAAGGATGGCGCAGGACCAGGCAGTGTTTTTTCTGTGGTATGCAGGGTCGCTATGAGCTAGAACCAACTCGAAGGCACCTAACAACAACAACGACATGAGTTAGAATCAACTTGATGGCAATGGGATTTTTTTTTAAGCAAGAGAGGGACTGCACACACTACAACATTGTATTGGCAAGCTCAAGTTCCACCTGAGAAACGTACACCAAAATTATAGCCTGGATTTCCTCAGGATCTTTCTTCTTGCTGGCTTCCCTTTGGTCTATTTTCTCAACTACATCAAAGAGAGAGGAAATCAGTATTTTTTTTTTTTTTTTTTTTTGGCCAGCTCATCAACTTGGTTGATATAGTCTGGGTAAAACTACATTTTAGCAATGATTTGTGAATAAATCTTCCTGGTAGTCCAATATCCTTCCAAATAGTGGAGAGAATGAAGGTTTAAAACCAGAAGGCTCGGGTCTAGGCAGCTTCTGTTCCATTAGCAGCTAGTCCTTGAAGAAGATACTTGAGTCTTGGTTTCCTCATCCATAAAATGTGGCAACACATGCTGACTCCTACCTTCTTGTGAGAAGGAAATACAATAAAGCGTTAGGTCAATGTGCTCTGTGAACTGAAGAGCATTACAAAAATGTACAGTTATTCATAATAGCAAGAAAGAATGCTTGCTAATTTTGGACAGTGATTCCTGGGAAGTCCAGATGACAGCAGATGCACAGCTAAGATACACATAGCTGATCTCAAGGTATGACAGTGACCTTCCTAATAAGGAAAAAAAAAAAAAGTGGACTCTAATAAATCTGAAGTTCCTCTTTTAACAGCTTTGTCTCTGGAAGAACACTCAGGAGAAAAGTAAAATGCGTCTTTGCAGTCTTTTCTAGGAAGAGCAAATTTACAGTGGCATGAGGGAGCTTTGTTGATACCTCATAGGATTATGTCAAATGAAATCTGCAAGCCTACAAATTCAATTGGTAAGAGAACAGCAGTCTCTGAATCATGTAATGACTCTGGATGGCACTAATCGAAGAGTATGTGGGTGTGAGACAAAGAACTTGGTTTGGCCCTTTGACAACCCGTTGCTGTTGAGTCAATTCCAACTCACAGCAACACTATAGAACAGAGTAGAACTGCCCCATAGGGTTTCCAAGGAGTGGCTGGTGGATTCGAAGTGCCGACCTTTTGGTTAACTGTCGAC
The DNA here is from genome assembly GCF_030014295.1 of Loxodonta africana. NCBI lineage: Eukaryota > Metazoa > Chordata > Mammalia > Proboscidea > Elephantidae > Loxodonta > Loxodonta africana. The sequence continues at coordinate 213,716 of NC_087346.1, forward strand.
CTTTACAGTTAACTGCTGACCTTTTGGTTAGCAGCTGAGCTCTTAACCACTGTGCCACCAGACCCTAGTTTCTGAAAATATTTCAAGAAATCAAGATGCCTCTGTGTTCCAAAATAGCCAAGCAAGTAGGGACTACATAGGTCCCACGCCTGGAGAACTAACTTCAGGAAGAGGGTAGTCCGAATGCAGCCATGTATATTTATTGATCAAATCTATAACTAGGCATTAAGGCCCAAGTCATGCATATTCATTGAGGCCCCAATGACTAGGGGACTGGGGGACCAGAGCCTTGGAGCATTCTCTTTGGTTCTTCCTGGATTGGCGAGAAGATCCATGGACAGGGGACAGAGAGGCAAGTCCCTAGGGACAGTGGAGGCCCTGGGCTGGGAACTCTCCCAGGCCTTGCCTGATGCATCTCTAAGTTTGTATCCTTACTGGTTATACTAAATGGGTAAGTATAGGTCATAGTTTCCAGGATATCTCATTCTAGAGAATTATCAAACTCACTGGCAACAGTGAGAACCAGCAGAGAGGCTGGTGTTGCATGTTTGGCGACAACTGAAAGGACAGAGTCCTAACTTGTGGAGCCCCATCTCTGGGTCAGAGAGAGAAAGTGCCATGTGGGTGACTGATAGCAGAATGATGAAGTCGAAAAGTGGGGATATAAGTTATCTTCACGTTTTGAAAATTAGCCTTACGTTATTTTATTTATTTATTTTGATCCTAAATACAAATGTATTTGACATAATACATTTTTCTGGTTCACCCTTCACCACTTGGGTCAGACCTCCTGTGGGATCTCTTCCCTGTAGCTTTCTTGGGGGAGGGAGAGAATCCCCAAACAAACACTTTTGCTACCTCTGGACATTTGCTTTTTCCTTTTCTTCTGCTCTGGCTCCTTCCACAATATTGCTATCAAAGCCCAGTTAGGATGTCTCTCCTTCACCACCAGAGCTGGCCATCAAAGTCACAGAGAGCCAGGACAGACCTGCTTTAGAACTGCTCTGCCACCGTGAGTAGAATGATTTCCCAGCACCCGGTATGGTCATGACTCTGAGGAGCCTAGTCATCCGTGTACGCAAAACCACTCTTTGCATCTCTGCTCATCTTTCTTCCCACGCAAGAATCAAACACAAGTCCATGGGACTGACAGGTGAACCAAGCTCTCAGGCAGCACTGTCCTCCAGATCCTCACCCCCTCTATCCTATTCCTCTATCCCATCTGTTTTTTCATACCTTCTGACCAGCTGTACCAAGGCCTTGTTTCCACTTGCTCCATAATCAGCCTGCTCTAATAAGGTTTTGTGTTTCACTATGAAGCTTTCACTACGAAGAGAGTTGCTAAATATTTACTAACACATTCATCCGCTCTAATATGATGGTGCATTAAAGTGGCAGCCTGGCGGACAGAGGACGTGTGTGTTGAGTGATAGGGAGGGTGCCTGCCCGGGTTCTAGCCCTTGTCTTCACTTTCTAGCAAAACTGAGACAATTCCACCATATGTGTAAGATTCACATTACTTGTTGGATTTTCTTCCAGTGTGTCTCCTCCTGGTGCTAACACCCCTAAATGAGCCACGGTTCACTGATGTCTTGAAACATTTCTCTGCATGCTCTTAACCAGAGCTGAGTAAGCACAGCTTTCTCAATTCTCTTTCCTCAACCAAAAATATTAAGTTCTGCAAACCAAAATGCCACTGGCATTAGAATAATGCCCTGAATGGTCTGAGCGAATTCTTTTGTGACAACAATTTAGATGCATGCGTTTCATTATGACCAAAAGATAAAGTAAGTGTTAGGAAAAAGCGCGCCTATGTGGAGAGTTTCCATTGGCCCTGTAGGCAGTTCTGTCATAACCAGATGTCTAAGGAGACTTCACGCGTTTGTAACATAAGCTACTTTCATGATTCCCTGGATATCTGTCAAGTGCTCGATCATCATTTTCTCCTACTGCTCATCCCCAGCAGAGCTGCTCTGTGGGAGCCATCTTCCGCCCAGGTAAATGCTGAGTCTGTTGCCTTCTGGAAGAACTAGTTACTGTCGAGAAGACGAGAAGCTTATCAGGTGGAAAAAGCAGCAGTATCCAAGGCCTACGAAGGTGGGCACAAAGGATTCGCTTAGTTTGCACTTTCAGAGCTGCCCACTTGCTGCCCCTGGTAGCTGCCAGTGTGGTCTAAGCCCAGCACCAGTCCAGCCTGCTCAAATACTGATTTTAGTAACCCTTTAAAGTAAGCTTCTCAAAGGTAGAGACGAGAGTTATGTTTGGTTTTGTTTTACATTGTTTTCCATTTAGCATAGAGCCTCAGAAAGCCTAGCACGGTAGCTCTTCTAAAAAACTACCAGTTCCCGTCAAGTCCGTTCCAACTCCTGACAACCGCATGTGCTTCAGAGTAGGACTGTACTTCATTGGGTTTTCAAGGCTGTGACTTTTCAGAAGCAGATTGCCAGGTCTTTCCTCCATGGTGACTCTGAGTTGATTTAAACCACCAGCCTTTTGGTTAGTTGTTGAGCACTTAACCATCTGCATCACCCAAGGACTCTTGTTGCATGCTGTGGAGTCACTTCTGACTCATAGCAACCCTACAGGACAAAATAGAACAGCCCTATTGGGTTTCCTAGGCTGTAGTCTTTAAAGGTGACAGAAAGATGTGGTTTTGTAAAGATTTACAGCCTTGGAAGCCCTATGGGGCAGTTCTACTCTGTTCTATAGGGTGGCTATGGGTCGGAATTGACTGGACAGCAGTGGGTTTGGTTTTGGTTTTTAATCTTTAAGAGAGCAGATCGCCAGCTCTCTTCTCCAGATGAGTGGCTGGTGGGTTTGAACTGCCAACCTTTCGATTAGCAGCCGAGCAATTACCCATTGTACCACCAGGGCTCTTGGGGCTCTGATAGAGCCTCACTGTTATTGTTAGCTGAAATGATGCATTCCATACCCAGTTCTCGGTTGGAGAAACTGAGGCTCTGTGAGGTAAAGGAGTTTGCCTGAAGTTAAATGGTCAGAACAACAAAGTTTGGATTTGTAAACTCTTCCTAATATCCATGGCCATTTATACTTTCTCTCCAAGGATGATCCAAGGTATGTACCACAATGCAGATCTATCCCTCCAAAAGATATGCTCTGTCAATGAGACAGAAAATGCTGGTCGCTCCTGTCTCCTTACCTTTCACGGCATGTACAAGAATTCTTACATATTACAGGTAGAGGAAACAACATGAAGAAAGATACAGACAGAGGACTTTATAAAGCACTTTGGGGAAATGGCAGTAAATGGTTAGACTGTGGGCTGGATAACAGATAATAGTCAGGAATGAGATTTTGAAGAATGAGCCAGAGTGTAATGAATATTAAGTCTCTTGTCTAGGGGTTTACACAGTATCCTAATGGCCATGGAAAGTGATAACATGTTTTTCTAATAGTGAAGTAACAATCTCAGATGTGTGTTTTAGGAAGCAGATGGATAAAGACTATAACCAGTAACATGCTACTGCCAGAAATGATTAAAAAAAAAAAAAAAAAAAAACCTTGTGGTACTGTCTTAGTCTCCTAATGCTACTATAATACAAATACCTTAAAGAAGATACATTTATTATCTCACAGTTCTGGAGGCTAAAAGTCCAAATCAGGGTCTCAGCCATGTCCATTCCTTTCTTGTCAGTAACCCCAGACATTCCTTGGTTCCTTGACTTGTAGATGATCCTCACATGGCATCTGTTTCCCCAGTGTGTACTTGTGTCTCTGTGTCTACTCTGCTCTTTTTAAAATTCAGAAGTGAGTAGATTTAGGACCCACCCTACTTGGGTATGACCTAATCAACATAGCAAAGAAACTCCTCTTTCCAAACAAGATTACATCCACAAGTATAAGGATTAGGATTCCAACACATATTTTGGGGGGACACAATCACTCCATAGCAAGGAGTGATACAAGGAGTGGAGATGAGGGAATGGAGTCAAAAGACATCGCAGAGTTAGAAATGATAGGCATTGGTAACCAATTTTAGATTCTGGTTAGGAGGAGGATAAGAGTAGGAATGAGTAGACCCAGCTACAAACTCTCTAGCTTGAAGCGTAGTATGGACGATAATGCTCTTAACTGAGACACATAATACAGACGAAGGAGCAGATTGACAGGTCAGATAACAACCTCAGTTTTAGGCACATTGTGTGGGAGCTATCTGTAGGACCCTCAGGTGGAGATATCTGAAGGGCAAGTGGAAATTTTAAGCTGGAATTCAAGAGCAAGTATGTGTCTGGTATAGAAAATGTGTGAGATTAAAGCCATAACAATGAATGAGACCGCCTAGAAAGAGTGTTTAAAGTAAGAAAAAGAGAAGATGAATGATAAAATGTTGTATACTACTGAAAAATTTTGTTGGGAAACTGAAAAAGGATAGTCAGAGACATAGCTAGAAGCCAGGGACACACAAACACAAGGAGAGCATCTCCTAGTACTGTATTAGGGACAGAAGGAAAATACATGATTAATTTTATTGCTGGCCTACTTTAAAAATAATTTTCTATAAAATATCACTTTTAAAATTTTTACTTATCCTTAACAAAAGAATTAATATTTTTCATATCACGTCCTTTTTTAAAGTGTTTCATAATTCTTAATTTTTCTTTTCTAATCAAATTGGTTTATTCTCTTGGGCACACCTCTCATATTTTATATTGAAATTAAACCAGAAAAATGTTATTTACTTTATAGACAACATAGTTAGAAGGCATCTTTAAAAAAAAAAAAAGGATTCCTGAGAAAAATAGTAATAATGGATACTTGGAGTCCCTAGTGGTGCAAACAGTTAACGCACTCAGCTGCTAAAAAAGGCTGGTGGTTTGAGTCCTCCCAGAAGTGTCTTGGAAGAAAGGCCTGGAGATTTACTTCTGAAAAATCGGCCACTTATACAACTATTGGTCTTTAGTCATTTGGAACAAAAGAGAAAGAAGGAAATCCAAGACTCAGAGAAGAAACCAGTCTACAGGATTGTCTACACAAACTACGGCCTCATCTGCTCTGAGACCAGAACTAGATGGTGCCTGGCTACTGATCATTCTGATCAGGGCCACATTAGATGGACACTTATAGAATGGGAGAAAAGTGTGGAACAAAACCTCAAATTCTGCAAAATCCAAACTTCTTAGACTGGTTAAGACTAGAGGACTCCCCAAGACTACTACCCTGAGAGGCTCTTTAAACCTGAAGTGAAACGATCACCTTTTGGCTAAATAACAGATTGACTCACAAAATAAAGAATTTCACCTGTGAGTACTGCGTTCCTATAAAAGTCATCTATATGGGATCAAATCATCAACAATTACTTTAAAACAAAGGTGAGACGGTAAGGGGATAAGGAAACTAAAAAAAAAAAGGAAACTAGATTACTGGAAATAGAACAACCAGAATGGAAATAATGAGAATGTTCACGCATTGTGAAGAACGTAACCAATGTCGCTGAATAATTTGTGTAGCAATTTTGAATGGGAACCTGTGTAAACTTTTACCGATGACACAATATTATTTAAAACAAAAACAAAAGAATTAGCCACTGAAAACCCTAGGGAGCACAGTTCTACTCTGACACACATGGGGTCACCAGGAGTTGGAGTTGACTCAGTGGCAACTGGTTACTGGTTTAGAGTATAACAATATTAGCATTATGTTACATACAATTAAGTCCAAGTGTTTATTAAAACAACCAGCAAAAATTCACTTATGCCTTGGCTCTTTAGATATGAGAGGAACTGAAGCGATAAGAGACATCCCTGCCTTGAAGGGCCATATAGTATAATTACAGTGGTAAGATAGTGGATGACACAATGGGTTTGTTTTTAAACCACGCAGTGATAATACCAGAGCTACAGTGCCAACTGCTTATTGTTACCACTTCCACCCCACCCCACCCATTCTCTCCTTCTTCCGTGGTAACAGAACTCTGGCTTACAAGAGGTAGACAATCTAGAGACTGTATCCCTCAGCCTCCTGGCAGTTAGGTGTGGCCATGTGATCAAGTTCTTACCAACAATGAAGGAAATTATATAATAATATCCACATGACTTGTGTAAGTGACAGTCACTTACCCTGGATTTTCTCTTTCTTCTCCTGACAGCTTAGAACATGGACCCTGCAGCAACTCCACTTCAACTGTGCAGATGAGGACAACACCTCAGAATGGCAGAGAGCAAGGGGAAAGGACCTGAAATGCCAACTGACCTTGTGACATAGAGCTGCCCCATCAGCCTGAGAGATAAACCTCTTTCTTCTATGAGAAGCCACTGTGTCTTAGGGTACCTTTATTACCCTTTACTCTAACTGACAAAGTTCTCACTCATTGAATGATAAATATGTTTTTCATACATTAGCTCAATAAGTCTTTACACAAGATAGGTATTTTCTAACCCCATTTTACTGATCAAAAAAAAAAAAAAAAGAGAGACACAGACAGGCTGATTAAGTAATTTACCCCAGATCAAAAAGTTAGTAGGTGTTGGAGCCAGGAACCTATGCCTGTGTGACTCCAAAACTCATGATTTTAACCCAATATTCTTATTATTAATGTCTTATTTAAAATAAGAATAGTTCTATTTTAATAAGCCTTATTAAATTAGAATAATTTTATTTATTAAATTCTTGTTCATAATACTCTTAATAATTATTAAAGTAATCATAGATTAATAGTTGTTATTCACTAAATAACAATGACCATCAAATCTTATTAAAATATTAATAAAAACCAAAAACCAAACCCGTTGCCATCGAGCTGATTCCAACACATAGCAACCTTATAGGACAGAGTAGAACTGCCCTGTAGTGTATCCAAGAGGCGCCTGGTAGATTCGAACTGCCAACCTTTGGATTAGCAGCTATAGCTCGTAACCACTATGCCACCAGGTTTTCCAAAAATATTAATGCTGTTGTTGTTAGGTGCCGCCGAGTTGGTTCCGACTCATAGCGACCCTATGCACAACAGAACGAAACACTGCCCAGTCCTGCGCCATCCTCACAATTGTTGTTATGCTTAAGCTCATTGTTGCAGCCACTGTGTCAATCCACCTTGTTGAGGGTCTTCCTCTTTTCCGCTGACCCTGTTCTCTGCCAAGCATGATATCCTTCTCCAGGGACTGATCCCTCCTGACAACATGTCCAAAGTATGTAAGACGCAGCCTCACCATCCTTGCCTGTAAGGAGCATTCTGGCCGCACTTCTTCCAAGACAGATTTGTTTGTTCTTTTGGCAGTCTGTGGTATATTCAATATTCTTCGCCAACACCACAATTCAAAGGCGTCAACTCTTCTTCGGTTTTCCTTATTCATTGTCTAGCTTTCACATGCATATGATGTGACTGACAATACCACGGCGTGGGTCAGGCGCACCTTAGTCTTCAGGGTGACATCTTTGCTCTTCAACACTTTGAAGAAGTCCTTTGCAGCAGATTTGCCCAATGCAGTGCATCTTTTGATTTCCTGACTGCTGCTTCCATGGCTGTTGATAGTGGATTTCATTTTACTTGGATTCAAAAATATTAACAGCACAAGATTGTTTTAAAATATTATTAAAATATTGATATATTGTTAATTAATTATTAAAATAGTGTTTATTGAACAATAGTTATGTTAATCATTCTTCTTATTAAATAAGAATGATTCTTAATTAATATTAATTCTTAATATTGAAATAAAAAAATTTAAATAAAAAAATATTGAAATAGCTACTGCTTATTGAATCAGAGCCCTGATGCCGAAGTGGTTAAGAGCTCTGCTGCTAATCAAAAAGGTTGGCAGAATCCCCCAGCCAATGCTTGGAAACCCTGTGGGGCAGTTCTACTCTGTCCTATAGGGTTGCTATGAGTTGGAATGGACTTGATGGCAACTTTTTTTTTTTAATTGAATGATTAATATCTGTCAGGCTCTGTGCTAATTGTTGCTAGTTACCAACCAATCAACTTTGGCTCATGGTGACCTCTGCAACCTAAAAACAGAAGAAAACATTGGCTGGTCCTGCATCCTCTTCATGATTGTTGGTATATTCCAGTTCATTGCTGTGGCTATTGTGTCAATCCATCTCATCGAGGGTTTCCCTCATTTTCACTGACCCTTTACTTTACCAACCATGAAGTCCTTTCCTAGCAATTAATGTTTCCCAAGGATGTGTTCAAAGTAAGTGAGCCAAAGCCTTGCCATCCTCACTTCTAAGAAGCATTCCAGTTGTATTTCTTCTAAGTCTAATTTGTTTGTTCTCTGGCAGTCCATGGTATATTCAGTATTCTTCACCAACACCATAGTTTGAATGAGTCAATTTTTCTGTGTCCTTTTTCACTGTCCAGCTTTTGCATGCATGTGAGGCAACTGAAAAAGACCAAGGCTTGAGGCAGACACCTTAGTCATCAAAATGTCATCTTTGCTTTTTAAGACTTTAAAGAGGTCTTTTGCAGCAGATTTGCCATCATTTGATTTCCTGACTACTGCTTCCGTGGACGTTGATTGTTGATCCAAGTAGAATAAAATAGTTAACAACTTCAATGTTTTCTCCGTTTATCATGATGTTGTTTATTGGTCCAGTTGTAAGACTTTTTACTTCACATTCAAGTGTACAAGGGAAGAACACCATCAGCATTTCTCAAGCTGAAAGAACTGAGAGAATACTCAAGACTCTAGCTGCATTACTGGAGAATTCTATGGGCAAACATTCGATGACAAAAAAAGCATCAAAAGAAGATGGAAGGAATACACCCAAGAGTCACTGTACCAAAAAGAATCGGTCAACATTCAACTGTTTCAGGAGGTAGCATATGATCAAAAACTGGTGGTACCAAAGGAAGAAGTTAAAGGTGGACTGAAAGCACTGGTAAAAAATGTGGCTCCAGGAATTGATAGAACACCAACTGAAATGCTTCAACAAACAAATGCAATGACAGAAGTGCTCAATGGTCTATGCCAAGAAATTTGAAAGACAGCTACCTGGCCAAGAGACTAGAATAGATATTGTTCCATATTTGTTCACATCCCAAAGAAAAGCAATAAAACAGGATGTGGTAATTATCCAACAATATCATTAATACCACCTGAGAGCAAAATCTTGCTGAAGGTAATTAAAAAAAAAATTGCAGCTGTAGATTGACAGGGAACTGCCAGAAGTTCAAGCTGAATTCAGAAGAGGATGTGGAACAAAGGATTTCCTTTCTGATGTCAGATGGATCTTGGCCAAAGATAGAAAATACTAGAAAGATATCTACCTATGTATTATCAACTACTGGAAGCCATTTAACTGTGTGAATTGCTTTACGTACATTAACTCATTTCATCTTGACAAAAGTATGATGGGATAGTTATTATTATCATTTCCATTTTGCAAGCGAGGAAACTGAGTGGGTTAGTAACTTGATCAAGGTCACACAGTAGGTAGATAAGGTCTGGTGAAGTGAGGCACAGCATAGTTAAAAATAAGTACTGCAATAATTTCAAGGCTTCACTGGATCCCTGGGCTCAGCCCCTAACCAAAAAGTTGGTAGTTTGAGCTCGCCCAGGGGTACCTCAGAAGAACAGCCTGGTGATCTACTTCTATAAGATTGCAGGCACCGAAAACCCCTTGGAGCAGAGTTCGGCTCCAATACACATGGGGTCTTTACAAGTCAGAATTGACACAAAGGCCAACTGGTAGAGGCTTTATGGTGAAGGTGGACATTGAGCAGAGCCTTAAAGAAGAGTAAAAATATGTTCCAAGATGAGAATGATCCTGCAAGGGATGGAGAAGGAAAGCCCAGAAAGCACTGTCTCTCAGAGCAATGTGAAGGAGACAGCTGGGGGGCTACAGGGTGCAAGCCAACCCTCTACCCCAAGCCTGCTTCTTTGGTGTGATGCCCATAGGAAGGAGAGCCCTGCCCAAGGGACCTCTTACAGGCCAGCAGCAGGCCACCACAAGAGCTGCCCAGCTGGGGCTGAGGGCACACAGGCGGCTGTAAACAGTCCAGTCATGCGCAGAGCTGCCTTGCCCTCCCTCAGCAGCTGTCTCCGGGAACCTAGGCCTCCAGAGGGAGGTGCCTTATGTTCTCACCAGGCAGTTTTCCCATCTGTTCACCTTCCGGTGAAAATTGACAGCGAGGACCTGCATGGCACCTCCCCCCATTTGACTTTTTCCCATTTAGAGAATTCCGTTTATTTAATTTATTTATTTTCTAGTCTTATAAGGAAGCATTTCTAAGAGGCTTGTCCACTAAAGCCTTTATTTGTCAGTCAATCCAGCAGCTTCCGAAACTCCCCTATTTGAAAGGGAATGTCTTCCCCTCTCCCCTCTCTCTCCTTACCCTCCCCTGTTCCAAATACTCCTCTCTGTTTATAAGGTCTAGAAGGATAACATTTAAGGTCCTGATATGAAAGTGTTAAAATAAGATCTGAGCCAGCATGGTGTTCAGCCTCTGAATGATTTCTCATCACCCTGGCACAGAGGGATGACGTGAGAGGAAAGGCACTCTCATTCCTGGTGCTTCTTCCCCGATCACCAAGTCATTCTCAGCACCTGGTTGGGGCCCAGCACTGCACTGACACATTACAGAGTGCGGAGTGTGAACTACAGTGAACCTATTTCACTTAAGTCTTCTTGTGGAGACAAGACTTATCACATGAAATGACTGAAAGAAAAAGAATCCCTTTCTCTTGTGTGATAGACGATGGGTGTGGGACAAACTATGAGAGTAATATAGTTCGGAGAAAGGAGGGAAGAAGCCCCCTTGGGCTGGACTGGCAGAGGCCGCTTTCTTAGAAGAGCTGGCACAGAGCTGCGCCTTGAACAATGGGTTGAATTTGTGCATGTGGTTAAGAGCCGGGGGGGATCTTTGCTTGGTCAGTGTGAAAAGGGGTGTGGTGTTAACAAGAGCTCTAAAATGCCTACCTGCCAGGCAGCACAAAGTGTCAGGTAGACCTTGTCCTACATTTTATTTGATTTTAAAATTAATTTCTGCTTTGGGGACACTGAGCTTCTTGCAAGAGTGATGGAAAATTCAGGAACAATTAATGGTGATGGCTGAACAACATGATGAACATAATAACATCACTGCACTATAAGTGCGAAGATCATTGAGATAGCAAATGTTTTCTTACCTATATATTTGCCACCATAACAAAAATGGATTCCAATTTCCTATCCTGGAGCTCATGTAAAATAGTGTTCCATTTGCAAACTCAGAGGGAACATTGATCCTAAGTCAAGATGCGTAGCTATATGAAGTCTGCCCACAGTACAAATCCTCCTTAAGAACAAAAAGCAGCTGAATAAAAAGTACCTATCTTCCTATCCTTCTAAGATCACTTTTCTCTTCACAGGCAATCAGAGGTTTAAATAGGCACATTGAAACCATGATAGAAAAGACCTTTAGGTACATCACAGTAGCTTCTTCTCATTTTCCCTTTGAAACGCCATGGTAGTATTATACACTTCTGCCCCGACCCTCTAACCTTAGCCCCCAGCTCTGGCACCTCAGGGCTGGAAAACACCTAAGATTCCCTTTATTTTGTGACCTTCCCTACCGTCCTGCACCATCTCCAGAACCTGAATCCCACAGTATTCCTCTGTCTCCTGGCTTTATTCTCTGACTCCTGGTATTAAATCTGCCTCAAGCCCTTATTTTCTGTCCTACTGGCTTCACTGCCAGTTTTCCCTCCACTCGGTTTGTGACTTTGGGCGCTACTTTAGTTTTTTTGTCCCTGGAGTTCTGAATAAGAGACAGCTACCTTCCAATTAAGAAGCCCCGGTGACAAAGTGGTTAAGCACTCGACTGCTAATCAAAAGCTCATCAGTTTGAACCCAGCAGCTGCTCCACGGGGGAAAGATGTGACAGTCTGCTTCTGTAAAGGTTTATAGCCTTGGAAACCCTATGCAGCAGCTCTACTCTGGCCTATAGGTTCTCTCTGAGTCAGAATTGACTCAATGGTGTTTTTTTTTTTTTTTTTGATTGGCAAACAGAAGCTGGAAATACCCTACACTTATTTTTAATTCTGTGTACCTTCCCCTCAACCATAGAATTTAAGATCACCTTCCTGTAAATTTTGAGTCATTCCTATGACAGATGAAGGGAAGGAATAGTGGTGTTTCAGTGACAGAATGATAGAACTCTTGCCTTCCAAGCAGGATAAAAAAAAAAAAAAACAAACCTGTGTTCACTTCCTGGTCAATGCACCTTATGTGCACTCACCACTCACCTGCCGGCGGAGGCTTGTAGGTCACTACATGCTGAAATCAGCAAAGCTTCCACACCGCGACGGGCTGGGGAGACCGGCCTGGCCATCTGCTGTCAAAAATCAGCCAGTGAAAACCCTAAGGATCACGACAGTTTGATGTGCGACTGAGCGTGGAGATGGTGCAGGACTGGGTAGCATTTCATTTCTGTGCATGGGATAGCCATGAGTCAGGGGCTGACTGAACCGCAGCTAACAACAACTATGGCAGATAATGAGAAAATCGGAGTTAGGTGCCAAGATGATAGCAATGAAATAAAGTGAATGGTAGAGTTGGAGACATCTGCAGCACAGCTTTGGTTTATATTTGTTTATTTTTATTCCGATTTAGGTGAAAGTTTACAGAGCAAATTAGTTTCTCACTAACCAGTTAATACACAAATTGCTTTGTGACATTGGTTGCCAATCCCAAGATGTGTCAACACTCTCCCCTTCTTCACCCCAGGCTCCCTGTTTCCATTTGTCCAGTTTTCCTGTCACTTCCTGCCTTCTCATCTTTGCTTTTGGGCCGGTGTGCCCATTAGTTTTGTATACATGATTGAACTAAGAAGCACAACCCTCACGTGTGTTATTGTTGGCCCTATAGATCTGTCTAATCTTTGGCTGAAAGGTGGACCTCAGAAGTGATTTCAATACTAAGTTAAAAGGGTATCCAGGGGCCATATTCTTGGGGTTTCTCCAGTCTCTGTCAGACCAACAAATCTGGTCTTCTTTTGTGTGTGTGTGTATATGTGTGTGAATTTTGTTCTACATTTTTCTCCCATTCTGTTGGGGACCCTCTATTGTGATTCCTGCCAGAGCAGTCAGTTGTGGTAACTGGGCACCAGCTAGTTGTTCTGGGCTTAATCTGGTGGAGGTTGTGATAGTTGTGGTCCATTAGTCTTTTGAACTAATCTTTCCCTTGTATCTTTGGCCTTCTTCATTGTCCTCTGCTCCTGCTGGAACGGGACCAGTAGAAGTATCTTAGATGGCCACTCATAGGCTTTTAAGACCCCAGTTACTACTCACTACAGTTGAATGCACAACTTTTTCTTTATAGACTACGTTATGCCAATTGAGCTAAATGTTCCCTAAGACCATGGACCCCAGACCTCAGCCCAGTATCTCGGTCTCTCAGGGCTTTTGGATGTGTCGGTGAAGCTTCTATGACTTTGCCTTGGTCAAGTTGTGCTGACTTCCTGTCTTAGTCACCTGTGCTGCTATAACAGAAATACCACAAGTGGATGGCTTTAACAAAGAGAAATTTATTTTCTCACAGTCTAGTAGGCTAGAAGTCCAAATTCAGGGCATCGGCTCCAAGGGAAGGCTTTCTCTCTCTGTCCACTCTGGAGGAAGGTCCTTCTCCTCAATCTTCCCCTGAAGTAGGAGCTTCTCCACCAAATAACCCCAGATCCAAAAGACACGCTCTGCTCCTGGTACTTCTTTTTTGGTGGTATAAAGTCCCCACTCTCTGCTTGCTTCCCTTTCCTTTTATCTCTTGTAAGATAAAAGGTAGTGTAGGGCACACTCCAGGAAAACTCCCTTTACATTTGATCAAGGATGTGTTCTTAGTAAAGGTGTTACAATTCCATCCTAATCCTCTTTAACGTAAAATTACAATCACAAAATGGAGGACAACCACACAATACTGGGAATCATGGCCTAGCCAAGTTGACACATATTTTGGGGGGACACAATTCAATCCATGATACTTCCCCAGTATTGTGTACTGTCTTAGCCTTCACTATAGTTACCACTTATCTACTATCTAGTTAGTGTTTTTCCTTCCCCACTCCTCTCCTCCCTCATAACCATCAAAGATTGTTTCTGTGTGGAAACTGTTTCATGTGTTTTTATAATAGTTGTCTCATACAGTATTTGTCCTTTTGTGATTGACTTATTTCACTCGGCATAATGCCCTCTAGATTCATCCAAGTTGTGAGATGTTTCAGATTCATCATTGTTCTTTATTGAGTAATATTCCATTTTGCATAGGTTCTATAGTTTGTACATCCACTCATCTGTTGATGGGCATTTAGGTTGATTCCATATTTTTGCAATTATGAATAATGCTGCACTGAACATGAGTGTGCATATGTCTATTCATGTGATGGCTCTTATTTCTCTAGGATATATTCCCAGGAGTAGAATAGTTCATATGGTATTTCTATTTCTAGCTTTTTAATGAACTGCCATATTGTTTTCCAAAATTCCCACCAGCAGTGCATAAGAATTCCAATCTCTTCACAGCCTCTTTCAACAAATATTATTTTATGGTTTTTTTTTTATTAGTACCAGTAATGTAGGGATCAGATAATATCTCACTGTAGTTTTGATTTGCATTTCTTTAATGGCCAGAGATCATGAGCTTTTCCTCATGTGTCTGTTAGCCACCTGAATGTCCTCTTTGGTGAAGTGTCTCCTCATATCCTTTGCCCATTTTTTAATTGGATCATTTGTCTTTTTATTGTAGAGGTGTTGTATTTTCCTATAGATTTTACAGATCAGTACTTTGTTAGATATGTCATAACCAAACATTTTTTCCCTGTCCGTAGATTCTCTTTTCACTCTTTCAGAGAGGTTTTTGATGAATGCAGTACAGCTTTGGGAGACATAGCATCACCAAAGTGGAGGCATGCCCTTCCTCCTGGTCCCCTACGGCTCATCCTATTTGTACTTTCTGTGATTTAGTTGTTTCTTCAAAACTCTGAGACACTGACGACTCGTGTCCAACCTCTTCCAGGGATTCTAAACCAGTCAGGTGAAAACAGGGGCATCAGGGGGCACAGAAGGAAACAGAGAAAGAAAGATAAAAGGACAAACCATGGCTTTTAAAGAGGTTTAGCGCTGAGAAATTATCAAGAAGCTGCAGAAGGGAAGGTTGTTTTTTTTTTTTTTTTTAACTTTTTTATTGTGGTAAATTCTGTATTATTTTTAACTGATTAATTATCGAGAAATAAAGCACGGCTGCCCATCAAAATGGAAAATGACTGAAGGACAGTGAGTATTGTGCTGACCAAGTGACACAGATCTGTGCAAGCATCAGCAAGAACAACAGCTCCTGTGGGTGAGTGGGGAGAAATGGGGCAGGTAAGGATGGTGCAGCTGAAGTGATATTGTGAAGTAAGTTATATCAGAAGGCATTTTTTTTAAAATAGGCATTTTCCATGTTGTTGACAAAATGTGTACTTTTAAAAAAAATTCTGAAACAGAAGAAATAGAACTGTGACTTGTTTCACACTTTCCATAGCTGACTTCTTACATGACCAGGTCGCCAATAATGGAATCTCCCTTCTCCTGGGAAGTTGTTGCGGAAGATCCCAAAGTTCCTATATTCCTTCCTTTCCTCTCTGGTGATGGTAAGCTTGTGCCAAACCAAACCAAACCCAACCCAGTGCCAATGAGTCAATTCTGACTCATAGCGACCCTATAGGACAGAGTAGAACTGCCCCATAGAGTTTCCAAGGAGCACCTGGCAGATTCGAACTGCCGACCCTTTGGTTAGCAGCCATAGCACTTAACCTCTACACCACCAGGGTTTCCAAGCTTGTGCCAGATTGTATAAATGAACCTGTAGGCAAGTAAACCTGGCCTCAGATCTTGCTGCTTTTTGGAGCAGTGCTTCTAATTTAGTGTTATTATTGTAAGGATAAATGGCACAATATGGGTAAAACTCTGAGTCCAGTGCTTGACACATAGAAAATGTTCAACAAATGTGTATTGTATTACATTATTATCAGTTATCTGCAGGAGAATAGAACTGAAATCTTTAAGAGGAACTGACAGAGCCAGGTTGCAGTGCTCTGCGATCTGGAAGCTGCATGAAGTTTTCATGACCCTGTGCATAAGGAGAAGGGTTTGAGATTCACTCAGCTACACAAATGTCCCTTCACAAGCAGCCAAGTTACTCTAAGAAGCAGGAAAAAACAACTCCAAAATCAGAAAGAACTGGACACTTGAGGGGAAAGCCAGATCCTAGATCAAAAATGTGTCTTAGAAGGCAAATACACTTTGTCTGCATTGTCTACAAATGAATGTACGGCAATCTCAATGAAACACAGGAGAAGTCCTGCAAAGTGCCTAGTAAGCAGGAGATGGTACTTGGAGATTAATTGTCCAGGTTGAGTTTAATGTCACCAGTAGTCTAGTTAGTTGGTGTGCCCTCCATCAACTGAGTTTAGAAAGTGTAATAATATCCACGAGGTTTTACAAACGTGATTCCTCTGTCCTACTTTTCCAATAAGGTCTTAAGTTACCCAACTACAGAATTTCTTAGGATGGTGTTTTTGGGAAAATAACCTGTTTTAACTTTGGGGAAGGAACGCTGTTTTATCATTGGTTACTATCAAAGTGATGGTTCATTCCCAGTGTGTTTAATTTGACTGCCATGAGTTACGCTTGAGGAATAAGGGAACTGTTTTCAACCTATAAACTTCCCTTTGATTATATCAAACGATACCTGGTCTTCAGCTTTTGCTGCTATGCTAATGACTCTCAGCTCCACCTTTTGCCTTTAAATACTCAATAGCCCCCCCATTTCTACTTACCTGCTCTAACAGTTGCAGACGGATGGATATTCTCCCTACACGTCAACCACACCATAACCCAAACTGAATCCACCAGTCTCTTTCCTAACCAGCCCATCTTCTATGCTGGCTAATTCTCCAGTTTCCAGGTGGGTAGCCAGGACCACCACCTACAACTGATGGCTGCACAGGGGCATCTGGTAGAGGGGCTGCTTGAGGGCTTTCATCCAGCCTGTGCTCAGCTTGCCGAGCCCTATGTCCAGAAGGGTGACTTTATCCCGTACTCACAAATGTACTGAAAGGTTAGCAGAGGGCCTAGTGGATAATCTCAGAGACCTGTATCTATGAAGCCTCTCTTTCCTTCCAGATCAATCAGTTGCGAAGTCCTGTAGGTTATATGTTCTTATTAGTTCCCACATCCATAAAAATCAAACAAACAGAAAACCATGCCCTTTCCTGTCGAGTCGATTCCTACTCATAGCAATTCTATGTGTTACGGAGAAGAACTGCTCCACAGGGTTTTCCTCGGCTGTAATCTTAACAGAAGCAGATTGCCAAGCCTTTGTTCTAAAGAGCCACTGACTGGGTTTGGAATGCCAAACTTCAGGTTAGTAGTCAGTCATAAACCACTTGCACCACCCAGGTGCCTCCCACATCTGTAGTCTCAGCCAAAGCCATATTTAGTTCCCCAGCACTTCCTGCCCTATTTACAGAGTTCTTAATCAAAGGGTATCAAAATCACCTTTGGATGTTATAAAATGCCCACCTTCAAGTCCCACCTCTGGAGATTGCGATTCAGTAGATGGAGATGGGGCCCTAGCATCTACGTATTTAAAGAGCTGTACAGGTGATTCTGATGCACAAAATGACAAAGTCCAGTCTCTGGCCCACCAGCTCTTCTCCCCTTGGTTGACCATTTAAACAATGCTTACGAATTAATCTTCATTCTAGAGATGATACTCATCTCTTGACTTTTAGGATAGAGTTGAGAATCGTATCTTCCCCCCACTGACCTTTCTTTTAGACTTCCTTCACATCATATTTTATCATAGGGCTTCTTTAATGCCTGTTTTTCCGATTAGACTGTAAATTTCCTGAGGGCAGGGACTATGCATAGGTTGATCACCATGAGAGCCCCAGCTGGAGCCCTGGTGGTGTTGTGGTTAAAAGCTTAGCTGCTAACCAAAAGGTCAGCAGTTTGAATCCGTCAGCCACTTCTTGGAAATCCTATGGGGCAGTTCTACCCTGTCCTATAGGGTTGCTATGAGTCAGAATAGATGCAACGGGTTTGGTTTTTTTGGATAGCCCCAGTGCTTGGCACAAGATTAGTGTTAGATACATATCTACTGAAATAATAAATGCTGAGGCCAGTGGAGCAGTAAAACTATTCTCTATTGAGAAGTAATGAAAGGGAAAGTGCTACATACACTGAGCTATTACTATGTGCCAGACATTTTTCTAGAACCCTGTAAAGCAAAAGAATAAGGTACATCCTCTGATCTCATGGAGTTCACAGACTAACAGAGGAAACTGATGGGTAAATGGATAATTATAATTTAATTCCAGTGTGACTTAGTAGAGGTCATGAAAAGTGTTTATAATTTTAGATATCAACTCTGGAAAAAACAGTGGTCTAAATACTGAAAACAACTCTTCAAATTTGGCCCAAACTATTCCATAGCCTTCCGTTTTTATTCCTTAAGCCCTGTCTGGGTTCCCCTCTGTCTTAAGCTGAGTTTTCCAGAGAAGCAAAACTAGTAAAACATGTACAGAGAGAGAGAGATTTATCTCAAGGAAATGGCTCATGCAGTTGTAGAGGCCGGGAAGTCCCAAGTCTGTAGGTCAGGTGTCAGGCTACAGGCTTCTTCTGACTCACACAGCCACAGGTGCTGAAGAACCCAAGATCAGCAAGTAAGTGCTAGCTCAAGTCCCAGGAACCAGAGGTCAGATGATGACTAAACAGACTAACTAGAGGAAGGCCACACCCCCAAAGAAACTCCATTTCAACCAATTGGCTACTCATCATGGAGTTGATTACATCATTACATAACTGCCAAAACACATCGCCACATAACTGCCCAACTACATCATAACTGCCATCCACTGAGAATCCTGGCCTAGCCAAGTTGTCACACAACCCTAACCACCACACCCTCGCAGCTACATTACTTTTTAGGTGTGTAAGTGTGAACAAATTACTTAACTTCTCTGTACCTCAGATTCATAGAGGAGCCCTGGTGGTGCAGTGATTAAAAGCTCAGCTGCTAACCAAAAGGTCGGCAGTTTGAAACCACCAGCCACTCCTAAGAAATCCAAGGAGTGGTTCTACTCTGTCCTACAAGGTTGCTATGAGTTGAAATCGACTTGACAGCAAAGGGTTTGGTTTTGGGTTTTTCTCTTTATTAGTATGAGGATAAAGAAATTAATGTGCTAGATGAAAAAAATTGGAAACAGATAATGGTGGTAGTTGTACAACATGATGAACACAATTCATGTCATTGAATCATACATTTGAAAAGGTTGAAACAGCAAGTGTTTCATTAAATATGTATTTATCACAATAAAAAATTAATACTTTAAAGTTTTCACCATAGTACTTGGCGCATAAGGCTCAAAAGGCTTAGAAAATGTGAGTTATTTTTTAAAATGTGGGTTATCATCATCATTACTATTATAACTGGCTAGTGATAGTAAGTCTGCAAGAATTAATAAACTTTGGTTTTTGAAGTGAAATTTTAGCATATTCTAGAGTTGACAAAGGACTGTGATTCCATATTCTACGTAGAAGACGGAGTCCTAAGCAATGCTTGTTAATATTTCAAAATTTCTCACGTACATGCACCCTTGGGCAAGGCTGGAATTCCTGCAGTTTTCAGAAGCACACTTTGTCATGAACGATATGAGATCGCTGTGTTTCCTATGGCTCTTTTTGTTCTTTTTCATATCAATTCAAGTTAGATTAGCTTCACTGTTGTCCACTGAGTCTGTTCTTGGCTGTCTGACTTACTTGCATCGATGCCATTTTTTTGGTTTAAAACTCCAAGGTAATGAATTACTTAATATGGCCCTTCTAGCCATGGTCTTTGTGACTCATGCACAGTGACTGAGTGGGACTATGCAAATAAAGTATATGGAACCTGTGATGGTTAGGGTTATGTGTCAACTTGGCTAGGCCATGATTCCCAGTATTGTGTGGTTGTCTTCCATTTTATGTGTTGTGGATCCTGATCTCTACATGCTGATGAGGCAGAATTGATGTAGGGTGTGTCTTGGGTCTCAGCCTTAGTCAAGATACACCCTTTCCTGGGGTGTGGATTGCATCTAAGGTATACGTGTGATGACTCAGTGGGGCTCTCTGTCTCTGCTTCTGGATCCCGCATCTAGTTCGTGATAAATTGACCTCTGGTTCTTGGGACTTGAGCCAGAGGCCTGCTGTCTGACCTGCTGATTCTGGGATTCACCAGCCTCCACAGCCCCATGGGCCGGTGGCCTACTGTCTGACCTGATTCACAGCCTTGTGAGCCAGCAGCCAGTGGTCTGAACTACTGGTTTGGATTTGTCAGCCCCGGCAGCCATGTGGGTCTGGAGAAGCCTACACCTGACCCACAGATTTGGAACTTGCCAACATCCACAGTCACGTGAGATGAGCCATTTACTTCATAAGCTTCGTGAGTTTCGTGAGGTGTTGCAGCCAAAGACAGGAGGGAGAGTACTGAGGGGAGAGGAAGTAGTTGATGTTAGAGATGATGGAGTGGTATAGCAGTTTGGAAAAGCTGGACATCTGGAACGTCTGTAACCTTTGCCTCATAGGAACCAGCTTTGTGCTGATCCTCATAATGGAAATATTCATTTAATAACTTTCTACTAATAACATTTTAAGATAGTTATGCTTTACAGTTTAAATTTAAATTACCATACTCCAATTGGAAACACAAATGGATAGACAATCCTCCATTTCCCTCTTCACTCTCAATTGCTGTTATAATAACGCATCATAGTTGTTAATGAAACCACTACATTGTTTTACCAGTGGGAAATCGAAGTGAGTGGTACAGGTGGGCCAAAGGGTCTCTTGTACCACCTACATGGACCTGAGTCAAAACTCCTCAGAGTAAAAAGTAAATGATCGAAACACACACATGCAAACATGCTTAATGCAGTGTCTGGGACATAGAATGAACTATGTAAGTGTTGTTTTGTTATCATTATCTAGTGTAACCATTTTCAAGCTTTTTTAAAGAAACTTTCTTTAAATTAAATCCTACTTCAGAGGCTGTTTTAAATTATTATACTTTATTATGTCTTAACAACGACAATCACAAAAATTTTTTAAAATTAATAGAAGCAAGGCTGGGCTGTGGAAAGCTCAGAACAAACTGAACTGAAAGTTCAGTCCCAAACTGGCAAAACTTCTTTCTATTTCTCTATAAAGTTCCTAGAGACCTCCTGGGGATGGGGGAGGGGGAGTTAAATTACAGTCAAATATCTTTGGAGGAATCATGGTGGAGGAGAACAATGTAACTTCTTACTTCAAGTAACATGCATTTGTCCTTTAGGATTAAATTAGGAAATAAGAATAGTTTACACGCCAAAGAAGAACTTACTGGAATATAAGTGTTACTTTCTCTCGTATACTACTTTTGTTTAAATAGAAGTGAAATTTGGAGGGTTAGGGCCATGGTTTCATGGGACATCCCAGTTAATTGGCCTAATAGCATGTTTAGTGCTTCTCTTCTACCTCCTAGTTCCTTGCATACTGCCTGGGGCCTTAAGAGCTTGAAGTAGCCATCCAAGGCACAATGATTAGTCTTTCATCACCTGAAGCACCACAGGAAGAAGCAGAGTCAAGAATAGGAGTAGGTGTTCATTGCAGCATTATTCACAGTAGGAAAAAAATGGAAACAACCTACGTGGGCATCAACAGATGAATGGATAAACAAACTGTAGTACATACACACAATGTAATGCTACGAAAAATAGAGACCAATGATGAATCTGTGAAATATCTCACAACATGGATGACTCTGGAGGGCGTTATGCTGAGTGAAATAAGTCAAAAGGACAAATATTTATGAGACCATTACTGTAAAAACTCATGAGAAGGTTTACACACAAAAAGAAACAATCTTTGATGGTAAGGAGGGAGGGGAGGGGTGGGAATGGAAAAACACTCAGCAGACAACAGATAAGTGGTAACTTTGGTGAAGGGTAAAACAGTACACAGTACTGGAGAAGCCAGCACAATTTGTCCAAGACAAAGTCATGGAAGCTCCACAGATACATCCAAAGTCCCTGAGGGGCCGAATTACTGGGCTCAGAGCTGTGGGAAGCACGGCCTTGGAGAAGATCTAGCTCAATTGGCATAACATAGTTTATAAAGAAAATGTTTACATTCTACTTTGGCAAGTAGCTCCTGGAGTCTTACAAGCTTGTAAGCGGCCATCTAAGATACTCCACTGGTCTCACCCCATCTGGAGCAAAAGAGAATGAAGAAAACCAAAGACACAAGGGAAAGATTAGTCCAAAGGACTAACGGACCACATCTACCACAGCCTCCACCAAACTGAGTCCAGCACAATCAGATGGTAAAGCCCAGACTTACTGGCTTGACAGAGACTGGAGAAACCCTGAGAGTATGGCCCCTGGACACCCTTTCAGCTCAGCAATGAAGTCACTCCTGAGGTTCACCCTTCAGCCAAAGATTAGACAAGCCCATAAAACAAAACAAGACTAAATGGGCACACCAGCCCAGTGGCAAGGACTAGAAGGCAGGAGGGGACAGGAAAGCTGGTAATGGGTAAACCAAGGTCGAGGAGGGGAAAGTATTGACATGTCATGGGGTTGGCAACCAATGCCGCAAAACAACATGTATATTAATTGTTTAATGAGAAATTAGTTTGTTCTGTAAACCTTCCTCTAAAGTACAATAAAAAAAAATTTTTTTAAGAAAAAGAAGTCTATCTATATGGAATCAAATTGACAACAATAATTTGAAAGATTAGGTAAGAGTTCTTAGGGGCATCATGGAGTTTATGTTAATGGGAAGGAACTATTCAGAAAAGGAGGGTGAGAACAGTTGCACAACACAAAGAAGGTAATCAATGTCACTGAACTGTACATGTAGCAACTTGAATGGGTGTATGTTTTTGCTGAGTATATTCTCAATAAAAAAAAAAATTATTTTAATAATACAAGTGAAAATGTTATATACTCTACTATCTTTAAAGTTCTAGTGCACCTTGTTCTCTCAGTTGAGCCTCACAACACTGGGCAGAGCGTTTGATGCACCTATTTTACAGATAAGGAACCCATTTTTACCAAAAGAAAAAAAAATGATGTGACTTCCTGCCCTAATCAACCAACATTGCTGTAATGGAAATATTACAAGTGGGTGGTTTTAAAGAACAGAAATTAATTTTCCTACAGTTCCGGAGGCTAAAAGTTTAAGTAGAGTCTAAGTAGAGTTTAAGTAGAGTAGACTCTATCCTTGATGGTAGCCCTGGACGTTCCTTGCTTCCTTCACTTGTAGAGAATTCTCACATTGTGTCTATGCTGCTCTTTATGTAACACAAAAGTGATTAGGTTTAGGACCTCCCCTACACTGGTATGACTTTAACTGATTGATTACATTACATTGTATTATGGAAGGTTATTATGTTACATTGGGTAAGATTACATCCACAGGTATAGAGGTTAGGATTCCAAACATAGATTTTGTGGGGAGCACAATTCAATCTCTAACACTTTCCTAGGGTCACAAAACTAGCAAAAGATGTGGCTGGAAGTCTGCTGCTGAAACACTCAAGAAGAACATGCCAAAAAAGAAAAAAAAATGTCCTTCAGCTAAGAATCCTTTCCAGAGAGCAAGAGCACCGGTTCTTACTATAAAGAGGAAGGAAGTAGAAGCCCCTGGGGGAGATGGATTTTCACTTCTACATTCTGATGTTTGATGTAAGTGAGAAAGACAGCCTACAGAGCAAGCACACTGCTCTTCTGTAAAGCAAAATGAAGATGTTCAGCTGGGCCTTGGCAGAAGAGCCACCCACCCCCCAAGACCTTGCCTTCTCTACCTGCAGCCTCAGCTCAAAGCTGAACTAATTTGTGCATTTTCTTTGTCCTAATAGAGAAAAGGGAACTAACCTTTATCGTCTGCACCCTCTGTGACAGGGCATGGCATGAGTTTTCTTACTTAGTTCCGGAAGGCCAGGCCTCAGCACAGCAGGTATTTGAAAATTCACGTCTGGAATATGAAATACTGGATTTGGTACCCGTTAACATAAAAGAAAAAATAAAGCTATTAAACTTCCTTTAAGAGGAAAAAGCAATCCATTGTTGGTGGGAATGAAAAATGATACAGCCATTGTGGAAATAGTGTGACAGTTCCCCAAAAAACTAAAAATAGAACTACCGTACCAAAAAAACCAAACCTATTGCCGTCGAGTCGATTCCGACTCATAGTCACCCTATAGGACAGAGTAGAACTGCCCCATACAGTTTCCGAGGAGCACCTGGTGGATTCAAACCACTGACCTTTTGGTTAGCAGCTATAGCTCTTAACCACTATGCTACCAGGGTTTCCAGAACTACCATATGGCCCAGCAATTCCACTCCTAGGTATATACCCAAAAGACTTGAAAGCAGACACTCAAACAGAGACCTGTACACCAGTGTTCACTGCAGCACTATTCACAACAGCCAAAATGTGGAAACAACCTAAATGCCCATCAACAGATGAATGGATAAACAAAATCTGATACATACATACAATGGAATACTACTCAGTAAGTAGGAGAAATAAAGTCTTGATGTGGATGCAGCTTGAAGAGATTACTCTGAGTGAAATAAGTCAGTCACAGAAGGATAAATATTGTGTGACCTCACTTACATAAAAAGATAAAAACAGACAAACGTATAGAGGCCAAAGTTTGTTAGTGGTTACCAATGGCAGAAGGGAGAAAGAAAGGGGACGTTATTGCTTATAGAGTACTGAGTTTTGGTTTATGGTGATGGAAAAATTGCATCGATTAAGGATAGGGTTGCACAGCTGACTATTGTAAGTGTTGTCAGTAAGTTGTAACTCTGTTAAAAAATTGAATTGGCAAAATTTGTGTGATACACATATTTACAACAATGACAAAAACAAGAGTAGTTACTGAGGCTGCTTATGTACAATCAAATACTTAATGGGGTTTGGTTCCTTGGTTTGGAGGTTTGGGGTCATGGTTTCATGGGACATCCAAGTTAACTGGCCTAATAACATGTTTAAATCCACTGTTGTCGAGTCGATTCCAACTCACAGCGACCCTACAGGACAGAGTAGGACTACCCCATAGGGTATCCAAGGCTGTAAATCTTTAAAGAACCAAACTGCCACTTTTGTCTCCCATGGAGTGGCCGGTGGTTTCAAACCATTGACCTTTTGGTTAGCAGCCGAACATTTTAACCACTGTACCACCAGGGCTCCATCAATAACATGTTTAGTCCTTTTATTCCACCCTCTAGTTCCTTGCGTAGTGCCTAGGGTCTTAAAAGCTTGCAAAGGGCCGTCTAAGGCACAACAATTAGTCTCTATTCACCTGGAGCAACAGAGGAAGAAGAGTCAGGGTTAGGAGGAGGAAATGGAATGTGTGGCTAACTGCTTCCATGAACAACTGTCTCCTTTGCCATGAGATCAGGAGAACTGGATGATGCCTGGCTACCATTACTGAACATTTTGATCAGATTCTGTAGAAGAATCCGGATTAAAAGGGGGAAGATGCAGAACAGAATTTCAAATCCTCATAGACTCCAGACACTTTGGTTCATTGAGGTTGAATGAACCCCTGAAACTATTGCCTTTATTGCCCTGAGCTAGTTTTTAAACCTTAAACCAAAAATATCCCCTGAAGTCTTCTTAAAACCAAGCAAAAGTTTAGCTGAACTAATGAATAATGTCTGCCTTGAACATTAAGCTCTTTTAATAAGAACTGTTTATATGGAACGAAACCTGGTAGCACAGCTGTTAAAGCAGACAACTGCTAACCAAAAGGTTGGTGGTTCAAACCCATCACTCACTCCTTGGGAGAGAGATGTGGCAGTCTGCTTCCATGAAGATTTACAGCCTTGGAAACCCTAAAGGGTTGCTATAACTTGGAATCAACTCAACAGAAGTGGGTATCTACATTGGATTGACAACAGCAACTTGAAAGTTTAGATGAGAACCTTAGGGGGCAGGGAGTTTATGTTAATAGGGGAGTAACAACTCAGAAACATGAGGGTGAGAATGGTTGTACAGTTCGAAGACTGTCATCAATGGCACTGAATTGTACATGTAGAAACTGTTGAATTAGTGTATGCTTTTGCTGTGTATATTCTCAACAATGATGACAAAATAAATAAAAAAATTTTTTTAAAAGCGGGTAAATATGGTGTCAAATTGCTACCAAAAAACCCAACCAAAATCATTGCCATTGAGTGAATTCTGACCCATACAGACCCTATAGGACAGAGTGGAATTGCCCTGTAGGCTTTTTTACGGAAGTAGATTGCCTCATGTTTCTCCCCAAATTGCTACAGCGCAGCTAAAAAGAAAAAGAAAAAACACAGTGATTGGGAAATCTCAGGGGATTTTGAGTGTATAATGAAATTGTAGGGACCTAAAGTCCATCTTCCCCACATGTCTGACAGTTTGTCATACTGTGGAGGCTTGCATGCTGCTGAGATGCTGGAAGCTATGCCACCGATATTTAAATATCAGCAGGATCATCCATGGTGGACAGAATAGGGAGAAGGATCTGGCAGTCTACTTCTGAAAAGAATTAGCCAGTGAAAACCTTATAATAGTAGTGGAACACTATTCTGATAAAGTGCCAAAAGATGAGCTCAGGTTGGAAGGCACTCAAAAGACGACTGGGGAAGAGCTGCCTCCTCAAAATAGAGTCAACTTTAATGATGTGGATGGAGTCAAGCTTTCGGGACCTTCATTTGCTGATATGGCACGACTCAAAATGAGAAGAAACAGCTGAAAACATCCGCTAAGAATTGAAACATGTAATGTATGAAGTATGAACCTAAGAAAATTGGAAATTGTCAAAAGTGAAATGGAATGCATAAACATCGATATCCTAGGCATTAAAAAAATTAGTGAGCTGAAATGCACTGGTATTGGCCATTTTGATTCAGATAATCACATGGTCTACTATGCCGGGAATGACAAATTAAAGAGGAATGCGTTGCATTCATCGTCGAAAAGGACATTTCAAGGTTTATCCTGAAGTACAAGGCTGTCAGTGATAGAACAATATGCTTGCCTACAAGGAAGACCAGTAAATCTATTATTCGAATTTACGCACCAACCACTAAGGCCAAAGAGGAAGAAATTGAAGATTTTTATTAACTCCTGCAGTCTGAAATTGATCGACCATGCAATCAGGATGCATTGATAATTACTGGTGATTGAAGTGCAAAAGTTGGAAACAAAGAAGGATCAGTAAGTAGTTGGAAAATATGGCCTTGGTGACAGAAACGATGCCGGAGATTGCATGATACGATTTTGCAAGACCAATGACTTCTTCTTTGCAAATAACTTTTTTCAACAACATGAACAGTGAGTACACATGTGGACCTCGCCGAACGGAGTATACAGGAATCAAATAGTCTACATCTGTGGAAAGAGACGATGGAAAACTCAATATCATCAGTCAGAACAAGGCCAGGGGCCAACTGCAGAACAGGCCTTCAATTGCTCACATGCAAGTTCAAGTTGAAGCTGAAGAAAATCAGAACAAGTCCACAAGAGTTAAAGTATGACTTTGAGTATATTCCAGTTGAACTTAGAGACTATCTTAAGAATCGATTTGATGCATTGAACAATGATGACCGAAGACCAGACGAGTTGTGGAATGACATCAAGAATATCATACATGAAGAAAGCAAGAGGTCATTAAAAAGAAAGAAAAGACCAAAATGGATGTCAAAAGAGACTCTGAAACTTGCTCTTGAAAGTCGAGTAGCAACATGATGATAAACAGATAAAAGATTGAAGTTGTCAAGGATTTCATTTTACTTGTATCCATGATCAATGCCCATGGAAGCAGCAGTCAAAAAATCAAATGACATATTGCATTGGGATAATCTGCTGCAAAAGACCTCTTTAAAGTTTTGAAAAGCAAAGATGTCACTTTAAAGACTAAGGTGTGCCTGACCCAAGCCATGGTGTTTTTGATCATCTTATATGCGTGTGAAAGCTAGGCAAATGAATAAGAAAGACTGAAGAAGGATTGATTCCTTTGAATTATGGTGTTGTCGAAGAATATTGAATATACCATGGACTGCTAAAAGAACGAACAAATCTCTTTTGGGAGAAGTACACCCAGAATGCTCCTTAGATGCGAGGATGGTGAAACTTCATCTCACATATTTTGGACATGTTATCAGGAGAGGGACCAGTCCCTGAAGAAGGACATCATGCTTGGTAAAGAAGAAGGACAGTGAAAAAGAATAAAACCCTCAATGAGATGGGTTGACACAGTGGCTGCAACAATGGGCTCAAGGATAACAATGATTGTGAGGATGGTGCAGGACCGGGGCACGTTTCTTTCTGTTGTACGTAGGGCCTCTATGAGTTGGAACTGACCTGACAGTACGTAACAACAAACAACAATGTCCATCTAATAGTATGGTGTGTAGTGGGTTAAGAACATAGGCTTTGAAGTCAGAAAGTCTGTGTTCGACTATATATTTATTAATTCAATAAGTATTTTTTAGGTACCTATTATATGCCTGTCTCTGTATTCGTGGTGCTTACATTCTAGTGGAGAAAGATAGATAATAAACGTATAAATAAATAGATCTATAATAAGTGCCATTGATTGATTCATTCTTTCAATAAACATTGCAATTATCAGTTCCAGCTATCAGGAGATGAGGTCAGAGAATACAGGGTCTGGTAGCTCATTCTGAGGGCTTTAACTTTCACTCTGAGTGAGATAGGAGCCTACTGGAGGATTTTGAGCAGAAGACTGATGTGATGTGAGTAATATGTTATGAAGTTGACTTGAGCTGTTGTGTGGAGAATGAACTGAAGAGACCTGAGCTGAAACAGCATGAGCAGTAAGAAAACTATTGCAATAATCTTGTGCCGAGGTAATGGTGACCATAGACCAGGGCAGTAGCGGTAGAAGTCGTGAGAAGTGATTGGAGTCAGAATCTAGACTGAAAGTCGAGAACATTATTTGCTGATGGATTTGGCGGGAGGTGAGAATAGAAAATGGATCAAGTTTGGATTGGGAGAGAAGAGTTGCCATTAATTGATGTGAAGAAGATTTCAGGTACAAGAGGAGGGGGTGGAGAGGAAAGAGGGACATCTGAAGCTCGCTTTTTGATGGTCACCAGTGAGTCTGAGGAGTCTTATAGACAGCCTAGTGGAGATGTCAGGTTGGCAATTGGTTGTACTAGCCTGGAGTTCAGGGTAGAGGCCCAGGCTGAAAATATAATTGCTAAAAGGAAAAATGAAACCGGGTATTAGAGATAAAGATTGTCAAGTGGAAGCTATCCTAGACTGGAGAGTTAAGAAGACCTTATTGAGGAGGTAATATTTGAACTGAGACTTGCATAGAGTGAGGGAGAAACCCATGTGGTTATCTAAGGAGAGAACAGTCCACGCAGAGGAAACGGCATGTGCTCAGGTCTTGAGGCAAAGTGTGCTTGGCCTTTAGAGAAAAGCCAGAGGCTGAATGGGGTGAGCAAGAGATATAACATTAGAGAGGTAGGGAAGGGATCAGATGATGAGTTCAAGTCTCTATTCTGCCACTTAAGCCTACGCGCTTAGGTAAATTACTTCTCTCAGCTCCATTTTCTTTATAATAGGGATAATAATGGATGCTAAAAGGAGCTCTGGTGGCACAACAGTTAAGTGTTCAGCTCCTAACTGAAAGGTCGAACCTACCAGTCACTTAGCAGTAGAAAAGACCTGGCAATCAGCTCCTGTAAAGATGACAACTTTAGGAAACCATAGGGGCAGTTCTACTGTATCACATTGGGTTGCTATGAGTTGGAATTGGGCACACGACAACAACAATGGATGCTATCTATTTAAGAGGTTGAGAGCTTTAAATGGGATAATATTTTTACAAAGCATTTAACAAGTACCTGCACCATAGTTGACCTTTACTGGGTGTTTCTTATATACTTTTTGTTGTTGTTGTTGTTGTTAGCTGCCTTAATTAGGCCCCCAAGTCATGGCAAAACCATGCACAGTGGAATGTTTTGATCCATAGGGTTTTCATTGTCTGGTTTTTGAAAGTAGGTCACCAGGCCTTTCTTTCTAGTCTGTCTTAGCCTGGAAGCTCAGCTACAACCTCTTCAGCATCATTGCAACGTACAAGCTTCCACTGATAGATGGGTGATGGCTGTACATGAGGTGCATTGGCCAAGAATTCTACCACTGAACCATCGTTGCCTCATAGGCCTTTTTAAATGTCCTAAAGTATTTCTTACTTATGGTTTCTGAATGAAGAATTTTGTCCCCCCTGGAAGTGTAGGTTTCGTTGTTGATGTTACATTCCTTAATCTCTGTTTTACTGGTCCTTGATACCCACAGCTCCTCGTGGGCCCATTAAGGGTCGTCAGGAAAATCTGAAAGATCCACAGTCACTGACTTGAATTTTAGATGGGGTGACTGGATATTCACCCAAACTCTTCAGCTTCTCAGCAATAATACTGGATCCCCATTCTGCAAGAGGCCATTCCAGAATGGGCAAGACATCCAATCAAGTCATCCCACCCTGATACTGTTCTCAATAGTAGCCCAACCACCTCTGGCCTTGACTGACAATACTGATCTTCACCCTGAATCTCAAGTGGAGCGATGTCCACGAAAGTTTCTGCACTGTGCCTTCCTTCAGTTTTCCTGAACTGGTCTGGAAAGAAGAAGATAAGAGCCTAGAAGGATTGCTCTAGTTAGACAGAGCAATATTGGAAAATCCATTTCATTTCATACATCAACTATAATTTTAAAACCCCCAAAGTAAATCCTGGATAAACTCTGAAGCAAAGAGGATGAGCAGAAAGAACAGAAAGGGTTAAGGAAAAAAGAAAAAATAAGAGTATAAAGAAAACGAATTTTTATTAAGTCTTAAAATCTTAACTAGCATTTGAGTCAACAATTCAGAAAATAAAAAATCAGGTAATATGCTAGTAATTG
The DNA here is from genome assembly GCF_030014295.1 of Loxodonta africana. Taxonomy (NCBI): domain Eukaryota; kingdom Metazoa; phylum Chordata; class Mammalia; order Proboscidea; family Elephantidae; genus Loxodonta; species Loxodonta africana. The sequence continues at coordinate 244,627 of NC_087346.1, forward strand.
CAACCAAGTGAAGGCGAAGTGCTCAGCACACACGCTCTGTTGTGCTTCGGTGTAAACATGTTTATCCTTTGTCGGGGGAGTCCGACAACTGCACATCCCTTAGTCAATGGAAATGAAATTTGAAAACGTGGGCAAGGGTGAGATCAAGCCAAGGTTCTGTGGAGATCAGGGAAAGCTGCACGTAAACAGTGCTCTGACCCAGTGCAGTTTCCAAAGGCCTTGATTTAATCACTTCGGGCCTATAATTTTATTCATGAGCTTCAGGTGGAAGACAAATAGCAAAAGGATGGGAAAATAAGAAGTGAGAATAAGAGCAACCAGCAAAAAAGGCCCTAGAATAACAGGCTGGCCCTGCAGTGAGTATGAATTCAGTTCTGACTAAACTATGAAGCCTTGGCTTCTCCCCACAGCCTTTCCAATCGAGTCTGCCTTGGGGCTCTTTCAACCTTTCTCCCTACAAGGGTAAAACAGACTATAAGTCAGACAGATGAGTGGGGGTAAGGGGCGAGGTTCAGCGTCTTCAAGTTGACCCCAACACAGATCCTCTATCTAGGGTGGTCATCAGTGTCCCTCCTAGATAGTTGTAGTTCCTTCTGTTGCTCCCTACTTCCACAGAATAAGAGAACTCCATAAATATCAAATTCCCTTCATGAGCTGACAGAAGATGGGGGCATTGCCCAGGTTAAGGTCCCCAGAAGCCAGGGTGGGATGTGGCAATGAACTGGAGTTTGTCTGAGGCTGATAGATTATAAGAAGGGAGTGAGCAAGAAGCCCACTCAAAAGAAACGCTGGGTAAAGAAAGCAAGTAAGAAAGAATAGGCAGCTTGGGAAAGCTGGAAAGACCCCCCCGCCCCGGGATGGCTGTGTTGTAGGAGGAGGCATCTCACCTTCAGTGGGCACAGGGGCTGGGGAGGAAGCTTCTGAAAGTGCCTAAAACCAGTTGCCAAGTGGTTTCCTACTGGTGGTGACCCCATGCTTGACAGAGTAGAACTGTGCTCCATAGGGTTTTTAAAGGCTGATTTTTTTTTTTTTTTGTAAATAGATCACCAAGCCTTTCTTCAAAGGCACCTCTGTGTGGACCTGGACCTCCAAACTTTGAGCCCATTAACAATAAGTACCACTTAGGGTCTGGCCAGTTCTAAAAGTAAGCACAATCACAAAATAAAAACCCAAAGGGGTTGAAAAAGGACAAGTAAAGTATATTACCCAGTAAGCCTTCTGAGTGACACAATTTAGTCCTACATGATTTTTTTTTTTTTTTTAACTCTGGGCACAGATTACAGTTTTCATCCTCACTAAAATACATAAAACGTCAACACAAACCAGTCTAGTCCTTCTGGATCACACCGTTTCTCAAACTGGATTTCATGGAACTCTAGTTAAATTGATCACATCTAGCTACTGCAGGCAGGAGAAAGAAGTGGCAGTCTGCTTCTGTAAAGATTTACAGCCTTGGAAACCCTATGGGGCAGTTCTACTCTGTCCTGTAGGGTCACTAAGAGTTGGAATCAATGCAACAGTAATGGGTTTGGTCTAGGCATGGTGAGCTACCTCCCAGTTACCTCCCCAAATACCATTTATTGGTTTTCTTACTGCTCTGGTTACAAGGTGCTAGATTTCAAATGGTCTGCCCCACCTCAGTGTTTTTTCATAGGCTCTATTATTTTTAGCAATCATTTTTGCAGAAAACGAGATTCCTCAGAAATGCCTGTATCTACTACTACTACTACAGACACAAGAACACACAGATTCCTATCCTACTAAAAGTTTAACTGTATATTGTATATGACCAGTACATCTATTGTTCAGAATCAATCTTTGAAAAATACTCATTTGACCCTTATCCATTGCTAGTGGGAATGCAAAATGACACAGCCATTGTGGAAAATAGCAGTTCCCCCAAAAACTAAAAATAAAACTGCCATATGACCCAGAAATTCCACTCCTAGGTGTATGCCCAAAAGACTTGAAAGCAGAGGCTCAAACAAAGTCTTGTACACCAGTGTTCATTGCAGCACTGTGCACAACAGCCAAAAGGTGGAAACAACCTAAATGCCCATTAACAAGTGAATGGATAAACAAAATGTGGTATATACCTGCAATGGAATACTACTCAGCCAGTAGAGAAATGAAGTCTTGGTACATGCTACAGTATTGATGGAGCTTGAAGACATTATGCTGAAGTAAATAAGCCAATCACAAAAGGACAAATACTGTATGACCTCACTTACATAAAAAGAAAAGTTAAAAGTATAAAAATATATATATAGTATATTAAAAAATATATTAAAATTTTAATATATTAAAAAATATATTAAAATTAAAATTATATTAAAATTAAAAAAATATATAGTATATTAAAGGTATAGAGACCAAAATTTATTAGTGGCTACTGGGGTGGGAGGTGAAGGAAAAACAGGGGTTAATGGTAATGGAAAAATTGCATTGATTTAGTGTAGGGTTGCACAGCCGAGTTTTTGTAATTGCTGTCAATAAATTGCACAACTGTCAAAAGCTGAATTGGCAAAAGTTGTGTGACAAATATATTTACAACAAAAAGAGAAGCTGCTGAGACTGCTTATGTACAATCAAACCAAACACTGCATAGGATTTGGTTACTTGATTTGGAGGCTTAGGGTCATCGTTTCATGGGACATCCCAGTCAACTGGTGTAACAAAGTGTTTAGTGCTTCTGTCCTACCTTCTAGTTCATTGTGCTGTGCCTGGGGTCTTAAAAGCTTGCAAATGGCCATCCAAGTCACAACAATTGGTCTCTAGTCGCCCAGAGCAACAAAAGTGGAAGGAGAGTCAGGAACTGAAGAAGGATATGGAATGCGTGCCTGATTGTCTCCATGAATAACTGCCTCCTTTGCCATGATATCAGAAGAGCTGGATGATACTCGGCTACCGTTTTTGAACATTTTGATCAAAGATTCCACAGAAGAATCCTGATCAAAGGGGTAAAAATGCAGAACAGAATTTCAAATTCTCCTGGACTCTAAACTTTCTGAACACCTAAAACTATTGCCATTACATAATCTTGAAACCTTAAACCAAAAATACCCCCCTAAAGCCTTCTTAAAACTAAACAATAGTTTAACTAGTAAAAAAGGTTTGCCTTGAGCATTATACTCTTTTAAGAACTATCTATACGGGATCAAATTGACAACATACATATATACATACATACATACATACATATGGACTTGCTGCCGTCAAGTTGATTCTGACTCATAGCGACCCTATAGGACAGAGCAGAACTGTTCCATACAGTTTCCAAGGTGCGCCTGGTGGATTCGAACTGCCATCCTTTTGGTTAGCAGTCGTGGCTCTTAACCACTATGCCACCAGGGTTTCCGAAATTGACAACAGCAACTCAAAACATTAGATAAGAACCTTAGGGGACAGTGAGTTTATGTTAATGAGGGAGGAACAATTCGAAAAAGGAGGGTGGGAATGGTCGCACAACTAGAATATAATCAATGTCACTAAATTGTGTATGTAGAAACTGTTGAATTGATATGTTTCACTGTATATATTCTCAACAACAACAAAAAAAGAAAGAAAGAAAACCGCATGGAGCACAGTTCTACTCTGACACACATGGGGTCGCCGTAAGTCAGAATCAACTTGACAAAAAAAAATACTCCTACGTCTGCATAAAGAGATATGTATAAAAATGGTTATTGGATATTGTTTTAAAGAATGTAAAATAGGGTATCTTAGTTATCAAATGCTGCTATAACAGAAATGCCACAGATGGGGGCTTTAACAAACAGAAGTTTGTTCTCTCACAGTTTAGAAGAAGTCTGAATTCAGGGTGCCAACTCCACTGGAAGACTTTCTGCCTATGTTTGTTCTCGGGGGAAGGTCCTTTCATCAGTCTTCCCCGGTCAGAGACCCCAGGTCCAAAGGATGTGTGTGCTCCTGGCTCTTCTTGCTTGGTGGTAATGAGGCCCTCGCCTCTCTGCTCACTTCTCTCTTCCTAATCTTGTAGAGTAAATCCTGCCTCATTAACATAACTGCCACTAATTCTGCTTCATTAACATCGTAGAGGTTAGGATTTACAACATATCAGATCACAAAATGGTGGACAACGACACAATACTGGGAATCAAGGCCTAGCCAAGTTGACACACATTTTAGGGGGACACAATTCGATCCATAATAGGGGGAAAAAAACCTAAAGGTAGTGCAATTCCCTTTGGGAATGTTGTAAATACACTTCAGTTTCTTTTTCACCATAGCATGCTGGGGATCTTTTTCTGTCCCAAGAATGAATGGCAGTGGCCTTAAGGGAGCATCTGCAAATGCCCAAGGAAGCAAAAGAATTCAGCACTTTCCCTATCTTTAAGCCTCTGGATCCTCAGGAAGGGGGAGGGAAAGGCAGAGCTCCCTCATGGGCTGCCTACACACACCACAGCTTTATCCCAGGGAGGAGGAAAGGCCGCTCCCTGTGCCTCTTCTCCCACTCAAATCTCAAACCGTCTGGAGGGAGGAGAGAGGGCAGCAGAGAAGGCTTCTCTGTAAGCTGCCATTCACACAGAACTGGAGCTAACCTGTGCTTCTCAAATCCTGCTCTCTCTTCATGCGTTGTGATGTGTGGCCTTTCTCGCCATGGTCTTGCAACTCCCAGGCAATTGTGGCCCAGCAAGGGGATTGGTCAGCTTTGCCATCCCTCCAGGTTTAAAAAGAGAGCCAATTCCAGAACAAAGAGAGCATCTCACCACCACCAAGGAAAAAAGGCCAAGAGAGGACCCGGAATCTCTGCGCTAAGAAACTCCTAGAACCAGGAAGAGACCGAGACAGAAAGAGGAACAGAGAGAGAAGTTTAAAGCTGAAGATAGCAAGAAGCAGTGGCAGAGAAATGGTGGCAAGAAAGACCTGCTGGAGATGGTGTGGTGGGCTTCCCGGCCCACACAGCGAGAAAGATGAGTGCCTTTGGGCAGGAGGCTTGCTGTCAGAATAGGGTGCCTCCAGGCAATTGGTGGAGCTAGGTTTGCTGACCCTTGGGGCTCTGACTTCCTGGCATAGTGGAGTGCCTCTAGGCACTTATCAGCATAGCTAAAAGAGCTTTGCAGCACTTGCCTGAGCAAGGCATAGGCCTGCCTGACAGCACAGCTGAGAAGAGCTGTCCTGGGGGAAGAATTGTGTCCTGAGCATTCCTCAACCTGAATTGTAAACTATTTCTTCCCTAATAAACCCCATAATCTTGAGTATTGTCTGTGAGTTCTGTGTGGCCATTGCAATGAAGTATCAAATTCAGCAGAGAAGTAGAAAGTGCCATGAGAGGGACAGCTGGTATCAGAATTGGTAAAGATGACAGACAGGGGAGGCATATCTGACCTCTGTCTCATCAAAATCAGGCTTGGACTATTGATCTTGATTCTCCCTTCCCCTTGTGAAGTTAGAGGAGGTCAGACACTACCTCATGAGAGGCAGGATGGGATACTGAGACTGAGAGTGGACAGTCATCTGTAGATCCTGCTTCTTCCCTTCTCAGAGCATCCACATGGTGGACAGAAACTAGCCCTTACCAGAAGCCATTTACTTTAATCCTGTATCCTTTTTTTTCCCCCTGACCTTTAGGAATAATCTCACTCTATTAGACATAATTTTCATTTGTTATCTTTAATATCTATAAAAAAATTTTTTTTAATATTCTTTTAGCTAATTTTGAGTTTAAAAATACTATTAAGTTGATTTTAAGTATTATTTCATTTCCTTTTTACTGGTTATTCTTTCATTTTTGCACACACTATTTGATCATTTTTATTGGCTTATTTAAAATTTTTGTTTATCTGTTGTTATGTTGGAAAAAGAAAGTGATGTCTTTCAAAAGGAGCATATTAATGCCTACACCTCAAACCTGGGGATGGGGGTGTGCCTTCTCTATACTGTTTGGCCTTAAATGGGACTTTTTTTTTTTTTAGTATCGAAACAAACTACCATACTGACCTCATTGAAGACCTAATTATAATCAGATAGGAGACGCTGAATGCTCCCTCTTGAACCCTTCATGTTACTTAGGAGATGTTCAAATCAAATATTCCTAGAGAAAAGCCATGAAACCATTCAAATGAAGTTGCCATTTTGTTCCCAAGATCACTCAATCTTTGTTTTGGAGATTGTTCTGTGTAACTAGGCCAAACATATCATAACAGGCTAAAGGTTAGAGCAGAAGCAGGGGTGGCTGAGGAACAGAAAGAAATAAGGATGACATCGAGACAGAAACAACAGGATATCCATTCCTGATAATGAGTCTCTAGCAGCATATTGGATTTGGGCTGTGCTGAGCCTCTGCCAAGTCAAAGACCTCACTCCTCAGATTGCTAAAGTCCGGGGGACCTGGTCCGGTCCTGGGAAATATCTCTAGCATCCACTTCCCATCATAGTTGACAGTGCTCAGACAGCTCCTTCAAAATAAAATAGCCTTTCAAAGAGTAGTGATTTAAAAGGAGAACCATGAATGCATTTCTTTATGTTCCACCAAAGAACAAAAAAGAAAAACTGTCCTTTTACTGGCTGCCTTCTTTTATGAGTCTTCAGTGATTTGATAATTTAAAAATTAAAGATCATTTTGTTAAAAATCTAAAAACTAGTATTGAAAATGAGCTTAAGAATAAATCCAATTTCTCACTTTATTGGGACCAAAAAATAGAACATAAATTTCTCATTTTAAAAGTGAGAGTTTCATCTTTCCAAACTAGTCTTTTGGGCTTGTTCACAAATCTTGAGTCAAAGATTCCTGTAAGTATTATAAAATAGTGCTGTCTATTTATTTAACGGATACTATCACTGGAAACCCTGGTGGCATAGTGGTTAAGAGCTACGGCTGCTAACCAAAAGGTCAGCAGTTCGAATCCAGCAGGCACTTCTTGGAAGCCCTATGGGGCAGTTCTACTCTGTCCTATAGGGTCGCCATGAGTCGGAATCGACTCGATGGCGACAGGTTTGGTTATCACTGGCCGTCAAAGTTCTGGAGCACTAATAGAGTCTCCCAAACCGAATTCTGAATTAATGAGGTTTATTTCTGGTTGGATGTGCTACATGTTACAGGCACTCCATTATTAGGATGCTGGTGGCCTTTTGGCTTGGGCATGCCATAGCACTCTATGACATCTATTACTGACATCCTTGACTCACATTTGAGATGGATCACAGGGTGTGGCACCATTCCCCTTTCTTCTCATACTCACCCTAACCTCAAAAGGGAACTGAAAGAGGAACATGTAACCTTGGTGGAGTAGAGACTGAACCAGAGAGGTTATGCACAGTCCTAAGTACTCACATACAAAATACCTGTGTATGCTGCACATGTACTGGCCTCAAACCAGTGGCCAAAGGCATGATATGTGTTCTGTCTCTTGATTATTTAAGACCAAGTTGTAAATGCACTTCACAAATAGGGGTACCTGCTTTTTCAGAGTCGTGATAATAACTGACATTTACTGAGCTCTTCCTACGTGCCAAGCACTGTTCAAAGTACACTAGACATGTCTCAAGAAAGATTAAATAATTTGCCTAAGCAGGCACAGCTAATCAGTGATCTACCCGGGATGTGAACACCAGCAGTATTACTCCAGATCACAAATGTTTTTCATCTTTATACATTCCCTCTCCCTCAACTTCTTCCAACATAAAATGAAGATAATAATAGCGCCTTACTTATTGCTAACCAAAAGATTGGCAATCTGCCAGCTGCTCCTTGGAAACCCCATGAGGCAGTTCTACTCTGTCCTATAGGGTGGCTATGAATCAGAATCAACTGGACAGCAATGGGTTTTATAAGAATGTTATGAGAATTTAAAATAAACAAATACATAAAACACTTGGCACAGTGCCTAGTACAGGGTAAAAGCTCTATGACTGCTAACAAGTAACCAGTTGCCATCGAGTCGACTCCAACTATGGTGATTCCATGTGTGTCAGAGTAGAACTGTGCTCCCTAGGGTTTTCAATGGCTGATTTTTCAGAAGCAGATTACCAGGATTTTCTTCCCAGGTGCCTCTAGGGAGACTCGAACCTCCAACCATTTGGTTAGCAGCAGAGTGCATTAACTGCTTACACCACCCAGGGACTCCTAATGAATGTTGGTTGCTATCAATACTTGTCCAAATTAACAGTAGTAAGTAGCTGAACCACAGCTCAAACCCAGGAAGCCTACTTCCAGAGTCCCACTCTTCACACTCCTCCCTCCTGTTGCTCTGAGTCAGTGGCCCCATGAATAAGGGGCTCAACACAGTGACTGACACAAAATGAGCCCTCAGGAAATGCCAGTCTTGCTCTTCTCCAGTCTCCTTCCTTGTCCACGCTGAGGGACAAATCAAGGCACACTAACCCCTTGCTGTCGAGTCAATTATGACTCATTGTGACACTATAGTACAGAGTAGAACTGCCCCATAGAGTTTCCAAGGAGCAGCTGGTGGATTCAAATTGCCATCCTTCTGGTTAGCAGCCAAACGCTTAACCACGGTGCCACCAGGACCCCCAAAGCATAGTAATGTCTGCTTATTGAAGATAATGACCAACTCTGAAAAGAGAAGCCTGACTCAAATTCTGTCTCATCCTAACACATGAAATAAAAAGTGAAGTCCATGAAATAGAAGACACGTTTTTTTTAAATATATCCTTATTTTTGGCTTCATCTTCTTCTGCCATTGTCATCTTGCCCCATCCTATTAAAACTTGCAGTGCGGAATATATTCCTAGTCATGATGCAACATCTGCCTTGTGCCAAACATAATGCCTAGATTACTCACATTCTCACAGTGAGATAGGTTAGCCACACCGCACATTCAGTTGTGCAATGATAGCATTTGCTGTAAGAATTGGACATTCCAGTTTCAGTTTTGAAGGAAGCTGTCAATCACCTGATTTGCCTCCAGCAATGTAATAGTGCACTTCTAAGTTTTTCTCCTTAAGAAATTCTGTAGTGTACATATTGGGGAAGACAATCACCTGATCTCGACCAGAAACCAGTTGTCCACAGTTTATTTCCTCTCATTTTCTCCACTGCTATGAAGTCATCTTTAAAATCATGAGGAGATCATTCTGGCCCTCTCGGCCTATCTGGAATACGAGTCAAAACTGACATATACCCACAGAAAATTTTTAGAAGCTCACATTCTTTTCAGGGGAAAGATAAATAAAAAAATAATACATGACTCCATTTCTTCACTCTTTATTCTTCCATTGTCACCTTCCTGTGTCAGGCCCAAAACATCTGTGGAGTTGTAACTATCTTCTGGGCGTCCACCATCCCCATTAACCCTGAGCACTCCTTGCTATGAGGAGGATATTTTTAAAACATGGATCTGTTGTAAAACATTTCATCTGGTTTTACATCTTAGTACCCAAAATACTTTGTTTCACTTGTAGCTTATAGATCCATCTCTACTGTAGACTCTGACCTCTTGAGAGTGGAGACCATCTGACACATCTTTCCATACACAGCTGCATACTGGCCTAGCACATGGCAAACATATACGAAGTGTTGCTGAATAAAGAAATGAATTATGTACCCAGAACCCATGTACCTCAGTATTGGAATCAGGTTAAGAAATACAATCCAATTGCTAGAAGTAATTAAAAATAAAATGCATTCTTTACTCAAATATCTTGAAGGACATTAAAACAAATCCAAACACATACTTTACACCAACACCTATTAAAACCTCTTTTCTTCCTATTCACTTTTTTTTTACACCCAGGACTACTCCAACTCAATCCCTTTTAAACCCCCATTGCAGAAAAAAAAAGAACACCACTTTCTCCACCCTCAATGTGTTAAGCTTGTTTCCTTTTCTTATTCCCTCTTCCTGTCTGTCTCAATAATTTGTTATGTAGATGAACTTAGCTCCTGTCCTAGCTGGAAGAAATCCTTCCTTTTTTGAAGGAGAGGTCAGAGAAATTGAGCTGAAAGTGATATGATTCTCATTAGGGGCCAGGAGAAGACAAGAAGTACGTGAACACACCCACATTCATGGTTTTATCTCATCACGGTTATAACAATAATAATGCATTTGACCATCTAGTAAACCAGTGAAGACCTTGTTTTGTGTTTGCCTGTGAATGTGTTCAACAGCTCCATATAAATGACTCTTTTAAAAATTTTGTTGATGCGTAATCTATTTTCTTGGAGGACAAACGCTTCTTCAATCCTTCCCAAAGGGGACTTTTCTAGAGGTGGGAACGTTCAAGTTGATTCTGGTAAATTGAGTTCCACGTAAACGTTACCAAGAAAAAGAAAATTGCTTTGTTCATCAAGAAATAAGCCATCATCTCCTACTTGCCTACTCTACTCTTTGAGTATTTATTCAATTGGGATCATTACCACAACATCATTATTGGATAGGCCTTTTGGCTAAAATGGAATAAGTTGAAGGGGCTGAGGGGAGCCTAAGAATCTAGAAGCAATTTTTCAGCCTTGGCAGTAGGTGAGGATAGGGAATGTTAGGTCCCCGTGTATTAGAATTGATATATCTGAAATTCCCTCAAAGAAAATACCTTCAAACAGCATAAAAGTAGTCATGCTTATAAGAATTTTCTCTGAGAGAATCTCTTAGATTGTAGTAAATTTATGTCTGAAAATTCCAGTACACTGAGCTAAACCCTTCAACTGAGTTAATGGGAAGTAGAAGAAGGCAATATTTTGCCTCCGTTTGGACCAAGAAGAAAATGAGAAGTGCTGGTATCTGGGGAACTTGTGAGGCCTTGGGTGTAGAGTTAAAAGTGATATATATATATATAGACATACACATACAAACACACATACACACACACATACACACACACACATAATGAGAGAAAAAGAGAGAAGAAAAATTAGAGAAAAGGTTTTCAAACACCAACTCTCCCCAGAATTTTTCTAGTGAGATGAGCCTTTAGCTCCAACTTTGTTCATTTGCATAAGCCTCAGTCAATGCTCTACTTCTTTATATGAGTTTCCTATTGTTGTCATAGCAAATTACCAGGAATTTCAGGACTTAAAACAACAAAATTATTATTATCTTACATTTCTGGAGGTCAGAAGTTCAAAATGGCTCTCACTGGGCTAAAATCAAGGTGTCACCTTCCTTCTGGAGGGCATAGGAGATAATTCATTCCCTCTCGTTTTCCAGCTTCCACCTGCATTCCTTAGCTTGTGGTCCCTTCCTTTGTCTTCAAAGCCAACATCGTAGTGTCTTCAAATCTCTCTCTGACTCTGACATCTCTGTCTCCCTATTTTACTTTTATAAGGATCCTTGTGATGAGATTAGGTCCAGCTGGATAATGACCCCATCTCACTGTTTTATAGATATGATTAAGTATAATCAGTCTTCTTTCTCCAACAACTTGCCGTGCTTCTGAGCATCAGAACTCTGAGTGAGCACCCTTTCCTGACTACTGCATAATCTCTTCTACTTGCAAATGCTTTTCCTCCTGCCTTGAGCATCTTCCCTTTCCTTTACCCTTCACCTTCATCTTTAGACATCTAATTTTTTCAATCCCAAATCAAATCATATCTCCTCCATGAAAATTTGCCAGATCCTCCTAACCATGAATCAGGTATTCTCTCTCCTTTGAAATCCCACCACATTCTTTTACCATTTAGATACATAAATAACATATATCTTGTATCGATGTATGTTTATGTATCTATGTATGAGACCTACACATGTGTATGTTTGATCATATGATAAGTTTTTGTAGGGTTCTCTACATACAATGTTCTTTCATGTGTCTTTTTTTTTTTCAATCTTTACAAAGACGTAATGTATTATTAGCCAATTTTAGATATAAACCAAAAAAACCAAACCTGTTGCCTTGGAGTTGATTCTGACTCATAGAGGCCCTATAGGACAGAGTAAAACTGTCCCATAGAGCTTCCAAGGAGCACCTGGTGGATTCAAACTGCTGATCTTTTGGTTAGCCGTGGTAGCTCTTAACCACTATGCCCCACCAGGGTTTCCATTTCAGATACAGAAGTACAAAAATAAAGACAGTAAGTTGGCAAAGCCAAAGTCATATCTTTAATTCCAATGTCCTTTCATCTATACCATAGTACTTGTGGTTTTCTTTTAATTGGTATGCTTGTTTTAACCCTCCCTGCTAAACTGAAAAAGGAGCCCTGGTAGTGGGTGCAGTTGTTAAGTGCTCGGCTGCTAACAGAAAGGTCAGCAGTTCGAACCCATTGTCCACTCTGCAGGAGGAAGATGTGGCATTCTGTTTCCTTAAAGATTACAGCCTTGGAAATATTTCTCGAGTTGTTAAATATAATTAAGCCTCCATGATTTTGTGTGCAATCATGCAGTGTACCTGCCCACTGAAATACTGAATGTACCCTGTTAATTCAACTTTGAAGCGGATTAATATCTCTGCAGAAATAGAGAATAGAGTGTTGGAGATGAAAGAGGTCATCTCAGCAAAGAGTTAAGAAAGTTAGTTATGGGCTGCTAGCTGAATAAACCTCTAAAATGTTCTGAATTATTAGTAAAATTGATCGATTTCTTAATTGATGAGAAGTAGCTCCACAATGCCAGAAAAGTATTGGCATTTAATAGATTCTTTAAAAAAAACAAAAGTTGACTTAATTAATGAACTTCTTTAGTTGTGACTACTAAATACCAAAACAAGATTAATTTGGCCAAATGCTTTAAGTAATCATTCAACTCAGTGGAAGATATCAGTCAAGCCAGTTATTCATTTGAATCAATTTGTTGTTAGATTGACAAGAAAGAGTCCATCAGTCAAAACAGCTGATCCAAATATCAACTCAAAAATTGCTCGAAAAAGATTCACTTGTTCACACCAAATTCCATAAGTTGTTGAGAAATTTTCAGGGTAAACATGAGGTTTACTGAAATGTACACGTCAAGCTTTATTGTAAGGCATGAAGTTGACAACATCCAGTTTCGGGAGTAAAATTTTATTTTATAAAGTATTAATTTCTAAAAAAAAAAAAAAGAAAATCAGATTTACCGTTTGAATTATTCGTGGCTCTGACCGCCCAGATCGCATTCACTTGGTCAGCCTAACCTTTAGGTTCTACCGAATGCAAAGTCTACCAACAAAGAATGTTTTTAAAGCCAGGAGAGTATATTAGAATGAACTCAGTACTGTACTATCCAAGTTCACAGGACGTTCTAGGGGAAAAACAGCTATGATGGATTTAAATGTAAAGAGTAGAATTTACCAACGCTTGTGCTGCCCTTTCTTATTCTTAAAGTTTGGAAGTATTGCCAGTTCTTGAACACTTAAAATATTACCCTCTCTGAAAAATGCCCACCAGGGTCGGGAATAGTCTGCTTTTTTTGTTTGTTTGTTTGTTTGAGGAGCCCCGATGACACAGCGGTTAAGAGCTCTGCAGTTTGAATCCACCAGCAGCAGCTTGAAAACCCTATGGGGCAGTTCTGTCCTATAGGGTTGCTATGAGTGGGAATCGACTCGGCATCCACAGGTTGGGGTTTTTTGTTTTGTTTTGTTTTGGTTCAGACACAAATTACATTTGTCCAAGAAAAAAAATCTAACTTCCACAATTTAAAATCATGAACGATTTTCTAAATCATTACGACTCAAACTCAATATTTAATTTTCTGTACACTCATAAATTGTCTTGTTGTTCTTAGTTGCCATAGAGTCAGTTCCGATTCATGGCAACCCAATGTATGTAGAGCAGAACTGCTCCATAGGGTCCTGTCTTCAGAGGTGTATCTGGGTGGGTTTGAACTGCTAACCTTTCGGCTGGTAGCCCAGGGCTTAACTCTTTGCAGTACCCAGGGACTTTGTTCTTATGGTGTGGTAGGTCAGAAAGCCTTTTTTTTTTTTTTTCTTAAGGTGAAAAGTAATGCCCTTATCTGTTCTTTATTTAAATAGAAATACTCTCAGTTAAGCTTTGCTTAAGGCAAGGTATGTCATTGAAGGTAGAGACTGCTCTGCCCTTGTCATCGAGAAAAATTTTAAACAGAGAAGTCCCTGGAGGATTGGCCCAGCTATCTTTCCCTTAATTTCACTGCTCTCAGCACTGGCTGCCAAGAGACCTATTTTTTTTTTTTTCTCCAACTGCACCCTGGAGTTTTCCAGGGACTAGAGCCTGCTAGAATAGTCAGGCTGGATTACAATTTTTATTCTTTAGCATTAAGGATGTGTTTCTTGATGGGGGTATGCCTAGATTTTAGGGCTAGATGGCTAATGTTCACACTCTGAGGAAAAAAGTTCCCTCTTTAAGAGCCAGTGTTTGCAATTCTAAGTCCTGTTAGAAACCTGATCTTCTTAGACAAAGTAGAGGAAAGTTTTTCATGTGGAAAATAGGATCTTTGCTATTTTCTTTATAACACCTTTACTACTGCTCTACTCCTTCCCCAGGGACAGCCGAGTTGATTCCAACTCATAGGGACCCTGTAGGGTTTCTGAGGCTGTGAATCTCTGTGGAAGCAGACTGCCACATCTTTCTCTTTCGGAGCCACTGGTGGTTTCCAACCGCCAACCTTTAGGTTAGCAGTCCATCGCTTCAACCACCGCACCAGCAGGGCTCCTTCCTTCTTTTTTTTTTTTAGAGTAATTATAGAGAGAGGTTCCAAATCTCCTTCGCAAATCCCCAAATTGTTAACAAATTACCATAGAATATATTTTCCTTATGAAAATGCACTATGGTAGAAATTTTAATATACCACTCTCTGGCACTTCTTAAGAGTTACGGCAGTTTCAATTTTGAGAAGAGAATAATAAAGTTGAAGCCAATATAGGCTTAGAAATTAGGCCTTGCTAGCTAAAAGTCTATTACCTCCCACACTGAGGGCTCACAGTGAAGGCCATTCAAATCAGGGACTCGGCAGAAAGACAATTCATACCCACAATGTGCCTCCCGGTCAAAACAGTGAACTTTAAATGCCTGAAGAGAAGGATCAACTGTGTTTGTTTACACATCTATTAGCCCAAACAAGATAGCCAGTTCAAGTGTAGCAAGGTCTTTCTTATTTTCTAAAACCTAACTAGAACCTAACCCCAAGCATCTGTCAGTTTGTCCTACTGTGGGAGCTTCTGTGTTGCTGTGATGCTGGAAGCTATGCCATGGGTATTCAAATACCAGCAGGGTGACCCATGACAGACAGGTTTCAGCTGAGCCTCCAGACTAAGACAGAATAGGAAGAAGGACCTGGCAGTCTACTTCCAAAAAGAATTAGCCAATGAAAACCCTATGAATAGCAGCGAAACATTGTCTGATAGTGCCAGAAGATGAGCCCCTTAGGTTGGAAGGCACTCAAAATATTGCTGGGGAAGACATGCCTCCTGAAAGTAGAGTTAACCTTAATGACATGGATGGAGTCAAGCTTTCAGGACCTTCATTTGCTAATGTGGCATGACCCAAAATGAGAAGAAACAGCTGCAAACATCCATTAATAATCGGAACAGGGAATGTACAAAGTATGAATCTAGGAAAATTGGAAATCATCAAAAATGAAATAGAATGCATAAAGATCAATATCCTAGGCATTAGTGACCAAAAATAGACTAGTTTTGGTCATTTCAAATCAGACAATCATATGGTCTACTATGCTGGAAATGACAACTTGAAGAGAAATGGCGTTGCATTCATTGCCAAAAAGGACATTTCAAGATCTATCCTGAAGTACAATACTTTCAGTGGTAGGGTAATATCCATATGCCTACAAGGAAGACCAGTTAATACAATTATTATTCAAATTTACCCACTAACCACTAAGGCCAAAGACGAAGATTTTTACCAACTTCTACAGTCTGAAAGTGATCAAACATGCATTCAGGATGCACTGCTAATTTCTGGTGATTGAAATGCAAAAGTTGGAAACAAAGAAGAAAGATTGGTAGCTGGAAAACATGGCCTTGGTGATAGAAACGATGCCGGAGATTGCATGACTGAATTTTGCGAGACTGATGACTTCTTCATTGCAAATACATTTTTTCACCAACATAAACAGTGACTATACATGTGGACCTTATGAGATGGAACACAAAGGAACCAAATCAACTACATCTGTGGAAAAAACAATGGAAAAGCTCAATATCATTAGTCAGAACAAGGCCAGAGGCTGATTGCAGATCAGAGTATCAATTACTCATACTCAAGTTCAAATTGAAACTGAAGCAAACTAGAACAAGTCCAGAAGAGCCAAAGTACGACCTTCAGTATATCCCACCTGAGTTTAGAGACCGCCTCAAGAACAGATTTGACTCTTTGAACACTAATGACTAAAGACCAGATGAGTTGTGGAATGACATCAAAAATATCATGCATGAGGAAAGCAAGAGGTCATTAAAAAGACAGGTGAGAAAGAAAAGACCTAAATGGATGCCAGAAGAGACTCTGAAACTTGCCCTTGAACATCAAGTAGCTAAAGTAAAAGGAAAAAATGATGAAGTAGAAGAGCTGAACAGAAGATTTCAAAGGGCAGCTCAAGAAGACAAAGTAAAGTATTATGATAACATGTGCAAAGACCTGGAGATAGAAAACCAAAAGGAAAGAACACACTCGGCATTTCTCAAACTGAAAGAGCTGAAAAAGATTTTGAGCCTCGAGTTGCAATACTGAATGACTCTACAGGAAAAATATTAAACAACACAGGAAGTATCAAAAGAAGATGGAAGGAATACACAGAGTCACTATACCAAAAAGAATTAGCCGACATTCAGTCATTTCAATAGGTAACATATGATCAGGAACCGATAGTACTGAAGGAAGAAGTCCAAGCTGCTCTGAAGGCATTGGTGAAAAACAAGGCTCCAGGAACTGATGAATTACCAATCGAGATGTTTTGACAAACGGATGTAGCAATGGTAGTGCTCACTCTTCTATGCCAAGAACTTTGGAAGACAGTGACCTGGTCAACCGACTGGAAGAGATCCATATTTATGCCTATTCCAAAGAAAGATGATCCAACAGAATGTGGAAATTATCAGACAATAGCAGTAACATCACATGCAAGCAAAATTTTGCTGAAGATCATTCAAAAGCAGCTGCAGCAGTATATCGACAGGGAACCTCCAGAAGTTCAAGCCAGATTTAGAAGAGGACATGGAACCAAGGATACCATTGCTAATGTCAGATGGATCCTAGCTGAAAGCAAAGAATACCAGAAAGATGTCTACCCGTGTTTTATTGACCATGCTAAGGCACTCGACTGTGTGGATCATAACAAATTATGGATAACATTGCAGAGAATGGAAATTCCAGAACACTTAATTGAGTTCATGAGGAATTGGTGCATGGATCAAGAGGAAGCTGTTCAAACAGAACAAGGGGATGCTTCATGGTTTAAAGTCAGGAAAGGTATGCATCAGGATTGTGTATTTCACCACACCTATTCAATCTGTATGCTGAGCAAATAGTCCGAGAAACTGGGCTATGTGAAGAAGAGCATGGCATCAGGATTGAAGGAAGATTCATTAACAACCTGCATTATGCAGATGACACAACCTTGCTTGCTGACATTGAAGAGGACGTGAAGCACTTATTGATGAAGACCAAAGACCACAGCTTTCAGTATGGATTACACGTCAACATAAAGAAAACAAAAATGCTCCCAACTGGACCAATAAGCAACATCTTAACAAACAGAGAAAAGATTGACGTTTTCAAGGATTTCATTTTACTTGAATCCACAATCAACACCCATGGAAACAGCAGTCAAGAAATCAAAAGATGTGTGGCATTGGGCAAATTGGCTGCAAGAGATTTCTTTAAAGTGTTAAAAAGCAAAGATGTCATCTTGAGGACTAAGGTGCACCTGACCCAAGCTGTGGTATTTTCAGCCACCTCATGTACATGCGAAAGCTGGACAACGAATAAGGAAGACTGAAGAAGAATTGATGCCTTTGAATTGTGGTGTTGGCGAAGAATATTGAATATACCATAGACTGCCAAAAGAACGAACAAATCTGTCTTGAAGGAAGTACAACCAGAGTGCTCCTTGGAAGCAAGCATGGCGAGACTTCATCTCACGTACTTTGGACATGTTATCAGGAGGGATCAGTCCTTGGAGAAGGACATCATGCTTGGTAAAGTAGACGGTCAGCGAAAAGGAGGAAGGCCATTAACAAGATGGATTGACACAGTGCCTGCAAAATAGGCTCAAGCATAGCAAGGATTGTGAGGATGGCGCAGGACCGGGCAGTGTTTCGTTCTGTTGTGCATAGGATCACTATGAGTTGGAACTGACTTGATGGTACCTAACAACAACAACTAGAATGAATGAATGAATGAATAAGCCAGGGTTTGCCCAGATCCTGGGTTAAAGAGATCTTGGCTTTCATTTGTTCTCTTACTGCTTATTTTGTGATGTGTTTCCCTAGTTCTATTTCCAGAAGGCAAGCAGACAGGTACCTTTGCACACTGAATTCTTAATGAGAAATTAAGCAATATAGAGAAAATCCCTCTCTAGTTCCAAATCCAGTCTTTTCCAAAAACAGAGTTTAACTCAGAGAAAATTTCTTGATTGCTGTGAGCAGCTATCAGACTCGTTTGGAAATTCATGATTAATGTTGAACTTTTGAAATGATGATATCAATTCAAATGCATTTATTAAATGCCAGGCACTGTGCTGGTTGTTTGGGAGACCAAAGTACATTATATTCATCAGGTAGATAGACAGGTAGACAGATAGATGGTAATTGGTCAAAGCCGAGGAGGCACAGAAGAGAGGTATTCAGCTTGTGGATCTAAAAAACACTTCTCAAAGGTGATAAGGCTTGCACTGAATATAGAAAGGTCCAGGCAAAGAAATGCAGAGGTAATTTTAGGCTGGGGAAACAGCTTGGAAAGAGGCAAGGAATCTTGTGTCAGTATGAAGGATAGCATGAGTGCAGCATCATGTTGTCAGAGCTTGTAATGTAAAGGTGTTGCTGGGAACTCCAGGTTCTGCTCAGAGCAACTCCATCCAGACCAAAAGACAGAGAGTTGGGGAGAATGAAAGGCAACTTTATTAGTTGGCCAAGCAAGGAGACAGTCAGCGCTTTCTGCCACCCAAGACTGCCTCGAAGACAGCTTGTTAAGACTGGTTTATACGGGCAGGATTAGTTTCAGAATACAAAATGGCGCAAGCACAGGCACAGAGCATTTTAGAGTGAGTAAACATTTCTAAGGCCCTGATTCGATTCCCCTTCCAGGAGAAAGTTAGCCATTTTTGTTCAATAGCATGTTAGCTTTCCACCCAAGGACGGAGAAATTACCATACGTAAAGCAGTTAATGAGCTAAAGATCATCTGGAGGGCCAAGATGGAAGGCAGGACCTGTTTCTTTTGTCACCTAGTTCAAGGAAGTCCATGCAAAGAAAATAACTTCAGAAAATAGGGTAGAGACAGAGTAGGAGCTATCTTGTGAGCCCTGTCTTAAAGGCATGGGGCTGAGAGAGACACGAGAGCCAGATTGTGGAGGCCCTTGTAGGCCAAGCTAAGACTATGGACTTTATTTGGAGAACTGAGGCGAACTAGTAAAGGACTACAAGCAGGGCAAACCGCGCCCGTCTGGGTGCCAGTGTGGCTGGGGCTCTTCCCAAGCCTCGGAGGACGATCCAGCCTGGCCAAGCTGGTTTTGCATGGAAGGCCTCCAGCCTGGCTTTTCTGCTGAGTTGGCACTATTGACCTCTGGCTGCACCGTCAGCCTCAGAGTCAGTTACGATTTCTGAGACCTAGGGTGGCCTACACACTGTGACTATGGGTCCTGTTGTCACCGAGTCCACGCCAACCCGTGGTGACCCCGTGAGCGCCAGGGCAGCACTGTGCTCCACAGGGTGTTCAAGGGCTGATTTTTGGGAAGTAGATCACCAGGCCTTTCTTCTGAGGCACCTGTGGGTGGACTTGAATCTCCAACCTTTTGGTTAGTAGTCGAGCGCATTAACTGTTGGCACTACCCAGGGACTCCTGTTCTCCTATGAGCCCTCAAATGCCAACGATTCATTTCCACTTTCTGAGCTAATTACAGCGAGCTTCCGGTTACGAAAATTCCACATATTTTTCTGGTAACTCGTATCCCCAGCCTGGGTTTTCTGCTGAGCTGTCATGTGACCTCTGGCTCCCCCTTCCACCTCTCTTTGTCCTCGTTCTTCACCTCTGTGCATTTCTCATGCATGCAGGGTGTCCTTTTCCATGCTTTGGAAAGCTTTGTAAGGAAAAACACTACCAGCTTAGGTAAGCAGGGTCTTCTTTCTCCCCCAGAGGCTTTTAAAATTATTATATGGGACAAGACCACTGACCAATACATTATGGGACACAGATCCAAATGCTGTGATAAAACTAACGACGTTCAGTCTTCTTGAGCACTGTGCTCTTTGAAAGTTCGATCTTTATGGGATTAAATTGACAATAGCAACCTGAAAGGTTAAATGGGAAGCTTAGTGAGTTTATGTGAATAGGGGAGGAACAACTCACAAAAGGAGGGTGAGAATGGTTGCACAACTTGAAGAATGTAATCAATGTCAATGAATTGTACATGTAGAAACTGCTGAACTGGTGTATGTTCTGCCGTGTATACTTTCAACAACAAAAAAAGATAAAATAAATTTCTTTTAAAACAGGATATTGAGGTGGAAGACGTTGAAGCCCTCAGCCATTAGATTAAATTTTTATGTCAGACAATTGTCTTAAAACCCACTAAGATCCAAAGTGGAGGGAAAAAAAAAGGAAGTTCACTCAAGTCAAGAAGTTAGCCCCTTCAGGACACTGATTTTTATAATCACTTACCTTGTCTTAGATAATCCTGCACATTCTGGAAGAAGTGGAATCAGAGGTGACTTGTGACTATATATCTTCAGGTGATTAACTTTAGACCTATTGGTGATAGAACATGAAGACCACAGCAATATCAGCTGCAGAGTTAGCTGCGAACTCCTTCCCCTCCCTCCCAACTCCTTCCTGCTCCAGTACTTACCTTATCACTTGCTTCTGTTTATGATAAAAGGAACACAATCTGAGGGCTTTTTTTTTTTTTTTTAGAAGACCAGGATGATTTTAAAACATGCTGGTGCTCTGAAAGTCACTCACCAGGGTTATCAGTATGTTTAATGTAACTTCCGCTTTGCAGAATTCATGGCCCTACCCATGCCGGAGTAGGCCAGTGGTATACACAATCAGGCTGTTTTTCTTTAACGACCGACAAACCAGCAAACCCTTTTTCATTAACAATATAAGAAACATGCATGTGCAGTACTTGTACATGTACACAACAATACACAAGGCATTTGAGGAAGTTTGTCTCCCTCTCACTCCAGACTCTCACTCCTGCAGAGTTTCTTCCCACAGAGAACCAAGGGCAAGTTTTTTATGACTTTATTAATATATTAGAGTATAGGCAGATAGATGGATAAATATAGACAAGCCCCTTTTTATGAGAACATTCTGCATAGACTGTTCTGAACCTTGCTTTTTTGCTTATTAATCTGTCATATAAACTAAACATTAGGTATACGTGTAAAGCAGGCTTATCTCTTTAAAGCTGTCTGCTATCCCATTTGTAAGGACGTAGCACAATTTATATAAGCCGTCTTCTATTGAAAGGACGTTTAGGTTTTTTTGATCTTTGCGTTTCAATACAAATGAATTTGCAATAAAATAGATTGACATTCATGTTTGGCACATGTACAAGTATTTGTGCAAGATATATTCTGAAACACGAGATTTCTGATTTAAAAGGCATTTGTAAATAAAATGTTGCCAAATGCAGGCATCCTTCCAACTTTGAAGGACATCAGAGACTGTTTAGTTGGCTTTGCTATATGGCTACACATCTCCATGGTGTCATTATCAAAAATCTTTCCTAAACAACTTCCATATCTTTCAAGGCCGTATGACTAACCTCTTCCTCAATGTTCTTCTAAGTTGGCCTAGGGAACAATGCTGAAATGCTGGGTCACCAGAGAAGTCATCTGATTCAATGAGCAAACGTTCTTTCCCTCTCTCATTACACTTGCTCCTGGAATCCTTTTCCTCTTCCGCCCACTGCCACTGGACCTGTTTCCATACCTCAGAACTGGTTTTGACTCACCTTTTCAAATTCTTCTTAGTTTTTACTTAGGAACACAAGAGGAAAGCAGTAGAAATTAAGGACTGTATATTCCTACCAGACATTAGTGAACGTTTAGATTTCTTTAACAAGCCTTGGGAAAAAGGGATTATTTTCCAGAGGAAAAATGTTCTGTGTCTTCGCTGACACTTTGAACAGGGCTGGACTAATTCAGAGGATGACATCAGCTTTTTCCAGGTGATTCAATGATATTTTAGCTCATTTTCTTTGGTTCCTTAGTGGAGGGAGGAAGTAATAAGAAACTTTAGCACTCCTAAACTCTGTCAGAGGGCCAGAGAGTATGAAGATTTTCCCAACTCTAGCTGGATATTTTTCCTAACAAAAGAGAATTCACTGGGCAGGTGAGAAATAAACTGTGATCAATTCTCACTAGCTTTATATAAATATTTTAAACTATTGGAGACTTGATTTGGAGGCTCAAAGTAAAGGAGTGTCAGGGGATTAATACATTGCTAGAATACCGTTTATAAGGTTTCATATGAACAGTAGAGTAGAGGGTCAGCGAAAAAGAGAAAGACCCTCAATAAGATGGATTTGCACAGTGGCTGCAACAATGGACTCAAGCATAACAAGGACTGTGAGGATGCAGCAGGATCAGGCAGTGTTTCGTTCTGTTGTACTTAGGGTCACTATGAGTCGGAACCGACTCCTCGGCACCTAACAAGAACAACAATAGAATACCATAGGAGGAGGCGGAGCCAAGATGGCGGACTAGGCAGACGCTACCTCGGATCCCTCTTACAACAAAGACACGGAAAAACAAGTGAATCGATCACATACATAACAATCTACGAACCCTGAACAACAAACACAGATTTAGAGACGGAGAAAGAACTAATACGGGGAAGCAGTGATTGTTTCCAGAGTCTGGAGCCAGCGTACCAGTCAGGTACGGCACAAGCACAGAGAGCTGCTCCACCCCCCTGAACTAACCCCGGGAGGGGGACCAGCCGGTTCCACAGGCGGCGTGGGACGCAGCCGGTAGGAGAAGTCCCCGGGAGGCAGTGACTGGTCTTGGAGCAGGAAGAGCAGCGTCCCAGTCAGGGAACCGTCTCGCTGAGATTTGGACTGGACGCAGGTACGGCATAAACACGGAGAGCTGCTCCACCCCCCTGAACTAACCCCGGGAAGGGGCCCAGCCGGGTTGCGCGGGCGGCGTGGGACGCAGCCGGTAGGAGAAGTCCCCGGGAGGCAGCGACTGGTATTGGAGTGGGGAGAACAGCGTCACAGCCGGGACACTCGGTCACGGCACAAGCACGGGGAGCTGCTCCACCCATCTGAACTAACCCCAGGAGGAGGCCCAACTGGTTCTCAGGGGCGGTACGGCCATGTGGCTGGAGGGACGAGAAGTCCCTGGGAGGCAGCAACTGATTTTGGAGTCGAGAGTGCACCGTCCCAGTAGGGGAGCCTTGACGCTGGGCGTGGGGCTGGAAGCGGAGGATCTGATTGTGACTCCAGCGGGCCAGACCCCCCGGGGGCAATCTCCACACAGCCAGCACACATAGGCGACGCGCCTGTGGGAATCTCAGATATAACAGTCATTACAAGCAAGACAAGCAACTCTGGCTATATTCTGAGGTGCTACTCTCCTATCTCTCTGTTCCCTCCCCCACCCTCCCCAGGCGGCTTCATTAACATCTGAATAGCCTGAGCCAGAGGGAGAACTCTGATAGGGATCTGACTGCATTTTTTTTTTAGTGGATTTTCTGGAAAAACTAGTTTCCCAGTGGTGGCTCGGAGACAACAATCCATATCAAACCACTTAAAGAAGCAGACCATGACAGCTTCTCCAACCCCCCAAACAAAAGAATCAAAATCTTTCCCAAATGAAGATACAATCTTGGAATTATCAGATACAGAATATAAAAAACTACTTTACAGAATGCTTAATGATATCACAAATGAAATTAGGATAACTGCAGAAAAAGCCAAGGAACACACCGATAAAACTGTTGAAGAACTCAAAAAGATTATTCAAGAACATACTGGAAAAATTAATAAGTTGCAAGAATCCATAGAGAGACAACACGTAGAAATCCAAAAGATTAACAATAAAATAACAGAATTAGACAACGCACTAGGAAGTCAGAGGAGCAGACTCGAGCAATTAGAATGCAGACTGGGACATCTGGAGGACCAGGGAATCAACACCAACATAGCTGAAAAAAAATCAGATAAAAGAATTAAAAAAAATGAAGAAACCCTAAGAATTATGTGGGACTCTATCAAGAAGGATAACCTGCGGATGATTGGAGTCCCAGAACAGGGAGGGGGGACAGAAAACACAGAGAAAATAGTTGAAGAACTCCTGACAGAAAACTTCCCTGACATCATGAAAGACGAAAGGATATCTATCCAAGACGCTCATCGAACCCCATTTAAGATTGATCCAAAAAGAAAAACACCAAGACATATTATCATCAAACTCACCAAAACCAAAGATAAACAGAAAATTTTAAAAGCAGCCAGGGAGAAAAGAAAGGTTTCCTTCAAGGGAGAATCAATAAGAGTAAGTTCTGACTACTCAGCAGAAACCATGCAGGCAAGAAGGGAATGGGACGACATATACAGAACACTGAAGGAGAAAAACTGCCAGCCAAGGATCATATATCCAGCAAAACTCTCTCTGAAATATGAAGGCGAAATTAAGATATTTACAGACAAACACAAGTTTAGAGAATTTGCAAAAACCAAACCAAAGCTACAAGAAATACTAAAGGATATTGTTTGGTCAGAGAACCAATAATATCAGATATCAGCACAACACAAGGTCACAAAACAGAACGTCCTGATATCAACTCAAATAGGGAAATCACAAAAACAAACAAATTAAGATTAATTAAAAAAAAAAATACACATAACAGGGAATCATGGAAGTCAATAGGTAAAAGATCACAATAATCAAAAAGAGGGACTAAATACAGGAGGCATTGAACTGCCATATGGAGAGTGATACAAGGCGATATAGAACAATACAAGTTAGGTTTTTACTTAGAAAAATAGGGGTAAATAATAAGGTAACCACAAAAAGGTATAACAACTCTATAACTCAAGATAAAAACCAAGAAAAACGTAACAACTCAACTAACATAAAGTCAAGCACTATGAAAATGAGGATCTCACAATTTACTAAGAAAAACGCCTCAGCACAAAAAAGTATGTGGAAAAATGAAATTGTCAACAACACACATAAAAAGGCATCAAAATGACAGCACTAAAAACTTATTTATCTATAATTACCCTGAATGTAAATGGACTAAATGCACCAATAAAGAGACAGAGAGTCACAGACTGGATAAAGAAACACGATCCATCTATATGCTGCCTACAAGGGACACACCTTAGACTTAGAGACACAAACAAACTAAAACTCAAAGGATGGAAAAAAGTATATCAAGCAAACAATAAGCAAAAAAGAAGAGGAGTAGCAATATTAATTTCTGACAAAATAGACTTTAGACTTAAATCCACCACAAAGGATAAAGAAGGACACTATATAATGATAAAAGGGACAATTGATCAGGAAGACATAACCATATTAAATATTTACGCACCCAATGACAGGGCTGCAAGATACATAAATCAAATTTTAACAGAATTGAAAAGCGAGATAGATACCTCCACAATTATAGTAGGAGACTTCAACACACCACTTTCGGAGAAAGACAGGACATCCAGTAAGAAGCTCAACAGAGACACGGAAGATCTAATTACAACAATCAACCAACTTGACCTCATTGACTTCTACAGAACTCTCCACCCAACTGCTGCAAAATATACTTTTTTTTCTAGCGCACATGGAACATTCTCTAGAATAGACCACATATTAGGTCATAAAACAAACCTTTGCAGAGTCCAAAACATCGAAATATTACAAAGCATCTTCTCAGACCACAAGGCAATAAAACTAGAGATCAATAACAGAAAAACTAGGGAAAAGAAATCAAATACTTGGAAAATGAACAATACCCTCCTGAAAAAAGACTGGGTTATAGAAGACATCAAGGAGGGAATAAGGAAATTCATAGAAAGCAACGAGAATGAAAATACTTCCTATCAAAACCTCTGGGACACAGCAAAAGCAGTGCTCAGAGGCCAATTTATATCAATAAATGCACACATACAAAAAGAAGAAAGAGCCAAAATCAGAGAACTGTCCCTACAACTTGAACAAATAGAAAGTGAGCAACAAAAGAATCCATCAGGCACCAGAAGAAAACAAATAATAAAAATTAGAGCTGAACTAAATGAATTAGAGAACAGAAAAACAATTGAAAGAATTAACAAAGCCAAAAGCTGGTTCTTTGAAAAAATTAACAAAATTGATAAACCATTGGCTAGACTGACTAAAGAAATACAGGAAAGGAAACAAATAACCCGAATAAGAAATGAGAAGGACCACATCACAACAGAACCAAATGAAATTAAAAGAATCATTTCAGATTATTATGAAAAATTGTACTCTAACAAATTTGCAAACCTAGAAGAAATGGATGAATTCCTGGAAAAACACTACCTACCTAAACACTAACACAATCAGAAGTAGAACAACTAAATAGACCCATAACAAAAAAAAATTGAAAAGGTAATCAAAAAACTCCCAACAAAAAAAAGCCCTGGCCCGGACGGCTTCACTGCAGAGTTCTACCAAACTTTCAGAGAAGAGTTAACACCACTACTACTAAAGGTATTCCAAAGCATAGAAAATGACGGAATACTACCCAACTCATTCTATGAAGCCACCATCTCCCTGATACCAAAACCAGTTAAAGACATTACAAAAAAAGAAAATTATAGACCTATATCCCTCAAGAACATTGATGCAAAAATTCTCAACAAAATTCTAGCCAATAGAATCCAACAACACATCAAAAAAATAATTCACCCTGATCAAGTGGGATTTATACCAGGTATGCAAGGCTGGTTTAATATCAGAAAAACCATTAACGTAATCCATCACATAAATAAAACAAAAGACAAAAACCACATGATCTTATCAATTGATGCAGAAAAGGCATTTGACAAAGTCCAACACCCATTCATGATAAAAACTCTTACCAAAATAGGAATTGAAGGAAAATTCCTCAACATAATAAAGGGCATCTATGCAAAGCCAACAGCCAATATCACTCTAAATGGAGAGAACCTGAAAGCATTTCCCTTGAGAACGGGAACCAGACAAGGATGCCCTTTATCACCGCTCTTATTCAACATTGTGCTAGAAGTCCTAGCCAGGGCAATTAGGCTAGACAAAGAAATAAAAGGTATCCGGATTGGCAAGGAAGAAGTAAAGTTATCACTATTTGCAGATGACATGATTATACACACAGAAAACCCTAAGGAATCCTCCAGAAAACTACTGAAACTAATAGAAGAGTTTGGCAGAGTCTCAGGTTATAAAATAAACATACAAAAATCACTTGGATTCCTCTACATCAACAAAAAAGAACACCGAAGAGGAAATAACCAAATCAATACCATTCACAGTAGCCCCCAAGAAAATAAGATACTTAGGAATAAATCTTACCAAGGATGTAAAAGACCTATACAAAGAAAACTACAAAGCTCTACTACAAGAAATTCAAAAGGACATACTTAAGTGGAAAAACATACCCTGCTCATGGATAGGAAGACTTAACATAGTAAAAATGTCTATTCTACCAAAAGCCATCTATACATTTAACGCACTTCCGATCCAAATTCCAATGTCATATTTTAAGGGGATAGAGAAACAAATCACCAATCTCATATGGAAGGGAAAGAAGCCCCGGATAAGCAAAGCACTACTGAAAAGGAAGAAGAAAGTGGGAGGCCTCACCCTACCTGACTTCAGAACCTACTATACAGCCACAGTAGTCAAAACAGCCTGGTATTGGTACAACAACAGACACATAGACCAATGGAACAGAATTGAGAACCCAGACATAGATCCATCCGCATATGAGCAGCTGATATTTGACAAAGGACCAGTGTCAATTAATTGGGGAAAAGATAGCCTTTTTAACAAATGGTGCTGGCATAACTGGATATCCATTTGCAAAAAAATGAAACAGGACCCATACCTCACACCATGCACAAAAACTAACTCCAAGTGGATCAAAGACCTAAACATAAAGACTAAAACGATAAAGATCATGGAAGAAAAAATTGGGACAACCCTAGGAGCCCTAATACAAGGTATAAACAGAATACAAAACATTACCAAAAATGATGAAGAGAAACCCGATAACTGGGAGCTCCTAAAAATCAAACACCTATGCTCATCTAAAGACTTCTCCAAAAGAGTAAAAAGACCACCTACAGACTGGGAAAGAATTTTCAGCTATGACATCTCCGACCAGCGCCTGATCTCTAAAATCTACATGATTCTGTCAAAACTCAACCACAAAAAGACAAACAACCCAATCAAGAAGTGGGCAAAGGATATGAACACACATTTCACTAAAGAAGATATTCAGGCAGCCAACAGATACATGAGAAAATGCTCTCGATCATTAGCCATTAGAGAAATGCAAATTAAAACTACGATGAGATTCCATCTCACACCAGCAAGGCTGGCATTAATCCAAAAAACACAAAATAATAAATGTTGGAGAGGCTGCGGAGAGATTGGAACTCTCATACACTGCTGCTGGTGGGAATGTAAAATGGTACAACCACTTTGGAAATCCATCTGGCGTTATCTTAAACAGTTAGAAATAGAACTACCATACAACCCAGAAATCCCACTCCTGGGAATATACCCTAGAGATACAAGAGCCTTCATACAAACAGATATATGCACAGCCATGTTTATTGCAGCTCAGTTTACAATAGCAAAAAGTTGGAAGCAACCAAGGTGTCCATCAACGGATGAATGGGTAAATAAATTGTGGTATATTCACACAATGGAATACTACGCATCGATAAAGAACAGTGACGAATCTGTGAAACATTTCATAACATGGAGGAACCTGGAAGGCATTATGCTGAGCGAAATTAGTCAGAGGCAAAAGGACAAATATTGTATAAGACCACTATTATAAGATCTTGAGAAATAGTAAACCTGAGAAGAACACATACTTTTGTGGTTACGAGGGGGGGAGGGAGGGAGGGTGGGAGAGGGTTTTTTATTGATTAATCAGTAGATAAGAACTGCTTTGGGTGAAGGGAAAGACAACACTCAATACATGGAAGGTCAGCTCAATTGGACTGGACCAAAAGCAAAGAAGTTTCCGGGATAAAATGAATGCTTCAAAGGTGAGCGGAGCAAGTGCGGGGGTCTGGGGAACATGGTTTGTGGGGACTTCTAAGTCAATTGGCAAAATAATTCTACTATGAAATCATTCTGCATCCCACTTTGAAATGTGGCGTCTGGGGTCTTAAATGCTAACAAGCGGCCATCTAAGATGCATCAATTGGTCTCAACCCACCTGGAGCAAAGAAAATGAAGAACACCAAGGCCACATGACAACTAAGAGCCCAAGAGACAGAAAGGGCCACATGAACCAGAGACCTACATCATCCTGAGACCAGAAGAACTAGTTGGTGCCTGGCCACAATCGATGACTGCCCTGACAGGGAGCACAGCAGAGGACCCCTGAGGGAGCGGGAGATCAGTGGGATACAGACCCCAAATTCTCATAAAAAGTCCAAACTTAATGGTCTGACTGAGGCTGGAGGAATCCCGACGGCCATGGTCCCCAGACCTTCTGTTGGCACAGGACAGGAACCATCCCCGAAGACAACTCATCAGAAATGAAAGGGACTGGTTAGCGGGTGGGAGAGAGACGCTGATGAAGAGTGAGCTAATGGTATCAGGTGGACACTCGAGATTGTGTTGGCAACTCTTGTCTGGAGTGGGGATGGGAGGATAGAGAGAGAGGGAAGCCGGCAAAATTGTCAAGAAAGGAGAGACTGAAAGGGCTGACTCAAGAGGGGGAGAGCAAGTGGGAGTAGGGAGTGAGATGTATGTAAACTTATATGTGACAGACTGATTGGATTTGTAAACGTTCACTTGAAGCTTAATAAAAGTTATTAAAAAAAAAAAAAGAACACCATAGGAGCCCTGGTGGTACAGTGGTTAACAGCTTGGCTGCTAACCAAAAGGTCAGCAGTTCCAATCCACTGGCCACTCTTTGGAGACCCTATGGGGCAGCTCTACTTTGCCCTATAGGATCACTATGAATTGGAATCAACTTGATGGTTTGGTTTTTGGTTTGATTTTAGAATACCATACATCCTAGTCCATTCAACAATCCACAGTGACTCTGTGTGCTTTTCGTGCTGTGGCTGAACATTTCTGCTCATGCTAACATTATTTGACAAAAAACAAAACAAAACCCACTGCCTTCAAATCAATTTGAGTTTCCAAGGCTATATAGCTTTACAGAAGCAGACTGTCAGCTGGTGGTTTCAAACCACTAACCTTTCAGTTAGCAGTTGTGTGATTAGCCACTGCTTCACCATGCTATTTGAAATATCTTTTAGGTTTGTTTTTTTTTTTTCTCATCCTTCATCCTTCTCAGCTTAAGTATCACTTCTGGGAAGCATTTCTCTCCTGACCATGACCAAATCAAACCTCCTAGTTTGAGATTGCAGAGTACCATGTCCTTCTCAGCACTTCCTGTAGTTGTTCGCTGCTGTGAGCCGGTCCCAGACTCAGGGCACCCCCACGCACAATGGAACAAAAGGCCGCCTGGTCCTGTACTCTCCCTATGATCACTCACAAGGGTTTCTTTGACTGATTTTTGCAAGTATGTCACCAGGCCTTTCTTCCTAGATTGTCTTAGTCTGGAAGCTTCACTGAAACTCCCTCAGCATCATAACATCACACAAGCCTCCCTGGACAGACAGGTGGTACCTGCATCTGAGGTGCATTGGCTGGGAATCGAACTCAGGTCTCCTGCATGGAAGGCAAGAATTCTCCCCCGGAACCACCAGTGCCTCTTCTTAGCACTTGTTGTTGTTATTGTTAAGTGCCTTTAAATCAGTTCAGACTCATAACATGTACAACAGAAGGAAACACTGCCTGGTCCTGTGCCATCCTCACAGTTGCTGCTATGTTTGAGCACATTGTTGCAGCCACCATGTCAATCTCTCTTGCCGAGGGCCTTCTTCTTTTTCACTGATCCTCTGCTTTACCAAGCGTGATTTCCTTCTCCAGGAACCAGTTCCTCCTGATAACATGTCCAAAGTACATGAGATGAAGTCTCGCTATCCTTGCTTCTAAGGAACCTTCCGGTTGTACTTCTTTCAAGACAGATTTGTTTGTTTTCCTGGCAGTCCACGGTATAATCAATATTCTTCACCAACACCATAATTCAAATTCATCAACTTTTCTTTAGTCTTCCTTATTCATTGTCCAGCTTTCCCATGCATATGAGGCGACTGAAAATACCATGGCTTAGATCAGGCACACCTGAGTCCTAAAGCGACATCTTTGCTTTTTAACACTTTAAAGAGGTCCTTTGCAGCAGATTTGCCCGATGCAACATGCCATTTGATTTCGTGACTGCTGCTTCCATGGATGTTGAATGGATTCAAGTAAATAAAATCCCTGACAACTTCAATATTTTCTCCATTTATCATGAACGTTGTGAGGATTTTTGTTTTCTTTATGTTGAGATGTAATCAATACTGAAGGCTGTGGTCTTTGATCTTCATCAGTAAGTGCTTTAAAATCCTTTCCTGGGCATTGGCACAGCTACATTTTCTGCCCCTGGAGGTTTAACGGAAGGCATGAGAGCAACTTTTGTACCTTCTGACCTCGTGGTGGATAATAGTGCAGCTGCCTCAGAAACAAGGAAGTTGGTCTGTGTCACATTTGAATGTTGACAGCCATTTGCACGAGGGGATGTTTCTTGGAGGAGTGATTGTGTGAAACTTTTGTGTCTTTTGGCTTCTGTACAACAAGATAAGTTTTGCAAGTATGTTTACTCTTTCCTTTGTGTTATTGGGAAGGTACTGTTACCGGTATTCGGAAATATTCAAGTAAATGAGTTAATTTGTTGTGAAAAACAGTTTCTGACGTACTTCCTGGGCCATGGTATTGATATGTACCACATGTGTGATGTGCTTCATGACACATGGTACGAATGTGGCCCATTTATATTAGTTACCTCAGTGATGACAACTTTTATAAAGTGCTTACCTCCTTGACGAGGTCTTTTATACACTTCCTGGGCTGTGGTACGGATATGTACCACATTTGTGATATACTTCATGGAACATGGTACCAATATGACCTGCTTGCAATTGTCACCATTATTTTTTTCAAATAATAAAAATTGTCAACAATGATTTAGCATCCATTTCTTTAGTGAAAAAACATGGAATCACCAAAAAATTCCAAAAATAATTGCACTTCACCGATTAAAAATTTGAGTTGTCTTTGCTTTCAGCAAGTAAGGTTGTGTCACCTGCCTATCACAGGTTGTTAATGAATCTTCCTTCAATCCTGATGCTGAGTTCTTCTTCATATAGTCCAGTCCAGTTTCTCAGAGTACTTGTTCAGCATACAGATTAAGTGTGGTGAAAGGATACGACCCTGACACACACTTTTCCCAAGTTTAAACCGCACAGTATCCCTTTATTCTGTTTGAACAAAAGCCTCTTGGTCTATGTACAAGTTCCGCATGATCTTAGCATTCATCAGAGTTGAATTTTACATTTCCTTTATTTGTTGATTAATATTTGACTTCCTACCTGCTATAGGGTTCATGGGTATACAATCACATTTGGTTTTCTACAACAGGGCATCTCCAAGCATCTAACACAGAGCCAGGGATCTAATAGGCATTCACTATTTAATGGGTTAATGTATTGGCTCTCTGTAGAATCCAACAAATGAATACGGCACCCAGTAGTAATTTGATGCCGAATGTAGAACTGAAATGTGAGTTCAGATTATTTGATTATATTAGAGGCTGGAACCATGGGATAAATTAACCCATAGCTGGAGGTCCAAGACCTAGATCTCACACATATATTTAAGTAAATCCATTATCTAAATAGTACAGTGATCACTAAGGTTGTGGGTCAACTTGGCTGGACCATGATTCTCAATGGTTTGGCAGTTATGATGTAGTTTGGCAGTTGTATGATGATGTGATAACTTCCATGATGAATTTGATACAATGTGATTACCTCCCTGATGGGATCTGCTGTGAGTAGCCAATCAGTTGAAAGGGAGTTTCCTTGGGGGTGTGGCCTATATCCAATACAGGTAAACTCTCTGGCAAGGCTCTCGGGCTGTTGCTCACTCTGGTTCCTGTTCATTTGACCTTCAGTTCTTGGGACTTGAGCTAGAAGCTTACCCTGCCATCTTATCTGCAGATCTTTGGATTCATTGACCTTCACAGCCTTTGAGCAAGAGCAAGAGCCCTTTTGTATGACCTGCCCATCTTGGGTTCACCAGCCCGTATGGCTATGTGAATCAGAAGAAGCCTCCAGCCTGACCCACGGACTTGGGACATTCCAGCCTCTACAACTGCATGAGCCTTTTATTTGATATGAACCTCTCTGTTTATTTATATACTTATATGCTTTACTGGTTTTTCTTCTCTAGAGAACCCAGCCTGAGACATATAGCCCTCAGCTGAAGCACTCTTTTTTGACCTACACCAGTCATTCTTTGGAAGTGCAGTTCTTGGATCACCAGCATCAACATCACCTGGAAATCTGTTGAAAATGTACATTCTCAGGCCTCTGCCAAACCTACTGAACTAGAAATTCAGGGAGTGCGATACAGTAATCTGTTTTAACAAGCTTTCCATGTGGCTCTGGTGCACAATAACATTTGAGAATCACTGACCTACACAAACCTTATCATTTTCAAATGATGGAAAAGGAAGACCAATGACAAAAAGGAGTCCAAGGTTCTTTGTGGAAATGTGAATAGAAAATGAAGGAACAATTGCAGGTCAGAGTCTGCACAAGATTTCTTAGCTGTGTTCAGTAAGTTTCTGGCTGAAAGTCCCTTAGAGAGAATAGCCAGCTCCTCCAATTGCCATTCTTACAATCATTTCTCTGTTTTTATAGAACCTCATTTAGAGCTACACTATAGACAAATCTCTAAAAGTCCCTCGTAGACCAAAGATGGTCTGAGGATAATTCCATTACTTAATGAAGTTTATTAAGCAGTAATATTGAGAAGCAATAATACAAAAAATATTAATAGACAACATTTATAGGAAAAAAATAGTATAAGGATTAATGGTGCAGTTCAGGTTTAGGGTACCTGATTTTGAATTTTGACTCTACCACTTCCTAGTTGTATGGCTTTGGGAAAGTTATTTATTTATTTATTTTAACTTAGCTTCCTCATTTATACATGGAGTTCAATAATAGTGTAGTACCTACCTCGTAGGGTTGCTCTGGGGGGTTAAATAAAATGACATATACATATATCCTCTGCACATAGTTCAAGCTCAATAAATATAATCTGCAGAATATGCGTATAATATGCAGAATGTGTCTATATATACATACACACACACATACATAAATCATCTTGACTTAACCCTCCTCAGGCTGAATCCCAGCTCCCAGGAACGGTTGGTGAGTGCAGGAACTCTGTTTAAAGTTTAAGATAGAATGGTAAAGAGGACTTGGGCCCCTCTTGCCTAGGAGAAACCATATAGCTCAAAGAGAAGATCCCCACCCCTGTACACACACACACACACACCATCATGTTGAGGCAGCTGTAACCTAGAACCGGAGGTGTGTTATACAGGACAGGAGAGGGCTAACCTCCTAACTGGAGAGAGGCAGACATCGGTCCAAAACCTCTGTGTCTTGCCTTTCCCTACTCCACAGTAGGGGGTATAAGTTAGCTGCAGGCCTAGAAGGGTTCTATTGATTGGGAGAAGGGGAAGTCTCATCAGAAGAATGTGGTGTGGCTGACTGGCTAGGATTGGGTATGAATACAGCTACATTTCAGGGGATCGCCAACGCCAAGAAGTCAAGAAGAAGCTGAATTAGCCCTGGAAGAAAGCCTGGCTGCCATTTGAGGGACTTTCCTACATTTCAGGGGTCAAGATGAGAGACGTTACATCTGGAACAGGAAGCCAGTGACCAAGACGAAGACCTAGAAGACAACACATCACCACCACCAGGCTGACATTTTAAGAAACCTGCTGTCCATCTCCTTTCACGTGCCATTAATCCTAGGGAAAATAAGGGACCAGTTCTGAATTGCCTGAGGTGTAAGCCTGAAATGACTAATAAATCACTGAATTTTACCTGTACGTGACTTCCTTAAGTGTTCTACATCAGACATAATGAGTGATCAGGCACAGTGAGTTGGAAATAGAATTGCTTTATAGAAAATAAAGTGTTATTTCCTGCACACTCAATTTTGTGACCAAGAAAATTTTAAACAGGAAATTGAAATACTAATATCCATATTTTGGGAAGAAGATTCTGGTCCGAGTTGAAATGATGAAATAGGGAAGAAGGAATAGATTCAAGGAAAATAAATTATGGTAATAGTCCAGGAAAGAGAAGATGCTCCCTGAGCTAGAGTAATCCATGGGAAATAAAGAGGAAGAGAGCAATTCAGGAGGAAAGCAGAGTCACCTGTACTCAGGAATTGTTTGAATGTTGGAGAAGATGGAGAATTCGGACAGCACCAATGTTTCTAGATGGCTGCATGGTTGACAAATCTATATAGGAAAAGGAGCAAGTCTGGGTAAGTAAAGAAAATGATTTTGGTTTGAGGTAGATAGTTTCAGGTCTTCTGGAAATTAGTTGGAGATCTTCAGTGGGAAATAATGGGTCTTGATTCGGGCAAAGAAGGTGGGGCTGGAGGTAGAATTTGGGAATCTCTGGAATATGGTTGTCAGATTTAGTGAATTAAAATGTAGGATACAGAGTTAAACTTGAATTTTAGGTAAACAATGAATTTTTTTAGTACAATTATGTTTCATGCAATATCTGTTATTTATTTGAAATTCAAATTTAATTAGGCATCCTGTATTTTATCTGGGTACTCTGTATAAACCTGGAGGTTAGGAGGTTTAACAGATAGGTAGTAATGGAAGTACCTGGGGGATGCAAACGACTAACATGCTCAGTTACTATCTGAAAGCTTGGAGGTTGAATCCACCCAGAGGTGTATCAGAAGAAATGCCTGGCAATTCTCTTTTTAAGACTTCTTTTCAAATCTATGTATAATGCCCACCCTGAAATACATTCTGCAATCTTGTATCTCTTTTCACATTTTCATCCCTACAGAATATTACAGACTTTTGAAGCTTCTATATAACTGTTTAAAGGATTTTGATCAAGTATGTAGTCTGCTGACATGGAATATTCAAGAGAAATAGGGTACATAATCTAAGAGTGATTGACCACGGCTGGGGCTGAATTTGGCTGTTGAGAATTTCATGTGTGGTGCTGAAAGAAAGCATGAAGAAAAGAATTCAATAAGAAATGTTTCAGAAGCTGTGATTAAACATGATATTGAATATTCAAGGTTCTTGATTACAAACAGAAACTGACTCTATTTAAGTAGGAAAGAAATTTATTATGAGAGTATTGGATAACTCAAAAGACGTTTCCAAAAACCAGGTTCAGAGGAGTTCTTTGTCAGTGCCAAGATCTTGCCACAAGATCTTGGGATGTCCCATTGGGTACCATCAGTATGAACACCCTCTGCCACACTGCAGAAGTCTTCCACTTCGGCTTATGAATTCTCCCTCCACCTAAGTTGCTCACTCCTCTAAGGTTCAAAGTCCCAGTCAGAAGCCTCTGATTGGATCTACTCAAGTCATGGGCGTATGTTCTAGTTACCAGGTGGCCCAGAGTGGAACTATCCGCCTCTCCTCAACTTTGGTTTTGGTAACGGAAGACACTCACCTATTTTGGGGTTTACAGAGAAGAAGGATATTAAGATGAAGAGCAGCCAAAAATACTAATGTTCACTCTGAATATGGTGTACAGTAATCCCTCGAGAATGGTGGGCAATCAATTCCCACAAAAGTACGACGGTTGGCAAAACCACGTTTGACAAGATAAAGCTATCAGGAAAAAAAAATTAAAATGGCATTAAATACCTGTATTTTTAACTGTATAAAGTTCTAGAAGCCAGTTTTCAAAACAAGTTAGATTCATCAAAACATGGTGAAACAGCTGTTCTAGTAGGTGACTCCTTTGCTGAGTGAAACATTCCCCACTGCTTAGAGAACATTGAGTCTTCATTGCAGCTGCTGAGGGGAGCCTACCACAAGTTTTATATAGGCACCCTGCCTCTCTTTTAAAGGGGGAAATTTAGTGTCATTTGCATTTCCCCATTTCCTTTTCAAGTTTGAGGAAGATGCTGAGGTAATCACCAAACTTTTCAAGTATTACCGTGATTCTTTACAGGGCCTAGTCTGCACATACAATGAGAAAGTGGAGGGTGAAAAGAAGACACAGCTCTTAGGGACTCTGAGCTTCTGTTAAGCATGACAGAAAAATTCAGGAACAGTTAATGGTAATGGTTGAACAACATAATGAACATATTTATCTCTTTATTTTTATTGTACTTTAGGTGAAGGTTTACAGAGCAAATTAGTTTCTCATTCAGCAATCAATACACATACCATTTTGTGACATTGGTTGCCAACTCCAAGACATGCCAACACTCTGTCCTTCTCAACCTTGGATTCCCCATTACCAGCTTTCCTGCCACCTCCTGCCTTCTCGGCCTTGCCCCTGGGCTAGCGTGCCCATTTAGCCTTGTTTTGTTTTATGTGCCTGTCTAATCTTGGGCTGAAGGGTGAATCTCAGGAGTGACTTCAGTACTGAGTTAAGAGAATGTCTGGGGGACGTACTCTATGGGTTTCTCCACGCTCTGTCAGACAAGTAAATCTGATCTTTGTGTGTGTGTGTGTCTGTGTGAGTTAGAATTTTGTCCACATTTTTCTCCAGCACTGTCTAAGTCCCTCTATTGTGATCCCTGACAGAACAGTCAGTGGTGGTAGCCAGGCACCAACTAGTTGTGCTGGACTCAGTTTGGTGGAGGCTGTGGTGGTTGTGCTCCATTAGTTCTTTGGATTAATCTTGCCCTGTGTCTCTGGTATTCTTCATTCTCCTT
Organism: Loxodonta africana; assembly: GCF_030014295.1. Taxonomy (NCBI): domain Eukaryota; kingdom Metazoa; phylum Chordata; class Mammalia; order Proboscidea; family Elephantidae; genus Loxodonta; species Loxodonta africana. The sequence continues at coordinate 282,720 of NC_087346.1, forward strand.
TGCCCCAGATGGGGTGAGACAAGTGGAGTATCTTAGATGGCCACTCAAAAGCTTTAAAGACCCAAGACGCTACTCACCAAAGTAGGATGTAGAACATTTTCTTTATAAACTGTGTTATACCAATTGAACTAGACAATCTACTCAACAGCACTGGGTTCTAGGTCTGCGTTCCCTGAGACTATGGTCCCAGTCCTCAGCCCAGTGATTTTGGTCCCTCAGGGAGTTTGGATGTGTCTATGGAGCTTCCATGACCGTGCCTTGGTCAAGTTGTGCTGGTTTCCCCAGTATTGTGTACTGTCTTATCCTTCACCAAAGTTGCCACCAATGTATTGTCTGTTTAGTGTTTTTCCCTCCCTATCCTTCCTCTCCCACATAGCCACCAAAGATTGTTTCTTTTTGAATGTAAAACTTTTCATGAGTTTTTATAACAGTGGTCTCATACAATATTTGTCCTTTTGTGATTGACTTATTTCACTCAGCATAATGTCCTCCAGGTTCATCCATGTTATGAGATGCTTCTCAGATTCATCGTTGTTCTTTATTGTTGCGTAGTACTCCATTGTATGTATCACAGTTTGTTCATTCATCTGTTGATGGGATCTAGGTTGTTTCCATCTTTTTACTTTTGTGAACAATGCTTCAATGACCATGGGTATACTTATGTCTATTTTTGTGACAACTCTTATTTCTCTAAGATATATCCCTAGGAGTGGGATTGTTGGATCATATGGTATTTCTATCTCTAGCTTTTTAAGGAAGACCATATCATTTTCCAAAATGGCTGTACCATCTTGCATTCCCATTAGCAGTGCATAAGAGTTCCAATCTCCTCGCAATCTCTCCAACATTTATTATTTTCTCTTTATTTTTTTGATTCATGCCAGTAATGTCAGAGTGAAGTGGTATCTCATTGTGGTTTTGATATGCATTTCCCTAATGGCTAGTGATCTAGAGCATTTCCTCATGTGTCTGTTGGCAGCTTGAATGTCTTCTTCAGTGAAGTGTCTGTTCATTGCCTTTGCCCATTTTTTAACTGGATTAATTGTCTTTTCATTGTAGGGGTGTTTGGTTTTCCTATAGATTTTAGAGATGAGACTTTCGTCTGATTTGTAATGGCCAAAATTTTTTCCCAGTCTGTAGGTTCTCTTTTTACTCTTTTGGTGAAGTCATTTGATGAGCATAGGTGTTTAATTTTTAGAAGATCCCAGATATCTGGCTTATATTCTGTTGTTTCTGTATTGTTAGTTATGGTGTGTATCTTCTTTATGCCGTGTATTATGGGCTCTAGAGTTAATCCTGTTTTTTCTTCTATGATCTTTATTGTTTTTTATTTTATTTTTAGGTCTTTAATCCATTTTGAATTAGTTTTTGTGTATGGTGTGAGGTATGGGTCCCATTTCATTTTTTTTGCAGATGGACATCCAGTTTTGGCAGCACCATTTGTTGAAAAGACTATCTTCTCCCCATTTGATGGAATTTGGACCTTGTCAAAGATCAGGTGACCGTAGGTGGATGAATTTACATCTGGGTTCTCAATTCTGTTCCATTGGTCAATGTGTGTCTTTGTACCAGTACCAGGCTGTTTTGACTACCATAGCTGTTCTGAGGTCAGGTAGTGCCAGTCCTCCTACTTTCTTCTTCTTCTTCAACAGTGCTGTATTTTTCTGGGGCCTCTTCTTTTTTTCCATATAAAGTTAATGATTAGTTTTTCCATCTCTTTAAAGAATGCTCTTGGTATTTGCATCAGGATTGCATTGAATTTGTTGATTACTTTGGGCAGAATTGACATTTTCACAATGTTCAGTCTATCTGTCCATGTGCATGGTATGTTTTTCCATTTATGTAGATCTCTTTTGGTTTCTTGCAGTAGTGTTTTGTAGTTTTCTTTGAATAGGTCTTTTACATCCTTGGTTAGATTTATTCTTAAGTATTTTAATTTTTTAGGGGCTATTAGAAATGATATTGTTTTCCTGATTTCCTTTTTGTCATTATCTTTATTGGTGTGTAGGAATCCAACTGATTTTTGTACATTTATCTTGTATCCTGCTATTCTGCTGAATCTTTCTATTAGTTCCGGTAGTTTTCTCATGGAATCTTTTGGGTTTTTTATGTATACTGTCATATCATCTGCAAATAGGGACAGTTTTACTTCTTTCTTACCAATTTGGGTGCCCTTTATTTCTGTTTCTTGCCTTACTGCTCTAGCTAGGATTTCCAGCATAATGTTAAATAAGAGTGGTGATAAAGGCCACCCTTGTCTTGTTCTTGTTCTCAAGGGGAATGTTTTTAGCCTCTCTCCATTAAGAATGATGTTGGCTGCTGGTTTTGTAAAGATGCCCTTTACTATGTTGAGGAATTTCCCTTCTATGCCTATTTTATTGAAAGTTTTTATCAGGAATAGGTTTTGGACTTTGTTGAATGCCTTTTCTGAGTTGGTTGAGATGATCATGTGATTCTTTTATTTATCCATTTATTTTTTATGTGATGGATTACATTGATTTTCTAATGTTGAACCATCCTTGCATACCTGGTATGAATCCCACTTGGTTGTGGGTTTTTTTTTTTTTAAATATAATGCTGAACTCTATTGGATAGAATTTTGTTGAGAATTTTACATCTGTATTCATGAGAGCTATTGGTCTGTAATTTTCTTTTTTTGTGTGTGATGTCTTTGCCTGGTTTTGGTATCAGGGTGATGCTGGCTTCGTAGAATGAATTCAGAAGTATTCCTTCCTTTTCTGTGTTCTGAAATAGCTTGAGCAGTACTGGGATAAGCTCTTCTCTGAACATTTGGTAGAATTCTCCAGTGAATCCATCTGGGCCAGGGATTTTTTTTTTGTTGTTAGGATTTTTGTTTTTGTTTTTTATTACCTTTTCAATCTCTTCTCTTGTTATGGGTCTGTTCAGATTTTCAATATCATTTTGTTTTAGTTTGAGTAGGTAGTGTGTATCTAGAAATTTGTCCATTTAATCTAGGTTTTCAAATTTATTGGAGTATCGTTTTTCATAGTACTCTGTTATGATGCTTTTTATTTCATTCGGGTCTGTTGTAATGGCCCCCATTTCATTTCCTATTTGAGTTATTTGCATCTTCTCCTGTTTTTCTTCTGTCATTTTGGCTAATGGTTTGTCAATTTTGTTGACACTTTTAAAGAACCAACTTTTGGTTTTGTTGACTTTCTATTCTTTTTACATTCTCTATTTCAATTATTTTTGCTCTGATCTTTATTATTTCCTTTCTTCTCATGGCTGTGTGCTTCGCTTGCTGTTCTCTTTCTATTTGTTTGACTTGTGTTGCTAACATTTAGATATTGTCCCTTTCTTCCTTTTTTATGTGAGCACCTATTGCTATAAGTTGACTTCTGAGCACTGCCTCTGCTGTGTCCCATAGGTTTTGGTATGATGTGTCTTCATTCTCATTTGATTTTAGAAAATTTTTTATTCCATCTTTGATTTCTTCTATTATCCAGTGGTTTTTAAGCAGAGTCTCATTCAGTTTCCATGTATTTGATTTTTTTTTTTCCTTTGTGCTTCCTATTATTAATTTCTAGTTTTCTGGCTTTGTGATCAGAGAAGATGCTTTGTATTATCTCAGTGTTTTGCATTTTGTTGAGGGTTGCTTTGTGGCCTAAGATGTGGTTTATTCTGGAGAGTGTTCCATGTGCTTTGGAAAAGAATGTGTACTCTGCAGCTGTTGAGTGGAGTGTTCTATATATGTCTGTGAGGTCGAGTTGGTTGATTGTGGCCTTTAGATCTTCTTTACCTTTGTTGGGTTTCTTTCTAGATGTTCCATCCTTTACCAAGAGTCGTGTGTTGAAGATTCCTATTATTGTCATGGAACTGTCAGTTTCTCTTCAGTGTTGTTAGAGTTTGTTTTACATGTTTAGGAGCCCTGTCTTTGGGTGCATAGGTACTTATTATGGTTATGTCTTCATGGTGGATTGCTCTTTTAATGATTATATAGTGTCTTTCCTTGTTTTTTATGGTGGATTTTGTTTTACAGTCTGTTTTACCTGAGATTGGTATTGCCACTTCTAGTTGGTTGCTGTTTGCTTGATATAATTTTTTTCCTCCTTTGATTTTTCACGTATTTATGTCTTTGTTTCTAAGGTGTGTCTCTTGTAGACAGCATATGGATGGGTCTTGTCTTTTTATCCAATCTGTCACTCTCTGTCTTTTTATGGATGCATTTAAGCCATTTATGTTCAGCGTGATTATTGATAGGTGTGAATTTATTGCTGTCATTTTGTAATGCTTTTTTTTTGTGGTGCTGACGTTGTCTTCATTCTTCTTACCCTCCTTTGCTGAATTCCTTCTGTTTGTGGATTTCTTTTTCATTTATTGTTTTTGTAGACTTTGTGTTTACTGAGACTTTATGTTTTTCTTCATTTTGATGAGCAGGTTTATTAACTTTCTTTGTGGTTACCTTAAAATTTACCCCCATTTTCCTAAGTTTTAACCAGTCTTTTATTACTTGATATTGCCTTGACTTCCTCTCCATTTGAAATTCTATACCTACACCATTTATTCTCTCTTTTATTATTCTGACATTGCTGTCATTTACAGATTGACCTCTCTGGATCCCTGTTGTAAACCTTTTAGTTTTGTTTTATCCTTGAGAGTTCATTACCTAGACTGTATCTGACTGATGTGGTCTTGCATCCCAGATTCAGGCTGTTGTCTGATGTTGCTGGTTCTCTAATTGAAGGACTCCCTTTAATAAGTAGCTGGTGGGGGACCTCCAAAACCAAACCCGTTGCCATTGAGTCAATTACAACTCATAGCAACACTATAGGACATAGTAGAACTGCCCCAAAGGCTTTCCAAGGAGTGGCTGGTGGATTTGAACTGCTGACTTTTTGGTTAGCAGCTAATCTCTTAACCGCTGCACCACCAGAGTTCTTCACTGCAAATACATAAACATAAGTGGTTACTATACACGGATACCTCTCCAGATGGAATACACAGGAATCAAATGGACTACATCTGTGGAAAGAGACAATGGAGAAGCTCAAAATCATCAGTCAGAACAAGGCCATCATAGCTCATATGCAAGCTCAAGTCAAAACTGAAGAAAATTAGAACAAGTGCATGAAAGCCAAATTATGACCTTAAGTATATCCCACTTGAATTTAGAGACCATCTCAAGAGTAGATTTGATATGTTGAACCCTAATGACCAAAGACCAGACAAGTTGTGGAATGACATCAAGGACATTATGCATGAAGAAAGCAAGATATCATTGGAAAGAAAAAAAAGACCAAAGTGGATGTCAGAAGAGACTCTGAAACTTGCTTTTGAATGTTGAGTGGTTAAAGCAAAAGGAAGAAATGATGAAGTAACAGAGCTGAACAGGAGATTTCAAAGGGAGCCTCCAGAAGACAAAGTAGAGTCTTATAACAACACATGCAAATGGATTTAGAAAACCAAAAGGGAAGAACACACTCAGCGTTTCTCAAGATGAAAGACCTGAAGAAAAAATTGAAGCCTTGAGTTACAATATTGAAGGATTCTATGGGGAATATATTAAATGACACAGGAATCATCAAAAGAAGATGGAAAGAATACACAGAGTCACTATAGCAAAAACAATTGGTGGACATTCAACCACTTCAGAAGGCAGCATATGACGAGGAACCAATGGTACAGAAGGAAGTAGTCCAAGCTGCACTGAAGGCATTGGAAAAAAACAAGGCTGTAGGAATTGGCAGAATACCAACTGAGATGTTTCAACAAATGGATGCAGCTCTGGAAGTGCTCACTCTTCTATGCCAAGAAATTTGGAAAACAGCTACCTGGCCAACCGATTGGAAGAGATCCATATTTATGCCTATTTCAAAGAAAAGTGATCCAACCTAATGTGGAAATTATTGAATAATATCATTAAAATTATGCACAAGTAAAATTTTGCTGAAGATCATTCAAAAGTGGCTGCAGCAGTGTATTGACATGGAACTGCCAGAAATTCAAGCCAGATTCAGAAGAGGACGTGGAACCAGGGATATTACTGATTATATCTGATGGATCCTGGCTAAAAGCAGAGAATATTGCAAAGATGTTTACCTGTGTTTTATTGATTATGCTAAGGTATAGGACTCTACACGTCATAACAACTTATGGATAACATTGCAGAGAACGGGAATTTCCAAACACTTCATTGTGCTCATAAGGAATATGTACATAGATCAAGAGGCAGTAGTTCCAAAAAAGAAAGGGGATATTGTGCAGTTTAAGGTCAGGAAAGGTGCACATCAGGGTTGTATCCTTTCATCACACCTATTCAATCTGTAAGCTGAGCAAACAATTTGAGAAGTTGGACTATATGAAGAACAGGGTATCAGGGTTGGAGGATGCAGATGACACAACCTTGCTTGCTGAAAGTGAAGAGGACTTGAAACACTTACTGATGATGATGAAAGACCACGGGCTTCAGTATGGATTACACCTCAACATAAAGAAAACAAAAATCCTCACAACAAGACCATCTGAAGAATAGATTCGATGCATTGAACACTAATGGCCAAAGACCAGATGAGTTGTCCAAGGACATCATGCACGAAGAAAACAAGAGGTTATTGAAAAGACAGTGAAGAAAGAAAAGACCAAGATTGATTTCAGAGGAGACTCTGAAACTTGCCCTCTAATGGCAAGCAGCTAAAGCAAAAAAGAAGAAATGATGAAGTAAAAGAACTGAACAGAAGATTTCAAAGGGCAGCTCAAAAAGACAAAGTATTATAATGACATGTGCAAAGACCTGGAGATAGAAAAACAAAAGGGAAGAACACGCTCAGCATTTCTCAAGCTGAAAGAACTGAAGAAAAAATTCAAGCCTCAAGTTGCAGTAGTGAAGGATTCTATAGGGGAAAATAATCAATGATGCAGTAAGCAGCAAAAGAAAATGGAAGGAATACACACAGTCATACCAAAAAGAATTAGTCAATGTTCAACCATTTCAAGAAGTAGCATATGATCAGGAACCAATGGTACTGAACAAAGAAGTCAAGCTACACTGAAGGCATTAGTGAGAAACAAGCCTCCAGGAATTGATGGAATATCAATTGAGATGTTTCAACAAATGGATGCAATGCTGGAAGTACTCATTCATCTATGCCAAGAGATTTGGAAGACAGCTACTTGGCTAACCAACTGGAAGAGGGCCATATTTATGCCTATTCCTAAGAAAGGTGATCCAATCCAATGTAGAAATTATCGAACAATATCCTTAATGTCACATGCAAGCAAAATTTTGCTGAAAATCATTACAAAGCGGCTGCCTCAGTATATCGACAGAGAAATACCCAAAATTCAGGCCGGATTCAGAAGAGGATGTGAAACCAGGGATATCATTGCTGATGTCAGATGGATCCTGGCTGAAAGCAGAGAATACCAGAAGGATGTCTACCAGAAGGATGCCTTTGACTATGCAAAGGCATTGGACTGTGTGGATCATAACAAATTATGGATAACATTGCAAAGAATGGGAATTCCAGAACACTTAATTGTGCTCATGAGGAACCTGTGCATAGATCAAGGGGCAGTTGTTCGAGCAAAACAAGGGGATACTGATTGGTTTAAAGTCAGGAAAGGTGTGCGTCAGGGTTGTATTCTTTCAGCACACCTACTCAATCTGTATGCTGAGCAAATAATCTGAGGAGCTGAACTATATGAAGAAGAACAGGGCATCAGGATAGGCGGGAGACTCATTAACAACCTGCTTTATGCGGATGACACAACCTTGCGTCCTAAAAGTGAAGACGACTTGAAGCACTTACTGATGAAGATCAAAGACCACGGCCTTCAGTATGGACTACGCCTCAACATAAAGAAAACAAAAATCCTCCCAACTGGACCAATAAGCCACATCATGATAAAGGAAGAAAAGATTGGAGCTGTCAAGGATTTCATTTTACTTGGATCCACAATGAACAGCCATGGAAGCAGCAGTCAAGAAATCAAAAGACGCATTGCATTGGGCAAATCTGCTGCAAAGGACCTCTTTAAAGTGTTGAACAGCAAAGATTTCACCTTGAAGACTAAGGTGTGCCTGACCCAAGCCATGGTGTTTTCAGTCACTTCATATGTGTGCAAAAGCTGGAGGATGAATAAGGAAACCCAAAGAATTGATGCACTTGAATTGTGGTGTTGGTGAAGAATATTGAATATACTGTGGACTGCTAAAAGAACAAACAAATCTGTCTGGGAAGAAATACAGCCAAAACGGTCCTTAGAAGCAAGGAGAGTAAGACTTCATCTTATATACTTTGGACATGTTATCAGGAGGGACCAGTCCCTGGAGAAGGACATCATGCTTGGTAAGGTAGACCAGACCAGAACAGATCCATTGCTGTCACGTTGATTCTGACTCATAACCACCCTATAGGACAGAGTCGGCAAGGGGTTTTTTTTTAGGACAGAGTAGAACTGCCCCATAGGGCTTCCGAGGAGCAGCTGGTGGATATGAACTACCGACCTTTTAGTTAGCAGCTAAACTCGTAACCACTGTACCACCAGTACTCCACTGATAAGTTAGAGAATCTGAAAAAGAGGAATTCCCTCAATGAGATGGATTGATACAGTGGCTGCAACAAAGGTTCGAAGCATATCAACAATTGTGAGGATGGCGGGACCAGGCAGTGTTTCGTTCAGCAATGAGTTGGAACTGCCTGGATGGCACCTAACCACACAAAAGGGGACCTCCACTCCATAGCTCTCCTCTGTGCTCTGTCAGTTTCGTATTGCATTTGGTGCCTGGTTGAGTTCTTTATCCCTTCATTTGATGCTTAGGGTTCCAGAAATGATGTTTGTATCTATTTTACTTAGTTTTTCAGGCCTTTGCTGTAGAGAGACGACATAGTGCTTTTGTCTATAGCCCCATGTTGGCTCCGCCTCTTGATGAGCATATTTAAGGTCACCGAACTATACATGTAAAGATTGTTTAAATGGCAAATGTTTTTGTTACCTATGTATTTACCATGACAATATATATGTATATTATTGTGTTTTAGAAGAAAGTTTATAAATCAAGTTAGTTTTTCATTAAACAAGTAATACACATATTGTTTTGTGTCATCAGTGACCAAGCCCACTACGTGTCAAAACTTTCCCCTTCTCAACCTTGGGTTCCCCATTACCAGCTTTCCTGTTCCCGCCTGCCTTCCTGTCCTTGCCCCTGGGCTGGTGTGTCCATTGAGCCTCGTTTTGCTTTATGGGCCTGTCTAATCCTTGGCTGAAGATAAAAAACATTTTTTAAAAGAAAGTGGAACATAAACAGAATTCCTCCCTCTGCCCAATTCCCATGGATTTGCCCACAAGTGCTATGAGAGGAAGTCGCTGTAATTACAGTCCTTTAACTTTGAACATTCAAAAAAATCAAAGAAATCCTTGAAACACAGATGCAAATCCATATTATCACAAAATAGCACTTAGCAAGAAATAAAGACTCTTTCCATATGTGTTATTATGCACGGGTTGATATTTGGAAGGATAGTCATCAAAAAGCCAGTTGTTATGTCTACATGGTGATATTTTGAGAATATTTTACTTTCTCTCTTATACTTTCCTATCATGTTCATTTTTTATAATAACTGTTATTTATATAATCTAAAAAATGAAGCTCTTTTAATCTTTGAAAAAATATTATTATGTTCATTGAAAGTCCTAAAATGTAATAAAATGTTGACTCACACTGTCATGTGACTTAAAACAGTGAAAGACATTTTCATGGTAACTTATTAGAGGAGGTTGTGGAGAAATAGGTGCTGTTACATGCGGCAGGAGGAAAGGATTGGTTACAATGTCTCTGGGGGCTAATTTGACAATGTGCATCAAGAAAACCAAACCAAACCCGTTGCCATTGAGTCGATGCCAACCCATAGCAACCCTATAGGGTAGAACTGCCCCACAGTTTCTAAGGAGTGCCTTGTGGATTCAAACTGGTGACCTTTTGGTTAGCAGCCGTAGCACTTAACCACTATGCCACCAGGGTTTCCTCTGTGTCAAGAGCATTAATTAAAAAGAAGCTTAGTAGATAGCCCAGCAATTGTACTTTTAGGAGTCTATCCTAAGAAAATAATTAGATAAATGTACAAAGACATGCAGTTAAACATGTTCATCATAGATTCGTTTAAATATTTTAAAGATGCAAGTCATTATGGCAGATGAGTTAAATAAAGGTACATCATACAATTAAAGAATAAACAGGCAACACAAATAATGATTTAAGTGTACATTTAAAAAATCTGGAAATGTGTTCACAATATTGTTATGTAATAAAAACAAGTTAGAAAAGTTTATGGGTCATATGAATTCATTACTGTTTGAAAAGAAACACACACATGTCTATTTGGAATCTTTTCTTTTTGCTTATCTGCTTTTTCTGATTTTTCAACAATCAACATGATTCATTAGTGTCATTAAAAATTAAGCATCAAAACGAATATTAATTGGAATTATTTAAATTTGAAAAATATTTCATATGTCACCCTACCTTCCTACTTCGTGTAATATTAGTGGTTACCTGTTCCCTGTTCTGATAAAGGATATTCTTTGTATATATGAAAGGCCTGGTGATCTACTTCCAAAAATCAGGCAGTGAAAACCTTATGGATCACAATGGTCTGATCCACAAACTTTGCAACCAATTGTATGAATGGCACCAAAGCTGGGGATGACATAGGACCAGGCAATGTTTTGTTGCATTGTGCATTTGGTTGCCAAGAATCAAGGGTCCAACTCAATGGCAGCTAACAACAATATACATATGTCCTAGCACCAGCTTCAAAGAGTGCCATTGCAGCCTTAAAAGTGGCCACACAGGGCGGGGCCAAGATGGCTGACTAGGTAGAAGCTACCTCAGATCCCTCTTGCAACAAAGACTCAGAAAAACAAGTGAATCGATCACATGCATGACAATCTACAAACCCTGACCATCAAACACAGATCTAAAGAGTTGACCTGAATGACAGAGACTCAGCCAGCACAAGCAGGCTGCACACTGATGCGGCTAACGAGAGAAAGAGCAACCACGGGGAAGCAACGACTGTTTTCAGAGCATGGAGTCAGCATCCCAGTCAGAAAACCTTGGTGCCTGGCTTTGGACTTGGCGCAGGGGAGCTGAGCACGGCTTCCTGAGACAGCCCAACCATGGGACGCAGTCCTAGCCCCCAGAAGTGACCTCGGGGGAAGCCCAGCCAGTGCAGGCAGGCAGCGCAGCCACGTGGCTGACAGAAGGAGAAGTCACTGGGAGGCAGCGACTGGTTTTGGAGCCTGGAGTGTGGCGTCCCAGCTGGGGAACCTTGGTGCTGGGCTTTGGACTGGGAGCAGAGGAACTGACCACAGCTTCTGAGTCAGCACAAGCACAGGACACGGGCCTGACCCTCGGGGATAATCTCGACCCAGCCAGCCAACCCACACAGGCTATACACCCCTTGGGAATCTCAGATAAAACAGTCATCACCAAGCAAGATAAGTAACTTTGTCTATATTCCTGGGTGCTACTCTCTCCTATCTATCTGATCTCTCCCTTCCCCTTCCCAGGGCTTCATTAACATTGGAATTTCCTGGACCAGAGAGTTTTTCTTTTTTTTTGTTTTTGTCTTTTTCTAACCCATTCTCCTGGCCTGAGAGAAGCAGCTACAAAAAACGCAGGGACCAAAAATCCTTCCCTGACTTCCCGAAATTGGACTAAAAATACAGAACCAGCTCCAGCCAAGCATATGAGATCCACAGTCTTGAGCTTTCATCCCTACAGGGAACAAGGTGGCTATTATAATGCAAAGACATTTCTGATAGGGATCTGACTGTAATTGTTTTAGGGGATTACTGGAAAGACAAGTTTCCCAGGTCTGATATCTCTACCTATTAAACAGAGCCCTCACTGACCCACAACAAGGAACTGAGGGCTGAAGCTCCACCCAAACACCTAGCCTCCTGCCATAGGAGTCTGAGGATAGTGACGCCTACCAATCTGTAGAGGTACATGCATTGGTTGCCCAAGGTACACCTGCAGAGCCCACCCACTGAAGTGCTTCAGGAAAAGAGACACACCTATCTCACTGGCACTTGGGGGAAGCCTGTCAGCATCCTGCCTCCCCTGGAGTGTGACCCCCTGCTGCTACTAGAATCTGGTGCACACAACTATCACCTTTACTCCTCTAAGTGAATAGGTGACAGTCTACACCACACACTTGGTGACCCGAAATCAGATTCTACTCAAGAATAGTGAATGGACTCTTAGGCTCATATATCTGGTAACAGCCCAAACCAGCTGGTAATAGGACATAAGTGATTCAAGGGCTACAACAATCAAGACAGCACAACCTAGTAGCTCATTTATGTATATTGAAAGAAAACAAAACAAGATAAGACTCAGTGAGCAAATATAAAATAAATCATTACAATATCATATAGACGGCCCGGAGACAGCAGTCGATATCAAACCGCATAAAGAATCAGACCATGATTGCTTCTACAACTCCCCAAATTAGAGAATCAAAATCTTTCCCAAATGAAGATACAATCCTGGAATTGCCAGACGCAGAATATAAAAAACTAATTTACAGAATGCTTCAAGACATCAGGGATGACCTCAAAAATGAAATAAGGCAATCTACAGAAAAAGCCAAGGAACACACTGATAAAGCAGTTGAAGAAAATGAAAAGACTATTCAAGAACATAGTGGAAAAATTAATAAGCTGCAAGAATCCATAGAGAGACAGCATTCAGAAATCCGAAAGATTAACAGTAAAATTACAGAATTAGACAACTCAATAGGAAGTCAGAGGAGCAGAATCGAGCAATTGGAATGCAGAGTTGGGGACTTGGAGGATAAGGCAACTGACAGCAATATAGTTGAAGAAAAATCAAATAAAAGAATTAAAAAAAAATGAAGAAACCCTGAGAATCATGTGGGACTCTATCAAGAAGTATAACTTGCGTGTGATTGGAGTTCCAGAACAGGGAGGGATAACAGAAAATACAGAGAGAATAGTTGAAGATCTGGTGGCAGAAAACTTCCCTGACATCCTGAAAGATGAAAGGATATCCATCCAAGATGCTCATCGAACCCCATATAAGATTGATCCAAAAAGAAAATCACCAAGACAAATTATCATCAAACTTGCCAAAACCAAAGATAAAAAGAAAATTTTAAAAGCAGCCAGGGATAAAAGAAAGGTCTCCTACAAAGAAGAATCAATAAGAATAAGTTCAGACTACTCAGCAGAAACCATGCAGTCAAGAAGCAATGGGATGACATATATAGGGCACTAAAGGAGAAAAACTGCCAGGCAAGGATCATATATCCAGAAAAACTCTCTCTCAAGTATGAAGGTGAAATTAAAACATTTACAGATAAACACAAGCTTAGAGAATTTGCAAAAACCAAACCAAAGCTACAAGAAATACTAAAGAAAATTGGTCAGAAAATCAATAATATCAGATACCAACACAACACAAGGTCACAGAACAGAACATCCTGATATCAACTCAAATAGGGAAACCACAAAAACAAATTAAGACTAATTTTAAAAAGAAAAAATGCTCAAAAGAGGGAATCATTGAAGTCATTATGAAAAAGACCACAATAATCAAAAAGAGGGACGGAATACAGGAGACATAGAACTACCATATGGAGAAGAAAACAAGGCGATATAGGACAATACAAGTTAGGTTTTTACTTAGAAAAATAGGGGTAAATATTAAGGTAACCACAAAGAGGTCTAACAATTCCATAACTCAAAATAAAAACCAAGAAAAACAAAAAGACTCAGCAAACATAAATTCGACTACTATGAAAATGAGGAACACACGGTTTACAAAGAAAAACTTCTCAGCACAAAAAAGTAAGTGGAAAAATGAAATTGTCAACAACACACACAAAAAGGCATCAAAATGACAACACTAAACACATAAAAAAAAAAAAAAAAAAACACATACTTATCTATAATTACGCTGGATGTAAATGGACTAAATGCACCAATAAAGAGACAGAGAGTCTCAGACTGGATAAAGAAACACGATCTGTTTACATGCTGCCTACAAGAGACACACCTTAGACTTAGAGACACAAACTAAAACTCGAAGGATGGAAAAAAATATATCAAGCAAACAACAAGCAAAAAAGAGCAGGAGTAGCAATATTAATTTCTGACAAAATAGACTTTGAAGTTAAATCCACCACAAAGGATAAAGAAGGACACTACATAATGATTAAAGAGACAATTGACCAGGAAGATATAACCATATTAAATATTTATGCACCCAATGACAGGGCTGCAAGATACATAAAACAAACTTTAACAGAACTGAAAAGTGAGATAGACACCTCCACAATTATAGTAGGAGACTTCAACACACCACTTTCGGAGAAGGACAGGCCATCCAGTAAGAAGCTCAATAGAGACATGGAAGACCTAAATGCTACAATCAAAGACTTATGCAGAACACTCCACCCAACAGCTGCAAAGTATACCTTTTTTTCTAGTGCACATGGAACATTCTCTAGAACAGATCACATATTAGGTCATAAAACAAACCTTTGCAGAATCCAAAACATTGAAATATTACAAAGCATCTTCTCAGACCACAAGGCCATAAAAGTGGAAATCAATAACATAAAATTCAGGGAAAAGGAATCAAATACTTGGAAACTGAACAATACCCTGCTCAAAAAAGACTGGGTTATAGAAGACATTAAGGAGGGAATAAAGAAATCCATAGAATGCAATGAGAATGAGAACACTTCCTATCAAAACCTCTGGGACACAGCAAAAGCAGCGCTCAGAGGTCAATTTATATCGATAAATGCACACATACATAAAGAAGAAAGAGCCAAAATCAGAGAACTGTCCCTACAACTTGAACAAATAGAAAGTCAGCAAACAAAAGAATCCATCAGGCACCAGAAGAAAACAAATAATAAAAATTAGAGCTGAACTAGATGAATTAGAGAACAGAAAAACAATTGAAAGAACTAACAAAGCCAAAGCTGGTTCTTTGAAAAAATTAACAAAATTGATAAACCATTGGCCAGACTGACTAAAGAAATACAGGAAACAACCCGAATAAGAAACGAGATGGGCCATATCACAACAGACCCAACTGAAATTAAAAGAATCATATGATTATTACGAAAAATTGTACTCTAACAAATTTGCAAACCTAGAAAAAATAGATGAATTCCTAGAAAAACAACACCTACCTAAACTAACACAATCAGAAGTGGAACAATTAAGTAGACCCATAGCAAAAAAAGAGATTGAAAAGGTAATCACAAAACTCCCAACAAAAAAAAAAGCCCTGGCCCGGACGGCTTCACTGCAGTGAAGCTCTGGACGGCTTCACTGCTGAGTTCTACCAAACTTTCAGAGAAGAGTTAACACCACTACTACCAAAGGTATTTCAGACCATAGAAAATGATGGAATACTACCTAACTCATTCTACGAAGCCACCATATCCCTGATACCAAAACCAGGTAAAGACACCACAAAAAAAGAAAATTACAGACCTATATCCCTCATGAACATAGATGCAAAAATCCTCAACAAAATTCTAGCCAATAGAATACAACAATATATCAAAAAAATAATCCACCACGACCAAGTGGGATTTATACCAGGTATGCAAGGTTGGTTTAATATTAGAAAAACCATTAATGTAATCCACCATATAAATAAAACAAAAGACAAAAACCACATGATCTTATCAATTGATGCAGAAAAGGCATTTGACAAAGTCCAACACCCATTCATGATAAAAACTCTCCCCAAAATAGGAATTGAAGGAAAATTCCTCAACATAATAAAGGGCATCTGTACAAAGCCAACAGCCAACATCACTCTAAATGGAGAGAGCCTGAAAGTATTTTCCTTGAGAACGGGAACCAGACAAGGATGCCCTTTATCACCGCTCTTATTCAACATTGTGCTAGAGGTCCTAGCCAGAGCAATTAGGCTAGACAAAGAAATAAAGGGCATCCGGATTGGCAAGGAAGAAGTAAAATTATCTCTATTTGCAGAGGACATGATCTTATACACAGAAAACCCTAAGGAATCCTCCAGAAAACTACTGAAACCAATAGAAAGGTTTGGCAGAGTCTCAGGTTACAAGATAAACATACAAAAATCACTTGGATTCCTCTACATCAACAAAAAGAACATCGAAGAAGAAATAACCAAATCAATACCACTCACAGTAGCCCCCAAGGAGATAAAATACTTAGGAATAAGTCTTACCAAAGATGTAAAAGACCTATGCAAAGAAAACTACAAAGTACTAGTGCAAGAAACTAAAAGGGACTTACATAAGTGGAAAAACATACCTTGCTCATGGATAGGAAGAGTTAACATAATAAAAATGTCTATTCTACCAAAAACCATCTATACATACAACGCACTTCCGATCCAAATTCCAATGACATTTTTTAATGTGATGGAGAAACAAATCACCAACTTCATATGGAAGGGAAAGAAGCCCCGGATAAGCAAAGCACTACTGAAAAAGAAGAAGGAAGTGTGAGGTCTCACTCTACCTGATTTTAGCACATATTATACAGCCACAGCCACAGTAGTCAAAACAGCCTGGGAGTGGTACAACAACAGGCACACAGGCCAATGGAACAGAATTGAGAACCCAGATATAAATCCATCCACATATGAGCAGCTGATATTTGACAAAGGCCCAGTGTCAGTTAATTGGGGAAAAGATAGTCTTTTTAACAAATGGTGCTGGCATAACTGGATATCCATCTGCAAAAAAATGAAACAGGACCCATACCTCACACCATGCACAAAAACTAACTCCAAGTGGATCAAAGACCTAAACATAAAGACTAAAACGATAAAGATCATGGAAGAAAAAGTAGGGACAAAGTTAGGAGCCTTAATACAAGGCATAAACAGAATACAAAACATTACCAAAAATGACGAAGAGAAACCCGATAACCGGGAGCTCCTAAAAATCAAACACCTATGCTCATCTAAAGACTTCACCAAAAGAGTAAAAAGACCACGTACACATTGGGAAAGAATTTTCAGCTATGACATCTCCGACCAGCGCCTGATCTCTAAAATCTATATGATTCTGTTAAAACTCAACTACAAAAAAACAAACAACCCAATCAAAAAGTGGGCAAAGGATATGAACATGCACTTCAGTAAAGAAGATACTCAGGCACCTAACAGATACATGAGAAAATGTTCCCGATCATTAGCCATTAGAGAAATGCAAATTAAAACTACAATGAGATTCTATCTCACTTCAACAAGGCTGGCATTAATCCAAAAAACACAAAATAATAAATGTTGGAGAGGCTGTGGAGACATTGGAACTCTTATACATTGCTGGTGGGAGTGTAAAATGGTACAACCACTTTGGAAATCTATCTGGCGTTTTCTTAAAAAGTTAGAAATAGAGCTACCAAAAAAAAAAAAATTTTTTTTTTTTTTTTTTTTTTACAACCCAGAAATCCCACTCCTCGGAATATACCCTAGAGAAATAAGAGCCTTTACACGAACACATATGCACTGTTTACAATAGCAAAAAGCTGGAAGCAACCAAGGTGTCCATCAACAGATGAATGGTTAAATAAATTGTGGTATATTCACACAATGGAATACTACTCATCGATAAAGAACAGTGACGAATCTGTGAAGCATTTCATAACATGGAGGAACCTGGAAGGCATTGTGCTAAGTGAAATTAGTCAGAGGCAAAAGGACAAATATTGTATAAGACCACTATTATAAGATCTTGAGAAATAGTATAAACTGAGAAGAACACATTCTTTTGTGGTTACGAGACAGGGGAGGGAGGGAGGGTGGGAAAGGGTTATTTACTCATTAGTTAGTAGATAAGAACTACTTTAGGTGAAGGGAAGGACAATACTCAACACACGGAAGGTCAGCTCAACTGGACTGGACCAAAAGCAAAGAAGTTTCCGGGGTAAACTGAAGGTCAGCGGAGCAAGGGTGGGGGTGTGGGGACTATGGCTTAAGGGGACTTCTAAGTCAATTGGCAAAATAAATTCTATTATGAAAACATTCTGCATCCCACTTTGAAGTGTGGCGTCTGGGGTCTTAAACGTTAACAAGTGGCCATCTAAGATGCATCAATTGGTCTCAACCCACCTGGATCAAAGGAGAATGAAGAACACCGAGGTCACACAATAACTGTGAGCCTAAGAGACGGAAAGGGCCACATGAGCTAGAGACTTACATCATCCTGAGACCAGAAGAACTAGATGGTGCCCGGCCACAACCGATGACTGCCCTGACAGGGAGCACAACAGGGAACCCCTGTGGGAGCAGAAGATCAGTGGGATGCAGACCCCAAATTCTCATAAAAAGACCAGACTTAACGATCTGACTGAGACTAGAAGAATTCCGGCGGTCATGGTCCCCAAACCTTCTGTTGGCCCAGGACAGGAACCATTCCCGAAGACAACTCATCAGGCATGGAAGGGAGTGGACAATGGGCTAGAGAGAGATGCTGATGAAGAGTGAGCTACTTGTATCAGGTGGACACTTGACACTGTGTTTGCATCTCCTGTCTGGAGGGGAGATGGGAGGGTAGAGAGGGTTAGAAATTGGCAAATGGTCACAAAAGGAGAGACTGGAACGAGGGAGTGGACTGACTCTTTAGGGGGAGAGTAAATGGTAGTATGTAGTAAGGTGCATATAGGCTTATATGTGACAGACTGACTTGATTTGTAAAATTTCACTTAAAGCACAATAAAAATTAAAAAAAATGGCTACACAGAGTTGATTTAATAAAATGTAAGCTCAGCTCTCATACAAGGGGGCACTGGTGGTTCAGTGGTAGAACACTTGCCTTCCATACGGGAACCCCAGTTCGATTCCTGGCCAATGTACGTCAAATGCAGTCACCACTGTCTGTGAGTGCGCGGTTGCATGTTGACATGATGCTGAACAGTTTTCGGCACAGCTTCCAGGCTAATAAGACAGCAGAAAGAAAGGCCTGGAAATCTACTTAGAAAAATCAGCCAATGAAAGCCCTATGAATTTCAAAAGTCCAATATGCTCTACTTGGGGACCCCATGAGCGTGGATCCTATTTGATAGCAGCTAATATTTTATGCAGTCTCTTTTGTTTAACCACCAATCAGCTATCTTTAAGCATTCTAGAATTCTGTGATCTTCTATTGGCACAGGAGAAATAGATTTTTTTAATTTCTTTCTTAACTGAGATTTCATGTTCAAACTCAAGGGCCATAGTCAATAGAGAAAAATGCATGTAATGGCTATTTATTTTTGTTTTTCAAATGTGTCTTCCTCTTCATTTTGTTTTTCACTTTTTTAAAATTGTATTTTAGATGAGGGTTTACAGAGGAAATTAATTTCTCATTAAACAATTAATATACATTGTTTTGTAACATTTGTTGCTAACCTCTTGCAACATGTCAAAAATCTCCCTTTCTCAACCTTGGGTTCCCCATTACCAGCTTTCCTGTTGCCTCCTGTCTTCTCGTCCTTGCTCCTGGGCTGGCGTACCCATTTAGTCTGGTTTTGTTTTATGGGCCTGTCTAATCTTTGGCTGAATTGTGAACATCAGGAGTGACTTTAGTACTGAGTTAAAAGAGAGTCTGCGTGCCATACTCTCCAGGATTTCTCCAGTCTGTGTCAGACTAGTAAGTCTGGTCTTTTTTTAAATTTTTTTTGTGTGAGTTAGAATTTTGTTGTACATTTTTCTCCAGTTCTGTCTGGGACCCTCTATTGTGATCCCTGTCAGGGCAGTCATTGGTGGTAACCAGGCACCATCTAGTTGTGCTGGACATAGTCTGGTTGGAGGCTGTGGTAGCTGTGGTCCATTAGTCCTTTGGACTAATCTGGTATCTTGTGTCTTTGGTTTTCTTCATTCTCCCTTGCTCCAGATGCAGTGAGACCAGTGGAGTATCTTAGATGGCCACTCACAAACTTTTAAGACCCCAGACGCTACTCACCAAGGCAGGGTGTAGAACATTTTCTTTATAAACTATGTTATCAGCATTCTTTAGGTGAGTGAGGGTTGGCTTTTTGTAACGGAAGAAAGAAGAAGTTACGTTTTTAAAAAGTTTCATTCAGTGACGGAATGTCTAAACTTCCAATCTGAATTGACTGAGTCATTGCCACCAAAAGCAAACTGTAATTTTCATTGAAATGGAAATCAGTGTGATTTAACACATTCCCTTTTTATGGAAGATTGCTTTTCACAACCTATAAGAAGATCTCAAGTGACAAAAAAGCAAAATTCTCACCAGTACAATTTTATGATGACAATGTCTATTTAGGTCTGTATTTTACAGAAGAAATAAAAGACGTCATCAGAGGGCAATATACTCTATTAAAATTCTGCGATAAATGCCTAAAAAGAGAGTATTGAGGGTTTCAGGGACAAATAAAAACTTGAGTCATTTTTTGTCTTTGTCAATTCTGATATATAAGATAACCCAGCAGGCAATTCTCAGGCTTTTCCTTTGGAAGTTATCTGAACTTTGATATTTCTCCTTTAATGCAGTGAGTAAAATAGTTTTCTCAATTTTTTATATCTAAAGTTTTTCAAAGATTTTGAGGTCTTCAGATCACTTTCTGGTCCACAATCTGTCATCTTGTTTGGAAGCTCCGAGAGGCCGGTAATCAATAGGTAACAGGAGGTAAAGATGATGAATTAGAGGGTTGGGTGGTTTGTGTCGGTATTGATACCTAGATATTCCTCTTCCCTTTGAATCATTTAATCAAAAACAATAAAAGTATTTTAAAATTTGAGATTCAATAAAGGAACTGTCGAGACTGTCATCCTGAGATACCCTTTAAACTTTCAACTGAAACCACTCCCAGAGGTCGTTTCAGTTAAATAACAAATTGGCTCATTAACTCTCTCTCTCTCTATATATGAGTACTGAGCTTCTTTAAAGAAAAAAAATTTTTTTAAATCATCTATACGAGACTAAGTGGTCAACATTTACGCTAAAGCAAAGGCTATTTCACGATTGTCAGAGCCTACAACTCTACACCATATTAAAGATATTTGTCTTTATTGATATGGCTGATTGGCTTGTGTAAAACAGGGTAGACTTCAGACATTTTCCAACTACTAGAGTAGTTGAAGGGCAAGTAATAGGTCAACTATCTGAATGGCTAATTTCATAATAAAAGCTTTTAGTAAGACTTTTTGAAGTATCCGTTTTCAAGCTAAGGTCTTTATACATTATCAATTTAAATTATCACAATCCCATGAAGTAGTTATTATTATTTATAAAGGAATTAAAAACAAAGACCATTGCCATTAAGTCGATTTCAATTCATAGCAACCCTAAGGATAGAGCAGAACTGCACCATAGGGTTTCCAAGGAATGGCTGATGGTTAGAACTGCTGACGTTTTGGTTAGGAGCCCAGCAACCACTGGGCCACCGGGACTCCACAGAGGAATGAGGGAGATTAATACTTTATCCCAAATGCTAGTAGGCACAGGGCTGAGATTCCTACTCAGGTCTTTCCTGCTCCAAAGCCACTTTTCCTAAGTACTCAACATTCACTAATGCTTAACCCAAGACTTTGGTACTATCACACTGATTAGTGAGGACAACAATGTTTAAAAAAGAATATTAAATTTCTTTAAATTAATCCATTGAAAGAAAATTTCTTGCCAAACTTACTGAAGACTAAAATCAGAACCAATACAGTATTTGTGATTCTCACAAGTGTGCTTTAGATTTTTTTATGCATCCTTGACATCTATTCACCTTATGTTAAACAGATAATATATTAAGGCATGGAATGTTGAAAGATAAAACTCATGCAGACTTTATATATTTTGTACTGTGTGCACAGTTCCTACTTAGGTTCATCCTAGCAGCTTCGCCAACCAGCAGAAGTAAAACCAGTGATGACTAAGAAGGCTGGGGGATAATTTGCAAGATGGTCAGGGAAAGGAAGCAGGACTATTCATATATGTTTCTGCTCTTTGATTGTTGACTGTATTTTTCTACGCTTAGTTTAAATTTATAAAAATATGTACAGTAAAATTCACTCTTTTTGTGTACAGTTCTCTGAGCTTTGGCAAATGCAGAGTTGTATAACTATCACAACAATCAAGATACTGAACAGTCCCATCACCACCCCCAAATTGCCTCTTGTGACTATCCCTTCCCCCACTCTTAATCCCTGGCAACCACCAAGCTGCTTTCTAACCCTTGGATTATTATTATTTTTAAAAATTTTATTGTGTTTTAGGTGAAAGTTTACAGCGCAAATTAGTTTTTCAATCAAAAATTTATACACAAATTGTTTTGTGACATTGGTTGCAATCCCCACATTGTGTCAGCACTCTCCCCTTTCCTTTTCACTCTGGGTTCTGTGTCCATTCATCCAGGTTTCCTGTCCCTTCCTGCCATCTCATCTTTGCTTTTGTGTAGGTGTTAATACACTTGGTCTCGTATCCATGACTGAACTAATAAGCACAGTTCCTCATGTGTGTTATTATTTGTCTTACAGCCCTGTCTAATCTTTGGCAAAAGGTGAACTTCAGGTGTTGCTTCAGCTCTGACTTAGCAGAGTATTGGGGGCCCACAGTCTCGGGGGATGTTCCAGTCTGTCAGACTAGTCTGATCTTTTTTTTTTTTGTGAGTTTGAATTTTGTTCTACATTTTTCTTCAGCTCTCTCTGGGACCCTCTATTGTGATCCCTGTCAGAGCACTCGGTG